>NC_072351.1:1296363-1620454 GCF_009556855.1 Talaromyces marneffei | reverse complement strand
CTCTCGCGGCCGCGCGTCTGGCAAGAGCCCTGTTTCAGAAGTCATGTTTGATTTCTCGAAGCTACCCGAAGTCGTCACCGATCCTAGATCGTTGCAGGCTGCCTCCAACAAAACGGGCGGCCAAGGAGCACAGGCTGCTCAGGCTAAGAATCGCAATAAATTCTTTGAGATTACATGGGACACGCCTCTCAGCGTGCTCAACCGATTCTTTGAGTGGAATAGTGCGGCTGTTGTGACTGAACGTGACGAACATGGAACGATCAAGCCTGTTGCAGTAGCGACCAAGGTTGATCTACTTACTTGGTTGCTGCGTCAGAGCAATACCAATGCTTAGTTATGCTTATTCCTTCTTTGCTAATGATTACGATGGCGTCTTGTCTCTTTTATTAATAGTCTGGGATGGTTTTTTTTGTTCGTCATGGTTCTCAATCATAGACTCGTAGAATTATGTACACAGAAATGGATTAGAACAATATTGATAGTGATCCAGAGATCTCCAGACTAAAGTGTGGCTCGAGCAATAGCGACGCTGTTGACCCATGAAATGCGATCTAGACATGTCATCCGAGTCGCGCTTGAAATCAAACTCGTGAAATTTCAACATTGGAATCCTATACGAGCTGGATAAAGAATGCGGTGCAACGCTTCCCTCGTCATGTACATGGCGGCGCAGTGCTGCGAGAAGCGATACTTCACAGCCCAGTGCGCCTGAGCTGAGTGCCTCGTCGGGTCGGTAGTAGCGAGGAGATTTTGGACATCGCCAACATATCCATTTATAAGATACTAACGAAGTCGATCCTTTCACAAACACGACCCAATCCATTCTTCCCATTTCCGGATGCCAGTCGCACTCGCGGTATCTTTCTCATTCTCAACCTTGGCGAATCCACCAACAACATCAACCTTGACACTAATATCATCCTCCAATCCCTGGAACGTAAACGCAACGCCATCTCCGCCCAAAACCTCATCTTCATCCTCATCATGCTCAGGGCCAGCACTAACGTCCGATAGACCCTTTTGACGGGTCTGTCGAATCCGGTCGATTTCCGACTCGAGTTTCTGCTTGACAGATCCGGACGGCAGAGCCGTGAACAAATCTTGCTTATTTGCCGCCACTAAAATAGGGACGTTCGCTCCAGCTTTCACAGACGTGCCTTTACTCAATACGACTTTCTGTAGCACGAGGAGGATATCGTATAAGTAACCTGCATAATCGCGCAAATTCTCCGCGCCCTCCGCTAGAGACGCGGCATCCACGAAGAAAATAATTCCTCGAATCGAGGATGTATCCTTCTTCTTCTTCTTCTTCTTCTTCTTTGAGCTGAGCTCTGCTTGTAGTTGGGTTAATTGCGCGGATCGCAGTTTACCGTGGCCTGGTGTGTCCCGGAGGACGTATTTGACTGCATTTCTTTTAGCGTCGGGGAGACTGGGGTCGTTCACGGAGCGATAGCGGTTGGAGAATACGGGGACCGAGGGGGGTAGAGTCACGGTTGTAGATGTGGATGTTTGGGAGGTGTGAGTGGTAGTGGATAGCGTCTTGGATTCGAGTAGTGAAGCCGACTCGACCTATATATCCATCAATTGTCAGGATTATTCTTCCACTAAGCCGCTATTGTAGTTTCGAACATACCAGCGACAAAAACGCAGTCTTTCCAGATCCACTAGGTCCAAGCAACACAAATGTAGACAAAGACGGACTCGCGGCTTTGCGATAGAAGAAGAAATGCAAAAGAATAGGAAGACTGAGCGTAATGACGAGAGCTAGCAAGATCGCAGTTGGATTGCCATCGAGTAAAGTAGTGGCAATGGAGGCGAGCGAAGTCTTCCAGTCTGCGGGTAAGTCATCCATGGTATGTTGAAGAAGTGGCCGATTAGCGGCGAGCCCGCGGTTTGTTGCACTATCGTTGCTGGTTCTTCAGTTGGAGATGTTTAAGGTACTCCGTAGTGGACTGACATACGTAGCAGATAGTCAGGATGAGGCAGCCCTAAGTCCGGTATGTGATGCGGGTCGGGAGCTCCTCTCGGAACCAATCACGCTCCACCCCTGTCTCTTGTCTGGCATTCAAGGGCATACAACAACTACGTACAGGTTATCAGGGAGTGCTAGCCAGGAGCTTGATTTGCTCTTCCAGGATGCTTTTCAACTTTGTAATGACTCAGAGCGCGTTCGTACGGTTGTTCTACTAAAACCGCCACAGCCGAGCGCACTGTACAAGACAAGATGAAATTGGTCGAAGCAGCCTCATTACTGGCACTCATAACTCTCCCTCTAGCAGCCTTTGCGGACGTGGAGTTCATAGAGCCTGGTGCCGGTTCAACTGTCAACAGTGGTGACATGCTGACTGCCTATTGGAAGGATTCCGGAGATTCGCCCAGTCTCGTCGAGTTTCATGACTACGATCTGTTCCTATGTGCCGGGGGTCCTGAGATTGAATATTCGGTTTGTATACACGGTGCCTCATAGATGAGCGGACACGGACTAATTGATAATACTGCAGGAGGACCTAGCACTGCTTGTACCAAATGGTCTTTTTGACAGAGGGAATTCCGTCTCTTTCCAGATCCGACCTGACCTTGGGCCTGAATACCCAGATGCCTAGTATGAAGCCCCGAAATATCCCTTCCAATTTTTCTGCTGACATCCATCCGTCTAGTTTCCTCAAAATGATTTCCAGAGGTTCCAACAACGTAACAGTCGTCAACTATTCCGAACGATTCTCCGTGACTGGGATGACCGGCACATTTTCGGAACTGGTCCAATATGGATTATCTCTCACCGCAAACGATACTGAATCCCACCAGGACCTCAAACTGAGAAAAAGACAGGTCGTCGCGGCCATAGCCCCGGCCATAGTCCCGGCTAAAGACCTCTATGACGTTCCGTACCCCGAACAATCCAAGGGATTAACCAAGTATGCCCCCATGGGCAAACGTCCAGCCACCACTATCACGGCAAAGAGCGGTCCTCCTCAATTTCCTACCAGTGCTTACAGTATAGCTCGCACGTTCTTGCCGGTTCCCACATGGCAGACTACCTTGACTGCTTCACGGACCTGGACCGATTCTCTCATTGAAAATCCCGTAAGTTTCATTGCTGCTAGAGATGGCCTCAGATGAAGCGATGCTGACTTTTTTGATCCGCGTAGGCAACCCCCGCACCGCACCCCAAGAATGATATGCAAAAGTTCCTCAAGAGATGGGCTGACGATGAGTGAGAAACAAGCTCTGAGTCATTGGATTGAACTGTGGTTGTACTGAAATATTTCAAGCACTGGTTATGAGAACGTGTTTTGTTCATCTTGTATGTAAATGAATTGGATTTGGTGCCGTTTGGTTTCGCATGCCTTTGTAGTATCCCATTCACGTATTTATCTTCAGCTCATTTGCCTCAGCGAAAGCTGTAGAGAGAGGCCAGGTCTCTTCATTAGCATATGGTAACTAAGGATAGCGAACACGCAACTTCCTCCAGTTCGGAGACGGCCCGTTCTGCTACAGCGCTCTCAGGTCTAGAAGACTATAGCAAGAGTAGTGTACTCGGTATATTGTGTGAATTGTGCAAGTTATAAGGCAGATAGTCACTCTACCGGAGACTGGGAGTGGCAGCACCGCTCGGTACTTCCTTCGGGAAGAAAGAAATATTCTCACGCAGAGCTACATACTCGCTATCTGCATATCCGAGAACAGCATAGATATGAGTACTGCGCACACCCTTGATCCGATCAATCTCAAGGCTGCCATAGTTCACGATGGCCCGGCCAACCTCTCTGGGCTCTTCTGCATGAGACATAAAATCGCCATCGATGTGCGACCGCTTCTCCACAACAAACAGGCGTACTGCTTCCTGTTGGCCGAAGTGTCCTTCAACGGCAAGGACGCCTGCGGGCAGAAGACTGGCTTTCTTTTGTAAAGCGCTAAATGCGCCTTGATCGATATAGAGACTTCCATGAGGAGCGAGGCCATGTAGGACCCAGAATGAGCGTGACTGAATTGGCGTAGCGGAGGGAATGAATCGAGTATGTAACGGAGGTAACGGCAGGCTAGAAGTCGATTTGATGGTAGATTGCTGTGCAGGATCGGATTGACTTGTTGTTTCGGAAACAGACAAGCCAGTTTGAGATTCTTGCAAATATTTTACAATATCATGCACATTTCCAGGTTTTGAGCTCTTAGTGATGATGGTCGTCACACCGGCACTAGTAGCAAGACGAGCAGCAACAATCTTTGTGCCCATGCCTCCGGTGCCTAGAGACGAGCCTGATGTCGACACGTCAGCTTCGAGTGACGATATATCAGAAACCACCTCAATAGGCTGTGCATTGGGGTCATGTCTCGGGTTGGCAGTATATAGACAGTCCACATCAGTCATCAAAAAGAGATAATCGGCTTTGACCATAGCTGCTGTTATAGCTGAGAGGGTATCGTTATCTCCAAATTTAATTTCCTAATATGTGTCAGTATAGACTCATCGATTATGTCAAGTTGTCTGAATGCATACCGCAACAGCCAGAGTGTCGTTCTCATTGACAACGGGCAGAACGCCCATGTCTAGCAGCTCGGAGAAGGTGTTTTGTGCGTTAGTATATTGTGTGCGCTAGAAGTCTGACGTTAGCACATATCTTTCATCTCACATACATATGTATATGCGCCTACATCTGCAATGTCACTTCGAGTAAGAAGAATTTGAGCAACAGGAATTCGGAGGTGCCCAAAAAGGCTATCCCACAAACTCATAAGCCGGCATTGACCGACAGCAGCAAGAGCCTGTAATAATCCAGTCAACGCCAAGTTTGAAATCTGGTAAGGAAGTATGTACTAACTTGTATACGAGGCAAATGCTTCGGCCTCTCATCAATATCCATTCTGCGCAATCCGACTCCAATGGCACCCGAAGAAACCAAAATGACTCTATGGCCATTCTTGCGAAGTTTTGCTACCGTTTCAACAATCAAGGACAATATAGACAAAATTGGCTCATGTGTGCGCTCATCCACAATCGAACTCGTTCCTATGACTCATTAGTATATATAAGTTTTGTAAAGTTTGCCGTAAGCTTCGCACCTAATTTTATGACAATCGTCAAGCTTTGGTTTCCATTGAGAGTCTCCATTTTGATCTAAAATAAACAACAAAACAGAAATCTATAGATTCTGAGAAACTATACGGAGTATAGAGAAAAATAAAAAGAACACCAACAAAACAAAGTTTCGTCGTTTGTGGAGTAATATCGGAGCTAATATTATTCTGCCAGAAGTTACCGCTCAAATGGTGTCCCGATTTTAGATTGTTTTCTCCGCTAGCCAATTGATTCTATCTAAGCAGTCACAAAAAAATATTAAAACCAAAATGTCAGACTCAAATTCGTCATCAGCCCCCGCCAAGGACACAGGCTATGTTCCAGGCGACGATTTCTCTACGCAATGGAGGAACATCTTCTCCATATTGACTGGCCGAATGACCCCCGAAGGACAAGAGCAATTCCGTCTTGCGAAAGATATCCGGAATGAGGCTGCAGATTGCAAGCGTTGTGAAGATCAGCGTGATTATCTTTTACAATTCAGTGAGTTTATTCATATATGCTCTGAAGAGATTGGGCAGGTCTTCGTGAAGCAGTGTGAGTGAATTTGTCGGCTTACCAATCGTCTATCGGATAGGTCCTGTCGTTCGATATCTAAGCGATAACATTCGCCAGTTAGGCGGCGATCTGGGAAGTCACAATATCCATTGCAGGCGATGTACACAACGGAAAGCAGGGGGTTTCGATCCAGAGTTTGGTATTCAGATTTGCGCAAATGAGATGCGTGACCAAGGTCATTTGGAGGACACACTGGCACATGAAATGGTACATGCATATGACCACCTTCGGTTTAAATTGGACTGGGATAGTGATTTAAGGCATGCCGCATGCACTGAGGTATTTTCTTCTCTTATTCCTAATCGATCATACATACGGTCCAACTGCTAACGGCCAATTTTCAGATCCGCGCAAGTTCTCTCAGTGGCGAGTGTCGATGGGCTCGAGAATTCTTCCGAAGAGGTCAATGGAAGCTTACGCAACAACACCAGGAATGCGTTCGAAGAAGGGCAATTCTCTCTGTGCGCGCGAGACCATTCTGCAAAGACGAGGCACATGCGGAGAAAGTTGTGAACGAGGTGTGGGAAAGTTGTTTCCGTGATACACGCCCCTTTGACGAAATCTATCGATGATTGCGTCAGTTGTCCGATAGATCAATTACTACTCGACTATACCCTGTACATTACTGTTTATGACGACGGCGTTTGGTGACTCTCCCAAGTGAAGCATATATAAAAACTCAATTCCTGTTAGCTGAAATTGTATACCCGGACACGCTAATCCTGCCTGACTCCAAAACCCTAAACTCCAAACATAAATGCAAAAGTAAGTAACATAAAACAATATGCCTATCGGCCTTCTTTCTGGGTTGAGCTGCGCTGCGTAGTCTTTTCTGCCTTGGCGCAATGCTTCAAGATCCATGGATGCTGTTGGGCTTCGTCTATAGACATTCGCTTCTCAGGGTCTAAAACAAGGAGCTGTGAACAAGTTAGCCGATTGTCAATCACTACAAAGACTGAGAACTTACCCTCTTGATAAAGTCCCTGGCTTCCGGGCTGACAAACGATGGGATTGTCATGTCAGCTCTGGTAATTCTTCGCTGGGTCATGACCGGAGTATCCTCAAACGGTGCTTCTCCGACCAAGAATTCATAAGTCAACACGCCAAGACTCCAAAGGTCAACTTTGTCACTGTAAAAGTTTTCCTGTGATCCTCTGACCAACATCTCGGGGGGGAGGTAGTCAAGTGTTCCACACATTGTTTGCCTTCGGTTGTTTGGTGCATGCACACTCCAGCCAAAGTCACTGATCTTGATCTCTCCGTGGATACCAACCAGAATATTTTCGGGTTTGATATCTCGGTGAATAACATGTTTCTTGTGTAGATACTTCAAGGCAGCTGCCATTTGTGCAATATATTGAGCAGACTTCCACTCGGGGAAACGATGCTCCTTGCGCAGATGCTTGTACAGCTCACCCTTGCCAGCGAACTCTAGAATAAGGAAGATTCGCTTGCTGTCATGGAAGTGGCCATATAGTCGCAGTACGTTGGGATGTCTCAAGTTACTTTGAATCTCAATCTCTCTTCTGACCTGCTTCTGTACTCCTCCTTGCTGGAGTTCGGATTTATGAAGAACCTTCAAGGCACAGATAAATCCCGTCGAGCGCTCTTTAGCCAAATAGACGCGGCCAAACTTTCCTTTTCCGAGGGCTTTGCCGATTTCAAACATGCCAAGGTGTAATTGTTTCGGGGCTGGTTGGTCGTAGAGCACTGTTGAGCTTGCTTCAGATCGTCCCTGTTGCTCTTTGTTGGCAGGCGACCCGGCATTTGCTTTGGACTCGGTTGTGTTTTGCAAAGCAATCTTCAAAAGCTGATTGCGTGTTGAGTTCGTTGCTGAAGAGTTTCCGGCTCCCAAACCGGTCAAAGACACAGCGGTTGATAAGGATCCCTTTCAGCAAGTTAGCACATGAGCCACGAACTGTACACCGCAGAACAACTCCCAAATCAAGTATTTACCTTGGCTTTGATATGACCCTTCGTTGTTCCATGGTGCTCATTCTCGTCGTTGACCGACAGATGCTCGAATCGAGCTTCCAAAGTCTTCGTTGCCATTGTGATACTCAAGAGTATGTAGGAGAAGGGCTGCAGCGTGCAAAGGAACAAGAAGCACAATGATACTGAGCGTTATGAATAAATATCGCCCATAAAAACGGTGGTCGATTGATGCCGGATGCTGGATGGGAGGTATGAGGGAGAGTGATAGTTATAAGAGAGAAGTGATATTCAAGAAGAAGGAAGCCGGGAAGGGATGTTTATTAGCGATGGGCAGCCAGCCATCGCCCGGGCAACGGCTCTTGCTGAACTCGGGAGGTTAGGGCGACTGCCGCGGATCATCCATTGCGGGGCAGTCTGAACATTAAGAGCTTCAACCATTCATTAACTTAACTCCGACACATCAGAAATTCCATCGTTTGTGTTTCTTATTCGTGATTGAGGTATCAGCAAGTATCTGTTTATTGTATTTATCCACCCTTGAAACTGACATACCAACCGACGTTTTCAAACGTCCAACCGTTCCTCAACAACATGGCCGCAGCTAACGCCATCAACCCTACACCAACTCAATGGTCGTCGCCAAATGTCGAGGCAAAGATGAATCCACGACCGCAGGCCTTCACTAGAAACGGGTTCACAATCACAACTCAAAAACTGCCTATCCTCAAAGCTGGTCCCATCGAAGAAATGACGAACAAACTTGGAATCACTCCTCCAGAAATGATATTCGGGGACAATTTTGTAGCGATCGAGCACAATGTCAGTGGATGGGGTATATCATTTAATACGTTTGACGCTTTGGACAAAGTCGACAAGACTGGGGCTGCAATGCTCAAAGTTGCATACTCCAAAGAATGGCAAAAGAGCAGGTGAATACACCCCCCGCGCAGAGACTCTAGATAGTAGGACTGACCATTGCATAAGGGAACGCACTCACGACGGCATAAAAGAAGTTGTGAAACCTTTTGACTGGTCCTACAGCACCGACTACAAAGGAACTGAGAAACCCGACGCCGCACCACTTAGTCCATCCGACGTTGAAATTCCAATCGAGCTTCTCAAACGACCGGACCCAATCTTGTTCTTTGACGACGTGATGCTTTACGAGGACGAACTAGCCGATAATGGTATTTCCATGTTGTCTTGCAAAATACGCGTTATGCCTGATCGCCTCCTCCTACTTGCTCGATTCTTTATGCGATTGGACAATGTTGTCTTCAGGCTTAGGGATACGAGAATATACGTGGACTTCAACAAAGCCGAGGTAATTAGGGACTATCAAGCTCGGGAAATGGGCTATGAAGACGTACGAAAGGTACGAGATATCTGATCCTGGACCCGAGTTGTTTTTCGTGCTGACAAAGTTGCTAGACCCTGGCCAGCGGTCGCGAGGACATTGCGGCGGTTATGAGGGATCCAAACAGACTCGCCCAAATTTTGCCAATTGTCGACCGTTCTCTAGAGCGAACCGTACTTCCAACTCAATAATTCTTTGAACTTGCTACAATTCAATAGCAGTTTGGAAATTCTCGATGGTGATTGGTAGCCTCCCGCGGGGTCAAACACTGCAAACAAGCCGGCCGAGCAAATTATGGACGCGCGGAATAATCTCTTCTTCAATGACTTTACCAGACACGCAGCCAATCCAACAATTTTACGAATGCAATACTAAAATCAAGCGGAGTTAAGATGTCAAGCAAATTACTGTGCCCTAATTGCTCTTTGAGCTCTCGTTTGGGCGTGTTTGTGAAAGAACAGGTATTTCCATCAATCGATAATTTCCGAATGCCATCATCCTAACTCAATGGTTTTCACCAACAGTCCAAATCCGTACATACAGTAAGTCATTCGTTGCCGACTCTCCAAGGATACATCATTACAGCAAAAAATAACTCGAATCCTTCTTCAAAACGTTCTGAGGTTCGGCCGGAGATCTCTTCACGTCGAAACTTCTCAGCAACCCCTAACGCTAGCTCTGGCATACTAAAGAGCCTGGCATCTCGTCAAGGAGGTACAGCCGAAACATATGTTTCATATGGATTTACTCAGAAACTGTATGAAGCTTGCTCGTCTCAAGCGGACTATGAAATTCCACAATTAGCCCAAAAGGGAGTCGAAGTCCCCAAGACTGCCGACGGTGAGGAGCTTGGAGTTGGGGAGGGTTGGTGGTATAAAGGTAGGCTTGTAGCCATCTTGTCCATATCTGACGTTTTACTCACATTAACCATTTCATACAGAACTTGGATTGCTTCCTACGTTCTCTACATGGTCGCAGGTCACTTTCCTGCACATGTACCTGCTGACAGTCCGTATCCGCGCCCTACCATCGCCCGAAAGTGTACGAACCCACTCTCGCCATTTATTCGATCACTTTTCGCACAACGCCGAACAGCGCATGGCCACACTCCACAACATCTCCAGCCGCAGCATCCGCAACAAATATCTCAAAGATCTCTTCATCCAATGGCGAGGCGTCCTCGCCGCATACGATGAGGGCCTCGTGAAAGGCGACGCCGTTCTCGGTGCGGCCGTATGGAGAAATATATGGAAAGCAAGCGGCACTACACACGACGGCCAAGACCTAGACTGGGCCAAAGTAGCTACTGTCGTGGCTTATATGCGTCGTGTGCTCTCAGAATTGGCCAAGACGAATGAAGCGGATCTTGTCTTTGATCTTGTCAGCTCGGATTCTATTGCAGCTGCTGTTGCAGGAAAGGAGAAGAAGGCTATATTTGGACCTAGGAGCATTGATTTGAAGCTTGGTGGGATGAAGTAGATTGTCTTGTTCATTTATACCATGTACTATAATATTCATTACGACCCATCAATAATGCAAACGGCAATCTCACCCCTAATTACACCCATTTCATATGAACTTGACATTTCTAGAACTATTTCTATATGGTGCAGTCTCTATCTATCTATCTATTTTGCGAGATCCTTCTCAACCATTCCACGACAAATAGGGTGGTAGAAATCTCTGTACTTTTCAAAAGTTTCGACAGCAACCTGGCGATCAACGTTCTTGAGAGCACGGAACCTAGTTGGAAGTTTAGTAACTATATGAGAGCCATGCATTGCAGAATCTGGAAAGGAACTTACAAGGGTCGAACAAACTTCATCCTTCCAATCTCACCCAAGAGCTTAACAGTAGGCTCAATGGCCGTCCTATCACCAATCTTCAATCCCAATCTGAAATACAGGTTTGTAACCTCGATATTCGCGCTTTCAGCGAATCCGTAGACTTGACCCATCAAACGGAATGAGTCTGCGCTCAGTGGCGGGTCTTCGAAGAGGGTGACCCGTTCAAGGAAGACGATGAACTGGTTTGCGCTCAAACCCTTGATGTCCTCCTTGGATGGAGTAAAGGTTGATGAGGCAGATGAAAGAGATTTCCATTTGTCGGCAAGTTCGTAGACGATGTCGACAAGAGAGGTGTCAAAGTCTGGTTTGGGGGGAAGACCGGGAGAGTAGAACCATGATTCCCAGTCGACTTCGTTGAGACGTTTGGAGGCTACCTGGTCGTTAGCGAAGAAGTCGAGGATGGTGGCTTTGAATTCGTAGGAGTCGAGGGATTTTTCTTTGAAGACAGAAAAGTACTGTAACCATTGTGTTAGCAAGTAGGCTAAAGTAGCAATGAATGCAGGGCCGGAGAAAGGAGTCAACTTACGTGAGGAATGAACTTATCGAATGATTCTTTCGTCAGGAGATTTTCGAGGTAGAACAAGAAGATGAAACCCTTTTCGTAAGGAATTTTGGAGAAAGCGTCATCGGGGTCCTTTCCTTTCAAGTCAACCACCAACTTGGTAAACTCATTGTCGTCTCCGAATTCTTTGACGGCCTCCCTGAGTCCGTCCCAGCCGATGATGGCTGAGAAATGCCGGTGTGCTTCACCGTGTCTATCAGGGTTAGTGACGTGGCACTAAATGTTCTCTGGCTTGGAGAAAGAAAAAAACTCACACTGCACCCATGATCTATGATGCGAATGTTAGTACACAAGGCCCAAAGTTTCAAAAGGTGTTGTTACTCACTCTGCGTTCCAAATAGGTAGTCCAGCCCTCATTCAACCAGAAATGTTCCCAAGATGCATTGGTGACCAAGTTACCGCTCCAACTGTGAGCCAATTCATGGGCAATGACGTCTACATTTTCTCGGTCCTATCATATACTTTGATTAGAGCTATCCTCGTCCTGACCCCAGTAGAAGCGTACCTTTGATATCAAACTCGGGGTTGCGAATGTATAGATCGGGTTTTCCATTCCCCCATATGGGAAACTTGGAGGAAGAATAAGAATGTTGTATTCGCCCCATGCATAGGGGTATACGATTTTCTGTTATACGTCAGACCATATTTGCATTTGCCAAATATGCTCAACCCACCTCAATAGCTTCGATGAACTTTTCGGTATGTGCTTCGAGTTCCCACTTGCAATCATCAATTTTATCCGGGCTGGATACAACCACACTTCTTGGGCCGATGGGGGCCTCAGTCAAGTCTCTAGAAGAGAGCGTCAGTCATTATATCGAAGCTCGTAAAGAGAGATTATACGCACCCACTTGCCACGGCAAAAAGGTAGCTAGGAATTGGGACATTCTGTTTGAACTTGTAGAGATTGTTCCCCTTCGCATTGGGATCTCGCACAGGCAATCCGCTAGCAACAGTCGGGAAGGGAGAGGTGATGTTAAAATCAAAGGTAGTCTTCACATCGGGCGTATCCTGGCAGGGGAAGATGGAGCGAGCGTGGATAGCCTGGCATTGGGAGACTGTGTACAGCCGATGGTTAGAAGTACGACACAGATAAAGTGTATTGAGATACAAAACATACACATGTATGGGTGTTTCTTGTTCGACGTTTGGGCTTCCGTCAACCATTGGAGCGCAGTGCATTTTTCGGTGGTTTTGAGAGAGATCTACAACCTCCAGCGATTAGTTCATTGTCTGGATTCGAATGAAAGTAGAATAATATTCCTTACGTCAACTTCCACAGTATTACCCTCCTCAACACCCTTCTCAAGCACAATCTTCAGAGCACTTCCATACGGCTCAAAGCGCGGCAACAACTCCCACTGCGCCGTCTGGCCATCCACTTTGACCTGCGAAATATCCAGAAAGCTCGTATCAAGGAGGATTTCCCGGGTCTCGGCTTGCGTCTTGGAGAGCAATTGGTGAATCACATTTCCGGCGAGTCTCTTGTTGCTGAAATCGATCTCGAAGTTGGCTGTGATGTGACGAGAGCGCCAGGCCGTGTAGTTGCTCAATGTGTTGGGGTCACGAGGGCGCAGGATGGGCGTGGTTGCTGCCATGTTCAATGCGCGGATCTGAATATTGCGGCCAAGTTTTCTGGGAGTCTGGCAAGAGGCAATTGACGGTAATTGTATCCTCCAGTTGCGGAATGCCTGCATCTGTAGGGAGCAATGGCGTGGCATTTATGGAGGGGAAGAAGGGTTAACTTAACCTACGGTTGCTATCACGTACCGTATCAGTCAATCTAAGCGGGTCTGTCCGCGAATAGCCGTTGTGTATTGCAACACTGTTACATTTGATTCACTCTCTCAAGTTTATTTATGTCTAGTAGAAGTCGGCTTAATTTGATTGATTCATAGGAGACGTACATTGCCATTTACGAGCATGTTATCGTAACTTTCGTAGATATGGATCCACTACCCTATCAAGACCTAGATTATGACCCGTTGATCATCAACTCAACCTGATCAGCGGTCTTGGGGGCAGTGGTAAGATTCTCATGTCCTTCTTTGGTGATGTGGATATTGTCTTCAATACGAACGCCTCCAACTTCCCAGTATTTCTCCAAAACATCGGCGTCAATGTACTTGGACAGCTCGGAGTCCTTCAAGTAAGGTTCAATGATGAATCGGCAAAAGTAGACCTGTCAAATTATCAGTGTCATCAGTTATGCAATTCGAGAATGGGTAAAGACATACACCAGGTTCGACGGTAATCACACTTCCCGCAGGAAGTTTACCTCTCACGCGTAGATACTGGAACATCTTGTCCTTGTCCGCATAGTTGGCATGGCCACCAGTGTCATGGGTGTCCATTCCCAGATAGTGGCCCAAGCCATGCGGGAAGAATGCGACACTGACCCGCTTCTCGAGCAGCTCTTCCTCTGAGCCACGCAGTATTCCGAGTTTCAGTAATCCCTTGATCGCAACGCGATGAGCGGTGATGTGCACATCTTCCCACAGAACGCCCTCCTTGAGCATAGCGAGGGATTCGGTCTGCATTTCTAGGACGATATCGTAAATCTCTCGAGATTCAGGAGAGAATTTTCCGGATAACGGGAATGTGCGTGTGACATCCGCGCAATAAGCTTTGTATTCACCCGCAGCATCTAATAGAAGATTCAACTTCTTCTTGTTTGTGGATGAGTCGATCAAAGGCTCATCATTGTTGACGTAGTGCAAGGTAGCACTACTCGTTCCACTGGCAACGATAGGATGATAAGCCATCTCACGACAACCTTGTGCAATACAAGTTCCGATAAAAGCCGCTTCGAGCTCTCGCTCATTCGTAGCCGACTTGGCTGCTTTGAGAACGGCGACATGAGCTTGCGAAGTCACGTCGTTCGCTTTGCGAATCATGGCAACTTCGTATGCATCCTTCACAGCTCGGCATTCTTCAATCGCCGTCTTTAGGGCTACCTTATCGGTGTCAGGGAAGCTCTTCAAGGAGACATCATCGGATATTTGCCCATCGATGGCAAATACGAACCCGACTTTTGATGCCAAATGGGCTAAAGTAGGGTTGACGTCCGTCGTGTAGAGGACCTCGTCGACGTCGTAGAGCTCCTTGGCTTGAGCTGGTGACAGAGGAAGACCAGACCATATGACGGACTCTGGATCTAGGGGTGGGATGAAGAGGGTCAGCTTATCGGTGCTGATGTGGTAGGTGAGATGTGCATCTGGTAGCAAGCATCCGGAGAGATAAAAGAAGAAGCGACGCTGTCTTTCTGAAAATTAGCTGAAGGTGTAACGAAATTATATCACCTCTAGCAGTATTGCCTACCGGAAGGGCTGCTCGGAGTCATTGTCTTCAATCATTCTTGTCTTCTGAGCTTCCAGATAGAGTACGCCATCACCCTGGAAACCATTCTGTCGCAGATACTCGACGACTCTACGAGCATGCGCTTTTGCAGGGTATTTACCCGCGAGTATCCCATCAGTAGAAGTCATATTTACACGAATTTCCAGGACAATTACGGACCAGGAGAAAAAGAAAAGCTTTCTGAATGCGTTTACGTTAGAGAAATAAAGCAGGTTAAGGGTAGCATCGGCTGTCATTACATTACACCCCGCGCGACTTTCCATTGGATAAACGCCCCCGCCCGCATTCCAGGGTCAAAGACAGAAAACGCTTCAGAATCAAACACAGAAAAAAGCAAAAAACAGGGATATCATAACCACTACTCCGTACCTCCTGCAGAATCATCGCATAGGACTGCTCTCAGTATAGGAAACATCCTCAAACTCCATCTCCCATTGATCCACCTCTGCAAACTTGAGCGCTGCGGCCTGTAATTCGCGATTGTCTACCCTCTTCTTCGAGGCGTGCGATGGCAGATCAAGTTCTGAGTCATTCAAGTCCTCAGATGGTGGTGGTGAAGAGAGAACAGAGGAGTCATCAGAGAGATAGTTGTTCTCTTTGTCCGCGGCTTGACGAGAGTATGTGCGTTGCGACTTGTTGCCTTGAGTATCAACAGCCTTGCCTGTAGCCAGGTTCTTCTTGCCCCTTCGACTTGGCTTGCCAAGTTTCGCATTGGTTTTCTCGGATGACGCGGTCGATAGTCCCTTCCTTCGTGATCGTTGCGGTCTCTTCCTGACTTCCCGGGCTAATTCGTCTTCATCCGAGTCTTCATTGGCCGGGTCAATGTCTTCTTCATCATCGCTGTCATCTGCTTGCTGACGACGACGGGTTCGACGTTGTGGAAGAAATCTAGTTTGTAGGCTGAGTGTAGTCACTTTTGGTAAAGGCGGTGCTGTCTCGTTTTTATCTGTTGTTGTTGTAGCAGTCTGCCTTTCGACCGTCATCAACCGTACGGGACTTGCTGTAGAACTGCTCATAGGTGTAGCCATAGTAAAACTGGGAAGTTCATCGCTCATTCCAGCTATTGGAGATTCCGGAGCCGGTGTAAGTGTTGACACTGAACTACTTCTCGACAAGGGCGAGGCTTGTTCGACGTGCTCGTCGTTGACAGTTGCCGATTGACGCTTTCTCTTCCTGGACTCGGTAGATGACGGCGACGCAACGCCTAGCGGAGGACGCGATGGAGAGACTGCCAACTGCCTCTCCGCAGCATTCGACACTCTAGCAACATTCAATGGTGTCGACTCGTCCTGCGGACTGAAACCACCCAGAAAATCGTCATCGTCGAAATCCGACGAGTCCTCGTCATCTGCTTGCATCATCTGAAGCAAACTTGGCTGTCTCGATCGCTTCTTGAAATTGCTCAAAATAGAGCTTTCAAAGCCAGGGGTGCTGCCGATTCGTGAATTGAAATCCCCCTTTCGACCAACCAAGGATAACGTAGAGGAGTAGCCACGTGCTCGAGTCGGAGGTCGAATACTGGTCGTAGTGGTGTTCTCCGCTGGCGAGGAAGCAATGACATTTTCATTGAGGTCTCTCGTCGGTGTTAGGTCAGCGCCGACCTGGGTATCATTATTGCGTTCGTCCCGGCCTCGTCGAGGCGTTGCGATATTGGCTTGCGATTCATCCTCTGTTGTGTTTGGTTTCCTCCCGACCGCTTTGATAGAGCCCTTTTCCGGCGCCTGCCGCACGGTACGAGCTCGTCGTGCTGGTGGGCGTGGCATGAGTGGTTATGCGACGTAGACTTCGTTTGCGGTACGAGGGATCGTTTGTGTATATGGGCTATACGTAGAGAACCTGAATTTGAAAAGAAAAAAAGAAAGAAAAAGGCAAAAGCAAAAGTATGTCTTGCAAAATGATTCGGCAACTTTCGTAGGTAGAACAGAGCGATAAAAATGGCGCAAGATTATGTCGAGTATGTTACTAAATATTATTGTTGAGATCTGAGAAAAAGCCCACGCGTGGTGTTTGTTTTGGCGCGCTCCCGCTATGATCGACTATCCCCACACCAACGGGCCAATGCCATCACAGTTTGCCGGATACAGTAACCAGCCCAGCATCAAAAGTTGTTGATATAAGATGTTTATGAATCATTCCTATTTACTGTTATCAAGGCTAAAGTTGTCCCACAAATACTCCGTCATCTTATTGTTCAGAAAAAGTCTCAAAATGGTAAATACGTTCAAAATCAACGGTTGTCTTGGTATCTCATAGAAGAAAAAGCTAGCTCATCAATATCGTTCATCATCAATAGATCAAAGATACACAAGAAATATGTTCCAGATATCAATCGGCTTCATTATACAAGCACCCATTCAGTGCCTCGCTTGATATATTTATCGAGTAGCAAGCCCACATCGTTCAGAGCGAAACGGCAGATATAGAATCCAAAAAATTCCGCAGCATGACGAGTGCTCAATTCAAGTCCAACATGAGTGGGTGATGAATGCTTGAGTCCGGGATCTTCGACTTGGCGTGCGATTTGGTCTGAATCAAATATTAGTTAAGAAGATCATGGATTTCATAAAAATAACTTACCCAGAACCTGGGCCGCATCAAACAACCGTGCCAATGCTCCCATGTAATTAGCATTCGGACCACTCAATTGGAGCTGAATGACATCACGCTTAGTGAAGCGACCGCTAGGAGGGGAGGCTGTCATGGGCAACGTGCTCATGCTGAGACCGCCTTTA
The DNA here is from genome assembly GCF_009556855.1 of Talaromyces marneffei. NCBI lineage: Eukaryota > Fungi > Ascomycota > Eurotiomycetes > Eurotiales > Trichocomaceae > Talaromyces > Talaromyces marneffei. The sequence continues at coordinate 1,603,026 of NC_072351.1, read as the reverse complement.
CCGCTATCCCTATATGTCGATGGCGCTGTGCTGGTGCTCGGTGCTGCCGAGCTCTTCGATCGAAGTTTTCTCCAAGAAGTGAGAACAGATCTGCTAGATTGGCTTGAACTCCTTGACGCCATATTCTCAGTACCGATTGGCGACTCGTCGGAGTTGTTTGCGTTTTTGAACAATGGAAGCGCCCCTTGAACACCAACTTCGTTTCCAAGTTTCTTTGCAAAAGTGGTTTGGGCTTGGTCCAGAATATTCTCAAAAGTCTGCATCTCTTCCAAAACAGCATCGGCATCGTATGTATCGACTTGAGCAACTTTTAGAAGAGCTGCGGTCAACAAATCACACAATGAAATTTTATCTTCCATGGCTTTGATCCTGACGTTCTTCACATGCCATACTTCCCTAGGTATGAACAACTTGGTAGAAAGATATCCACCACGTGGATGTGCAATGGTTTGATAAAGACATCGCATAAGCCAAAAAGGGCGCAACAAGAAGGATTCCGGACAGGGCTCCAGAGGTATAGGAGCGTTAGTCACCGTTGAGCTAGGTGATCCAGGAGTAGTGGGCGAATGTATATCGTTGTCAAAGAGGTGGAGACTTTTGGATGTCATCAACGGGAATGACGCTCCGCTCGGTGTTGGCATTGCAGGTACGAGACCATTTGCCAACTGGCGTTGAAAATCAAAGGCAGGGAAAACGCTGCTGGATGGTGTATTAGGAGATTCATTAATGTCAGGGGTAGACATAGACATATTCCTTGCTCTCATGCCTGCTAAACTAGATGATGAGGTATTCTTGCGAAGCATGCCGGGAGCGGAGGTTATCTTGCTGATGGTTCTGGGAGGCGAAGATTGTGCAGATCGCGCAACAGAATCTCCCTCAAGAGTAGGTATCCTTGTCAGACTTGAACTACGCTGACCCAACGCCGAAACGTCGAATGAGCCCTTCTTTTCAGAAGGTCCAGTCGGTAGTGGTTTAGACATTGAACTAGTTAATATCGGTAGACTGGTCTTGGGTTCAGGCAGTAGTACTGGCGATGGAGGACCGGCGGGTTGTGCTGAAAAGGGTTCTTTCTTAGTTGGCTCATAGCCCGCAGCCACACGCTTAGTGTCGATTTTCAGCTGCTTAGTATTAGAGCCGGAGAAACGCCGAGCTCGTACGCCAGCAGAAGGTGACATATTGGGCGGAATAGGTTGCTGTGTGCTTCCCGTTGGTATCTTCGGAACCGGTGGAAGTCGCTTACTTGGCATTGTTGCATCCGTCAGGATACCTTCTTCTGCCAGTGTCGAGAGGGATGTACCGGCTGTGGCTGAATTTGCTGAAGTTGATGTGATCGAGCTGCCCCATGTTCTGCCGGAAACCGTACTTGAATCCGACTGTCTAGGAAGTGCAGTTTTGGTATGAAGATTGAACTCAAAATCATCCATTACATAACCTTTCGTCATCTCTTCTAACAAGCGTTCCTCCTCCTCGGCCTCCTCGTCAATATAATCGGCATCAACATTGTAGGTGGACACCGCCACGTTTTCATCCTGCATCATAAGCCGCTGCTGCAAACCTCGTGCCATAACAGCCTGGGCTTCCCTCTCCGCTTCCCGGACTCGCTGCTTAGCAATTTCAATGTTTCGCCTAGCATTCGATACTACGTCGTCGTGGTCGTAATCGTCATCTCTGTGATCTTCGTAATCATCATCATCATAAAATCCCTCCTGTTCATTCAGTGCGGGCTCCAAGCCCTCGTCATAGGCTGCTTCAACTGCCGCATCTAGCGCAGCATCAAACTCTGCCTCCGTACCGTTACTGGCGTGATGTGAATGTGTACCACCTAAGTATAAGGATAATTTTGTGTTTGTAGATACGGGCGACGAAGCCCCGGATTCATCGATCGTGTCCAGCCATGAAGTAGACTGATTATCATTTACAGGAACCTGCCCATCAGAGGAATGAGATGCATGCGCTGTCGAACTTCGTGTCTCGGTATCGCCTTGATGATCCGCCGAGTCCGAAACGAATTGAAGGGTAGGGGAAGGCGAGGAATGTCCCTGTGCAACAGCTTCGCTTTCCCGCGAGTTGGCACCGCCTATGTCTGTTTTCGAAGCTTCAAACGAGAAATTAAGGTCTTGACCAGATATAGATGGCAATCGCACGGTATTCAGGCTAGGTACTGGGGGCACATCATCTTCGGCGTTTTGTCTGGCAAAATATTCTTCTGCGCCATCCTCATCAGTGTAGTCCTGCTCAATTGGCGGTTCGTCTTCTTGTGGTGTAGCGCTGCGACCACTTGGCGGCCTTTCAGGCAGCGCCTTGTCCTTCTTTAAATTAGAAGGGAGTTGTATCCGAAGGAGTTCTTGAATGCGATTGAGGTACGTTTTGCGCTATAGAGTTCTGTCAGAAAGCTTGCACTCTAAAAGAGACTAGGAGACCATGGTTCAACATGGATATATCACTCACAATTTCCAGTAATTTGTACTTCTCCACGTCGCCTCCATTACTTCGTAGCATAACATGTTGCAGCAACTCGCACGCATCTTGGTAGGCTTCGATGGCACCTTCGAAGTTTTCTGCATTGTCTAGCAGCACTGCAGTATTCGCTTTTGCCAATGCTTTTGAAAGCATCGCCTTTTGCGAAGACCCACGCGGTCGGCGACGCTGTGGTGACGTGGAGCCCGACTCGGTCCTCTCATGATCATGTCTTGCGCTGTGCTCTCCACTATAAGAGCTCGATATATTCACCGGGTCTTCCATATTAGCATTCGGCGTCCGTTGCGGAAGAAAGGCGGTATGTTCGGAAATGTCTGGTAATGTTATGTCGATAGTGGCGGAGAGAAATTATAGTGTCGGCTAATTCACATCACCGGGATATTGATCAATGAATATAAATTTCGGAATATGAGCAGATATTGGGCCATATATAAGTATGCTGTTATCTTTCAGGGTCCGAGAAGTGCGGCCGAAGCATATCAACGTGCAGCGAAGTATCTCCGACGTGCAACCAAGACTCAGACTGGTGTTTTCATAATTCAACAATCATGGCGCCGGGGTCACGTATTGTAGTCTCCGATATGCAGCAAGTATTTATATCCAAACGGCGTACTGTTCACTCTGGACCATCACCGATTGATGGGTGGTGTGTCGTGTTCGTAATCGTCGTCCGTATCTTGAGAGAGATTGCAGTGTAACAGCAGTAACCACCCGGTGTCAACAATTCCGTGACCGAGTATCAAATTATCAACGTATAACTATCCGGCAAATCTAGAAAGTGCTTGCTTGTCCTTCGACGAGTGGTGTATGCAAATCGCCAATGATGTGCTGCAAAATCGACCAGGCTGTAAGGTGGTGCTCGCTAATCGGAAGAGATATGCAAGAGAAGATAAATGCGATGTATGGCGTATACCAGTATACTCAAGTAGTGCTAGCACGTTCAGGGATGTGAGATCCCACCAAAGCGCCCAGCCTGGACGAACAACACAAGCCACAAATAGAATGAAAGAATACGAACAAGTGATAAGTTAGTTAGAAGGAGAAGAGGAAGAGGAAGAACTGAAGAAGCCCTAGAACGGAAGGGACGTGGGTCGTTTAATTGGCTGGGCTGGAGAGAAAGGGGGAAACTGCGGCGAATGGGCCAAATAATGGCGGCAAATGGGCAAGAGCGACCCTGCTAGTTGCGTGGGGCAGTCGGACGTCCACGCACCCAATAAGGCGCCTCCAGGGCGTACCCATAGTTAATATGTAACTTAGTACGTAGTTAGCATGCTGTGCATTCAACATTGAGGAGCTAGCCCCTTGGTCTCGAGACTCGCAGTCTATCTCTCGCTGGAGACGGAGTGCCAATTGACATTCATTCTCTAGATTATTTGTATCCGCGCCTCGGTAAATGTCCAACCCCTCGATAGCGACACCGCACCATGGAGAGAGACGAGATGGGCAATAAGATGGCCCCGCACCGGCGGTCTGAGAGATGCTGAACATGAATCGAAACGCCGCTGACAAGGGAGACACTTAAAACATTTCGGCACTGACGACATACCAGAGTCGAGTTGGGCGTCGGCGTGATGTGGATTTCCCGTGCGAGATTTACAAAGAGCTCTGGCTTTGGATATTTGCGCGAGTCATGTTTTTAAAGAAGGGGCTTGTAGTTGTCAAGTTATACATGGCTCCCACATATGAGACATCGAAGGATACGGATCAGGAACCGGAACTCCCGTTGACCAAGAAGATCGTATGGATCCCTTGAACGGAACGGTAGAACTGAAGGTCCTCGGGAACCTTGGGTCAGGGAGAAGAGGGAGGCTCTCTATAAGAGCGCGTCTACTCAATGGCGATCTGTTTATATCAATGAAGATAGACGATCATAGCCTCTCAGCACAATAAACCAGAAACCCGATGGTAGTTCATTTGCTAAAGTCGCTGTGCCATTGGATACTGAGCATGTAGACTGTATAGACTGTATATATGTGTATGTCGAGGCGGTGGCAGAACGACTGGTCATATTTCGTCATCATTCAGTTTGCGATAGTTAGGTTACCTCGGTATCCCCAACCTCACCACGTACATATCCCACGTCCACTGCTAGTCTGCAGTTGATTCGGCTTTGTATGGTATTTTACGCGCGGCTAATGAGACGGCATACATACTTCAGGCGACTTTACTCATATGCACTTGGTTGCTTGAAACATTCAGAGAATAGTTGAGTGTCGAACTGCGGGGAACAGACAGCAGATCAATAGTTATATATATATATACAGCTGGATCCTAGAATCACCTATCAAACAACCTTGGAACAATGGCACCGCCAGATAGAGGAATCCGGATTGCAATTGATGTATGAGAACTTACCTCTTCTAGTATTGCGTACTTAATTGTTCCTTTCAGCAGCAACTCTTGTTTATATGTATTGTGCTGACCAACAATGATAGCGGGGTGGCACTTTCACCGATTGTGTCGGCAACCCAGGTACCGGGAAATTGGAAGACGATATCGTAATCAAGCTACTATCGGTCGATCCCGATAACTATGATGATGCACCCTTGGAAGGCATTCGCCGGCTTCTTTCCAAGTTCACAGGTCGCGAAATTCCGCGAGGCGAACCTCTTGATACCTCCCAAATCGAAAGTATTCGAATGGGCACGACCGTGGCAACGAATGCACTTCTCGAACGGAAAGGTGAAAGAATCGCTCTCATAGTCACAAAGGGGTTCAAGGATTGCCTGCAGATAGGAAACCAGTCTCGTCCGAAAATCTTCGATCTGGCAATCAGACGCCCCGAGGTACTATATGAGAAAGTCATTGAGATTGATGAACGGGTAACTCTAGAAGACTACGCCGAGGATCCGAAAAGGACAAGAACAGAGACACAGACCCGTGAACAGGCATCATCAGATGCAGAAGTAGTCCGCGGCATCTCATCGGAGGCCGTCAGGATCCTGCAGAGGCCAGAAAAGGACACCGTGAGGGACCAGCTTCAGCAACTGTACAACGATGGTTTCCGTAGCATTGCCGTCTGTCTCATGCATGGCTATACTTTCCCAGACCACGAGGCATTTGTCGGTGAATTGGCCCGAGAAATTGGATTCGAGCACATCAGTCTGAGCCACGAATTGATGCCAATGATCAAGTTGATTCCACGAACAACTTCTGCCTGTGCGGATGCATATTTGACACCCACAATCAAGAAATATATCGCGGGGTTTCAGGCTGGCTTTGAGGGTGGACTGGGCGCAAAGTCTGTGCAGAATAGCAGTGGCCATAAAAGTGCACGCTGCGAATTTATGCAATCAGATGGTGGTCTTGTTGACGTTGACCAGTTTTCTGGTCTTAAGGCTATACTTTCAGGGCCTGCGGGAGGAGTTGTTGGCTATGCTTTAACCTCTTATGATCCCGAGACGAAGATCCCGGTCATTGGATTTGACATGGGTGGTACAAGTACCGATGTCAGCCGGTATGGAGAAGGAAGATATGAGCATGTCTTTGAAACCACCACTGCAGGAGTGACCATCCAGTCACCACAATTGGATATCAACACCGTCGCTGCCGGTGGTGGTTCCCAATTATTCCTCCGTAATGGACTCTTTGTTGTTGGCCCTGAATCTGCCGGTGCCCATCCTGGTCCCGCCTGCTACCGAAAAGGAGGCCCATTGACTGTTACAGACGCCAATTTGTTCCTAGGAAGGCTTTTACCTGACTTTTTCCCCAAGATCTTCGGCAAGAATGAGAATGAAGGCCTGGACGAAGGTGCTAGCCGTAAGAAGTTTGAGGAGCTCACACAACAGATCAACGAGGAATTATGCAAATCAGACGAAGATAAGATGACTGCTGATGAAGTGGCATACGGTTTCATCAAGATCAGTAACGAGACGATGACCAGGCCTATCCGTTCACTCACTGAAGCTCGAGGCCATGACACATCGAAACACCGTCTCGCCACGTTTGGTGGTGCTGGTGGTCAGCATGCCGTAGCGATTGCCGAGGGTTTGGGTATACGACAAATTCTTGTACATCGATACTCCTCTGTGCTCTCGGCATATGGCATGGCTTTAGCTGACGTTGTGGATGAAAGGCAGGAGCCAGAGTCTCAGATCTGGTCTACTGGTGATGTGCAACAGAAACTGAAATCTAAAATGGACGAGCTAAAGAGTAAATCCGAAGAGAAACTCCGCGCCCAAGGCTTTGATGATAAGTCGATAGTGTTTGAAGAATACCTTAACATGAGATATAGAGGCACTGAATCGTCGCTTATGATTATCAAGCCTACTCCAGAGGAAGCTCAAGAACTTTACGGAGGAGATGAATGGGCGTTCGGAGAAGCCTTTGTCAAGCAGCATGAGCGAGAATTTGGGTTCGTTTTACCAGACAGAGACATCATCGTCGACGATGTCCGAGCTCGTGGTATTGGTAGAAGCTTCCAAGGATTAGGCAAGACCGTTGACCAACAACTACGAGAAGCAAAGCCTCGTGACGTCGACAGCAAGAAAATATACCAGACTAAGAAAGTGTTTTTCGAGGGAGGACGTCTTGATACACCCATCTATAAACTCGACGATCTCGAAGTCAATGACCGCGTGAAAGGACCCGCAATCGTTGCCGACAATACGCAAACAGTAGTTGTGACTCCTGGGGCTACTGCTCTGGTCACAGAAACACATGTGGTCATCAATATTGGCGAAAGTGATGTTCTTGGTGTCAAGGCCGACACCAGTGGAGTTGATCCTATTATGCTGAGTATCTTTGGCCACCGATTCATGGCCATTGCAGAACAGATGGGTCGTGCTCTACAAAAGACGAGTGTGAGCACAAACGTCAAAGAAAGACTCGATTACTCATGTGCCTTGTTTGACTCTGATGGAGGGTTGGTTGCCAACGCACCGCATCTTCCGGTGCATTTAGGAAGTATGTCAACGTGCGTGCGAACTCAGGCAAACATCTGGAGAGGGAAGCTTAAACCGGGAGATGTGATTGTCTCCAATCATCCAGAATTTGGAGGTACTCATCTTCCGGATATTACTGTGATTACACCTGCCTTTGCTGGCGAGGAAATCATTTTCTACGTAGCGTCTCGAGCGCATCATGGTAGGTTCTGCGAAGTTCTCTCCCTTTTTTTTGTAGGTTCCATGCTAATATTAATGTGACAGCCGATATTGGAGGCATTCTACCCGGAAGCATGCCGCCTCACTCCAAAGAGCTCTACCAAGAAGGTGCTGCCATCAAATCAGAAAAACTGGTTTCAGAAGGTCACTTCAACGAAGAACGTATCACAGAGCTCCTTTACCACGAGCCAGTCCAGTATCCGGACTGCAGTGGCACGAGATGTCTTGCGGACAACTTGAATGATCTGAAGGCACAGATAGCAGCAAACCAAAAGGGCATCAACCTGATCACCAGTCTGATTGATGAGTATGGACAGGATGTGGTGCAACATTATATGATCAAGATTCAGGAGAATGCCGAACTCAGTGTTAGGAATCTGCTCAAGGGTGTGAGCCAGAGATTCAAAGGTCAGGATCTCACAGCTATTGACTACATGGATGATGGCAGTCCCATCAAATTACGAATATCGATTGATGCAGAAGAGGGAGCGGCTGTTTTTGATTTTTCGGGCACTGGTCCTGAAGTTTATGGTATGTATACATGCATTGAAGGGCAAAGAACAAAGACTAACGAGTATATCTTGACAGGAAACATCAATGCACCAGAAGCTGTTACATATTCAGCGATCATATATTGCCTAAGATGCCTGATCTCTGAGGACATTCCGCTCAACCAAGGATGTCTGAAGCCAATCAAAGTCCACATCCCCAAGAATTCTTTCCTGTCACCTTCAGAAAGTGCCGCCGTTGTAGGCGGGAATGTTTTAACGGTAAACCTTTTGCAAACTCAGCTGCTGTGCGAGGATATGATGCTAATTTTTTAATGCAGAGTCAGCGAGTCACAGACGTAATCCTGAGATGTTTCAATGCCTGTGCGGCCTCGCAAGGAGATACAAACAATCTCACCTTCGGCTTTGGCGGCAACGTATCCGGCTCAAAAGCAACACAAGGCTTCGGATACTACGAAACCATAGCCGGAGGCAGCGGTGCCGGCCCCGACTGGGAAGGCACATCTGGAGTCCACACACACATGACCAACACTCGAATCACCGATGCCGAGGTCTTTGAGCGACGGTACCCAGTCATATTGCGTGAGTTTAGCTTACGGCCTGGATCTGGTGGCTTGGGACAGCATTGCGGTGGCGATGGTGTTATCAGAGATATCGAGTTCCGAATCCCAGTCCAAGTGTCTATCTTATCGGAGCGAAGGGTATACAAACCCTATGGCTTGGAAGGAGGCGAAGATGCACAAACAGGCCATAACCTGTGGGTTCGAAAGATTCCCAAGAAGGACAAAGACGGAAAGGAATTTAAGGAAGATAGGATCATTAACTTAGGAGGTAAGAATAGTATCAAAATGCAGTCTGGGGAGAGGATTGTGATCATGACGCCTGGAGGTGGTGGCTGGGGTGTTCCGGGAGAGCAAAGTAGAGCCCAGAAGAAGCTTGATGCGCGACATGCGTGGAAGGGAGGTTCGATTGCGAACATTTTGGCGACTCAGGAGGCGAGCATTTAGTTCTAGAATGTATATAGACTAGGCTGGATGTGCATAGATTGATTGACGACCAGATGATTAATGACTAAGAAAGAGAGTGTTGACCCCTTGAAAGTATTAATTGATCTAGCTATGATCAAGTCGTGATTTTTTGAGTGGACCCGTCCATCTTGATCGCAGAATATGTGAGCCAGCCACATAAATCCGATTGCATAGATCATCCTAGAAAGTAATATCTTTCTCTGTACCTCAATGCTCGAAACATAGTCACAGTTTGACTGGCAACTCTTTGGTACAGCGAGTATAATTTTGAAGCACAAGACACAGAAGACTAGGTGGAGAGTCCATATCATTCTGTATGGGTCACACTAAGAGACAGACTCAGGTCGACAGATCGTAGATTTAGGATTAATTGCAATACAATCGATCCCTTCACTCATCATTTTCATCTTCATCACTTGTAGTGTCGATATTCTTCTTTCCGCTTTCAGGTTCTTCTTCATCCTCATCTTTATCCTCTGACACTCTATTATATGCGGGTCGAGGCACCGAAATACCCTTTGCAGAGAGCACCTGCTCGATATCGGGAAGAAGACTGATGAGCGCATTAAATTGGTCAATTGGGAGCGATATGCCCTAAATCAACGCAAACAGCATAGAATTAGATCGTTTCCCAGACATAAATAGATGGGAGAGGGAGGATACCTTCTTCCCAGGAAGTGACTGCCCATCCTTCTCATAATACTCTCTAATACTGACCAAACTCTTCCCTCTGAATTCGGAAATGGTGACTCTGCGCTGACTCGAAAGATCCCAGTATACGTCGCCATTTGAGTCTGTCTTTTGAGTTGATGATGATGCGTCTAATAACGATCCCTTGGTTTTTGCTTTCTTTGCGCCGCGACTGTTGTTATCGTCGACGACGAAGCCGTCGTCGGATTGGTATTCGCTAGAACGCTTTTTGGATTTGAAGGACATGTTTTTGCTCGCGTATGTGTAGTTGGAAGATGGTGGAGTTGATAGGATGAGAGAATTGATGAATTGGCAGGGTAGTGTCCGTAGTGAGGTGAAATGTATTTGAAGTTGTGGTGGAAGCACATCACGGTAGCTAAGCTATTTATTTGAGCCTTTGAGGAACATGTGATTTAGCTTATCTTATCTTATCGCCTTTGTGGAGTACCCCATACATTACAAAATGCGATGTTGTGGAAATAACATAACTGCCATGTCTAATAAATATAGAGAATAATCAAAGAATCACGGCTCTCAAAGCTTGCAGTATGAGAGCAAACATGAATCCTCGCCCAACTTCCTCAATCTGAAGACAATCAAAGACCTTCCCCAGGGCTTCTCCAGATGCTGCTGCACCCATTACGCTCATCAGGGCTTGAGGCATACCTCTCTCAATCAGCAGCTTTCTCGCTTCGTCCTTGAGCTTGTCGCTTTCTTCCTTGCTTAATGGAGGGGGCCAAGCTTTCATCTCTTCCTCTGTGGGCAGAGAATTTTCTCGGATTTTTATAATTTTGGCAGCAATCGCTTCGTCCGTCGTGTTGGAATCAATCATTGAATCTTGTACTAGAACACGGATCTGTTCCAAATGTGGATTGCGCGGGCGTAAAATATACGCCTTGGCCGCATTGAGTAACGTCTTTCGAAAGTTCCAGGCAGAAGATAATGTATATAGTTCATTAATGACTGCGAAGATAAGCTCAACGGCTACGCGAGTTTCGTCTTCGGTGATGGGATTTTCTGAAAGCTTTGGGCTTGTGCGCGATTGGCCAATGCTCTCCTTTCGATGTTTGACTGGGGTTTCCCCTCCCTCTTGTACTTGCGCAGGATCATCAAGGGTTTCAGAATTTGCAGTATCCTTATCAAAAGTTGTCGCCTGTATCGGAGAGGCCGTGGATGATCTAGGGCTAACTAATCCATTTTGTGGGTCTTGCGCAGAGTTCTGCTCTGTGGATTGCTCTGCAGTGGGTTCCTGGTTATCTGAATCTGCAGGTGTCTCGATTGGAGTACTAGACGATTCGCCGGCTTCCTGGTCGGTGTTTGTCGGGCTACCCAGACCTTGAGAAAGATCTTGTGGTGTAGCCTCGGGTGAACGTTCCTGGATCGCATTAAGAGAGTCGCTTGAGCCAATAGTTGAGGGGTTCTTCGATTCTCTCGATGTAATATCCAAGCTCTTTCTATTCCTGTTAGCACCAGCGAGAACTCCAGTCACTCCTTCTAACATGGCTTTACCACCCCCTGCAACTCCCTTGGGCGCATTCGACAAGACACCCAACATGTTCTTCCCCATGTTCTCAAATGTGCTTGAGGCACGCAGGTTGAACCCCGCTTTGGTCGGGGCTGTTTGGCTGAGCTCGGTATCTTTATCAAGAAACCGTCGAAGGCGTTCAGTCTTGGCGAATTCTCTATGTTCCAGTGCATCCCGGAGATATCGCTCCAAAGCCTTCGCCAGCGACGACTTTGTTTGGTCACGATAACTAGGTAATACAGGATGGACGTCCAGGAAGGGAACATGATGGTATCTGGACAAGGTTGAAAGACCTTCGTGCAGATACTCAAAATCTTGATACTTTCTGAAGATCATCCAGCCCGGGTACCGCGTTGAAGCAGGTTCTATCTGAAGCATATATTCAGTTGTCGGCTTGGCTTTTATTGCCGTTCTATCGCCAGGCATAGAAACATCATCAACTATGACAGAGGCCCCATAGAGAACCTGCACAGCATCTTCCACTTCTTCTCGAGTACCGATGTTTGTTGTTCCGCCTAAGCTATGCTCCTGGCTTACAATCTCAAGCAACCGCTGCGAGGTTTCTTCTCGGTCTTCTTTTGACAGTTTTTCTTCAGTGGAGCTTGGCGCAGTTCCCGGTAAACTTTTACTAGACAACTCCCCGTTCTTGTTCTCCTGGGAAACGTTCTTTGATGGGATGGTGACATCCCTATTGGACTTCGGTAAAGTAAGGGCTTCCTGCTTGTGATGCGCAGGTCTCTTTGCTTTCACATCAGGCACGGCCATGGCTAAATCCTGTGATGCGTTTCCTGCGATCCCTGATAGAGCTGCCATTTCACCCTGCGAGACGCTTTCAAGTCCGGCATCGATCGCATTCATAATCTGCGGTTCTCCTTCCCTCAATAGATGAACAATCCAACCATTGATAAAGTCTGGCTGTGAGCAGCTTTTAACAACTGATTCAAGGATAACGCCGGCAAATACACCGCGAAGGAATTGTTTCAGCGTATCGCAGTTATAAACAGAAGGCTCCAAGAAGTTGAAGAGCACATCATCTGCAACCATTTTCAATTTCTTCTGCTGTTGATCTATTGACAGCACATTGGCTAAGTTACTGTCTGGGTACTCTCTCAGGTAATGCCTCACATGTTCTTCGGTCGACGATGAATCGGAAGCTGCCTCTTGTAAGGCTAGGGATAACTCGTTCAAAAATACGATGATCATGGAACTTGAATTGGTAACGAATTGAAGAAATGTATCCGCCGAGCGTTTACGGGTCATATGTGTCGATAGCGAGTTCACAAATCCGACAATGATTTTTCTGCAGGAAAGGGGGAACGAATCGTCGGCGGGTAATATAGGCTTGTACCAGTGACTGTACTCAGAGGTTAGCTGTAAGGCCGCAAGGCGGAGAGATATAAACACTCACAGCACGTAGTCATTCATCATAGAATCTATTAACTCCGCAAGAGCAGCAGCAGTTGCAGGAGGGAACTTGGATAGATCCAATGTAGCCGTATCCCCATCAGCTGTTGCAGCTTCGGCTCTTTCCTGATCTGCTCTCAGGATAGCTTTCTGAGGTTTCCAATCGAGAAGTCGAGAAGCGACTTCGATTCCAAGCTCTCTTCTTTTGGGAGAGGAATATAAAGCAACGCCGCCTCCTTCATCTCCTGCGCCCCTTTCTGCGATGAGCCCTAACCAGTAATCATGGAAGAAGAATCCCGAAACTAGGCCGATGAGAAGGAGTCCTAACCTCCCGAGGATGAGGTATGTGAGAAGCGTCGAAGCGCCGAGTATCCCAAGGAGCACAGTATTGTCGGCCGTCTCGAGAAAGCTCAAACTCCACTGTCCGGATAGCGATGAGAACGTTTCTGTACTTTGCGGTGCCGTCAAATCGGTCTTTGATTCTGTGCTGGCGTCATCAGCTGCGGAGGTTTGGACAGGTTGTCTGTTTTCCGAGGTAGGTGAAGAAGCAACAGCTTCATCCATAATAACTATCTACATTGGCAGCTAGTCAATCATAGATGAAAGAGATCGCCTCACTCGAAATTGTTTGATATTCTGTGAGCTGAGGGACCGAGGCAAGCAGGCGGGGAGGAAGCGGAGGAAGCTGGGAGTCGTCAATGTCCATCCTAGAGGACGGACGGCAAGTGACGGATCGTCTCAGGTGAAGCTTATACGCGTGCCAATAGGACCCTGGACTCCAGATCATAGACTACGCAGTTGACGAGATTGCACGACACGACCCTCTATATTGTAAATAATAATAGCAATGTAACTATTTCTAAGTCTAGATATGTATCGTCTTCTCATTTCCTTGCCTCACGTAAGAAGCGGAAACGCAAGGTATCTAAAGCATATTGGACGAAATTCCTCTCCGCGATCCGAGTGAATCCAGCAATCAAAGAGAATGCGATCATGCTAGATGCAAAGAAGAAAGCGGGTTTGTAGATAAATATCGTTATCCACTTGTTATTGTCTTATGTACTTGGTATGAGAACCTTGCGCAACTACACTGAGCTGGCCATCCTCACCACGTTTCGAGATCTCTCTTCGAGTTCAATCGGCGAACCGTAACTTGAAGTCTGGCGCGAACTACGCCTTTGCTGGCTTCGTAAATTTCCACATCTTCCAGAAGGAAGTTGTATATAGGGCTATTTTGTTGAGTCCTGTTCTAGACATTAAGAACATTCTCAAGTGCGGTAGCCATGTCATTGACTTGTCGGATGTTTTCGAGGTGTGGGTGGAAAGGGAAGAAAAACAAAAATAAACGAACGGAAAGAAAAGAAAAAAGTTCAGTGGCTCCGCAGTCTACTACCGAGACTAGGGTTATAGGACTATCTAGGGTTATGATGCTGCTACCGTTCCTAAGAATGATGAACAATAATAAGAGCGAAGAAGGCATTCATTTCCTCGGTCATGGCGCTGTGTAACAAGAAATCTGTATAGATAGTACGGTAATGTCTATCGGACGATACAGGTCTATCTCTCTACACATCTTTCGTCCTGTGATGTTGCATCAAGAATTTTTCCCAAACGCAATGCTCATCTTTGGCGTTTTCTTCGCATTCTTGATAACATTTGTGATAACATGAAGTGACTAACGTCCTCGTCCGCCCAGTAACTCAAATGACTTGCAATACTCGCGATCAGTGATATATCAAAGACGCCCCTAAATTCAAGTTGATGCAATCAATATTTCTTCGATCAATGTTCGGGGAGTGAAACAGATGGTTAAAACTCACTCTTGAATGTTGTAGTCCACCCTGCCATTGGAATTCAGAGCGCGGACTTTGGCCTCTTCGGTCCTGATCTTTCGAGAGCGATCTTCAACGTCGTCGTTACTGTCTCCAGAGACACTAGTTGTATCACTCCGCCTCGCTTTTTGAAAACCTTCGTACAGTGTTTCCATTCCTGGATCTATAAGAGTTGGGAATTCTGATTCATGGCCGGGTACTTTGGAGACTGTCGGGTTCATCTCCGACGTCGTCGACTGCTGGGAAGCAGTGCGGGAATGAGTCGAGCCTGATGGTCCATCGGACTGTATACCCAAGCTACGATTTAATAGGCTGCTTGCAACGCCAGTTGTAAAATTCGTCCAAAGCGATCCCACGCGAGAACTGATATTTGACAAGCTCTGCCCAGATGCTGTCCAAATGCTTTTCTTCACAAACGGCAGAGGCTGAGGTTTCAAAGCTGACATCGCAGGAGTAATCAGTGGTTCGAGGCGGTAGCTAACCGGGTCGGAAGGATGGAAAATATTGTATAGTTCGTCACATTTAGGAGAAGACACACTTGGATTCAACTCGAAGATTGCCTGTTCCATTGGATCGCCTATAGGCGGAGCCGCTGCGCCAGGGCTGTGAGATAGGGCCGAATTTCTCTCAATTGAGCCCTTTTCGAGCGATCTTCCCGCAATCGTTTTCGCCTGCAGCATCTGGAATAGTGCAAGCGGAGAGCCAAGGCAGAAGAATTCCTTGCAGTCGAATTCCAGGGGATATTCAGTCGTTGAGCCGTGTGTGCTGCTCTTCTGAACCTGCCTTTTCCACATTTCTTCAAACCCTGTCGGATAACGTTGTTTTTGACGACAGAGGATATCAAACATGATAGCACTTCCGAGAGAATGCCCACATAGGCTGACCGAACCTTTGAAAGATGGATTACGAGCCTTGAACAACTGAAATATCCTATTACACTCCCGCTGTACAATGCCCATGATATGCTCTCGGTACCCACTTTGATACAAGAGGACATCCATGGCCAGGTCTGAGATCAGGTTGCGGACAGCAGGCACACCTTCCAATGTGATATCAGCCAGGCTAGGGTATTGTTCTTCTTCGGAGGACAAGCTATCAGGGTCGGCAAGGTCGGCCTCTTTGCGATTTTGGCGCAAACCCTGGCGAGGAAAGTCTAGGAGATATCTCCAGCATCTAATATAATTGTCAGAAAGTCGTCAGAATGCAAAGTACAAAATATTGGGAACTAACACTGGGAGAACTTGTACGCGACAGTTATTCTTTGCATCCGAAAACTGTGAATTGAGCATCTGCAAGTCAGGCGATGCACCATAAACTGATTTCATGGTCTTTCTCAAAGTGTTGACATCGGAAATGAAATTGATGCTATCAAGTCTAAGCCCCAGGCGCTGGCCAATTCCATGGGTAACTAGAATGAGGTGATCGATCTCTCTATCTCGCTCTTCACCATCTGTCTCTCTGGCGTCTTCCATTTCCTGTTCTTCCTGTTTTCTCACCTCTTCTTCAAGTTCAGCAGTGTCTCCGCTCTCACCATTGAGAGAAGACATTTGACGTTGTAACGTTGCTCGATGGCCGGTTGACAAGACCTTGGATTTTAGTCCCACCGACTCAACTCCATGAGGGTCGTTCGACGTAGTAGATTTGTCCTGGTCTGACTGAGGAATCTCTTTTCCCCCAGCACCCGAAACCGTAGCTAGAGTCACCGATGATGGACTCTTGGATGGCACGGCTTTGGTGTCTGCCGAGTCTTTCTGGGCCCCTTGCTCAACATATCCTCTCACTACCTTTGTACCTCCCACAGCACCGAATCTCTGGTAGACAGTACTGCTAACGCGGGACATGAAATCGTCATAATTCAACCAGGCCACGGTTGAATCTTGGTAAGTAACGGTGCTATTCATGTATGAGCCAAACAGACGATAAACGAGCAGCGACTGATGCGAAGCGCCAGGCCGGCCCTGACTGTCTGAGCACTCTCTTGTCGGTTCGTCGTCAATATTTTTGGCTGTCATGCCATGAACCGGATCCGGCTCTTGGATGGGCAAATCCGCTTGAGTTTTTGTGTCTTGCAGCGTAGTGGCTCCTGATGCCGGTTTGCTCTGCGAGTTCTGGAGTTGCCATGGCTTCATTTTCAAGTAGCCCTCTTCGAGTTGAGTAGCGAGGTTTTCTTCGCATGGTCTGAGGATCGAGCCTTCTTGGAAGAACCACGTTCCACGTCTCACTTCATAGATAGGCCCTAACCAGTACACAGGTCCTAGTTCTCGCTTCTCCACGTCAACATCATACAGGTAGTCCTCGTTTACCGGGACCTTGACTGTATACTGTGTCTGTTCGTTCTCTTTTGTATTATCTGGGACATCCTTTACTTCTTGCTGAAGGAGTTGCTGGAAAGCTTTCTCGATCGACTGAGAATCTTTAATATAGAAAGGAATGAACTTTTTCGCCGGGGGAAAGGGCTTAGGTGGCTCTTTCTTCTCCAGACTGGTGAACGCCGGCTTCGATTTTGGCGTATCTACGGCGTAAAACCATCTCGTTTGCAGTGGCGGGCAATCAGGCGGGTATCGCAGAGAACTCAGTCGTTTCTTGTGGGATGTGACATGATCCTGTCCTGATCCTTGCCTCAAAGTGTCTGTATCCGAAGCATTATCGGATCCATTCTGAGGTGTTGAGCTTCGAGTTGTACACCACGGTGAGATCGATTCGAGAAATGATGGCTTCGGGTCCGTAGTGGGCATGATCACCCTTTGTAGCCTCGGAAATCGTGGTAGACGAGCCAATTTGTCTGCGATTGGTGTTCAAAGCTAAACGTACTCAACTGAACTGTGACCGATGTTGCGAGGCAACAGCTGGCTGGACTCACTAGCTTGACTGCCTCTATCCTCTCAGATACCTATGGGAAATTGTCGGGATGTTTACCGGTAGTCATCACTCGTGATTCTGAAAGCAAACCAAACAAGACAGAAAGGTGGCCAGACTGGCAGCCACGTGAAAGCACGAGTAAGTAGACATAAAACATACAAACTAGTATCTACCCCACTCGAGATGATGCTCCGGAGTCTGGGAGCTGCCCTCGCAACCAACAATAACGTTAATAGGCTTAATAGCACTCTCAGCGCGGCTACGTCATCGATTGGATTGAGTTAAGCGGTTTCTCGGCGTACGAAAAATAGCCAGCAGAAGGCAATTGCTGGGTTCTGCGAGTATCGCAGTGATTCTATTGTACAACACCTTAATATGATTTCTCTTTGATATGATTGTCTGTAATTACTTGAGTAACCTCATTTGAGAGCAACACCACAGTGTGGGAGAAGGAAGGAGGCCGGCGCTGTAATTGGCAGGCGCGACCTGCCCCGCCAGTCTCTTTTGCAGGCTTCGCTCCTTCCTTGCTAAAGTTCGCCCACCTTCCACCCGAAGTTCGTCCTTGGCACCTTCCACGGGTCCGCTGCAAGTCTAAGCCTTCTCAGCCAGCGTCATTGGCGATGCTAGGCGACAACATATACTACCTCCACCTACCTACATACTTTCTCCCTTTTCATGATTTCTCGTTGTGGCCACTCTTAGGCAATATTGATATCTTGTCTTCCTTTAATTGACCTCTTCCATTTTTTTCTATTCTGTGAACTTTCTCTTCTTCCCTCCAGTGTGGTTGACTTGAACTTACCCCGCCTTGTTTGGTTCGTCATCCAACGCGCTCCTTGCGAATTCGACCACGGCAAATTCGCACGATGAATTTTCTCAAACTTCAAAGGTATGCATTTATGTATTGACGCGATTTGTTACACTGTCTCATCCTATGTGTGCTGGTGCTTGGGTGCTTACAATGATCTAGAAAATACCCGGAGTTTCCGCAAAGCGAACTGTTTGGTTTACAGGATGCTTTCCGTAAGCTGGATATAGATGACAAAGGCTACCTTGATGAGTCGACAGCGATCAAAGCAACCCAGCAGTCTGAGCGCCAGCCCTATGATGTGGTGAGAGCAGCTCTCAAGGAGGTGGAGCTCGACAGCTCACGCCGCGTGGAATTTGAAGACTATGTCGATGTATGGTTGACACTTCATGAATACACTCTCTGATCCGGGATTACTAATTAATTCCCGAAGCTCATTTCCAAGGTCCGAGGAGCCGGTGCAGCACCTGCCAAAGTACCAAATCCAGTTCAAGCAGCCAGCCCCGGTGCAGGCCCTGTCAGCGGCTCTTCTCGCCATGTATCCAAAGGAAGCATCGGCGGCAAGATCCACGTCCAAGGCTCATCCGCAAACGTGACACATACAATCAATGAGGACGAGAGAACCGAATTTACGAGACACATTAATGCGGTCCTCGCCGGCGATCCAGACATTGGCAATCTTCTGCCTTTCCCAACCGACACCTTCGAGATGTTTGATAAATGTAAGGATGGCTTGGTCTTAGCAAAGCTTATCAATGACAGCGTGCCGGATACCATTGATGAACGTGTCTTGAACAAACAGGGCACCAAGATCAAACAATTGAACGCCTTCCACATGACAGAGAATAACAACATCGTTATCAACTCCGCAAAAGGCATCGGTTGCTCAGTCGTCAACATTGGAAGCGGTGACATTATTGAGGTTAGAGAACATTTGATTCTGGGTTTGATTTGGCAGATCATTCGTCGTGGTCTCTTGGGAAAGATTGACATTAAGCTACATCCCGAGTTGTATCGGCTGCTTGAGGAGGATGAGACTCTGGAGCAGTTCTTACGACTACCCCCTGAGCAGATCCTGCTTCGGTGGTTCAACTATCACTTGAAGAATGCGAAATGGGAACGAAGGTGAGTAGAAGAACTGACTGCTTGTTACTAAGTCTATTCGGTCTCTGAATTTTGTAATATAGGGTCAACAACTTTTCCACCGATGTCAAAGATGGAGAGAACTACACTGTATTGCTTAACCAACTTGCACCGGATCTATGTTCTCGATCACCTTTGCAGACAAGAGATCTGTTGCAACGCGCCGAACAGGTCTTGACCAACGCGGAGAGGTTAGATTGCCGCAAGTTTTTGACTCCGACATCACTGGTCGCTGGTAACCCCAAACTCAATTTAGCCTTCGTTGCCAATCTTTTCAACACTCACCCTGGTTTGGACCCTATCACAGAGGAAGAGAAGCTCGAGGTGGAGGACTTCGATGCAGAAGGCGAAAGAGAGGCCCGCGTGTTCACTTTGTGGCTAAACTCCTTGGATGTGCAGCCCGCTGTCAACTCCCTCTTCGACGACCTTCGAGACGGCACAATTCTTCTTCAAGCTTACGACAAGGTTATCCCTGGCAGTGTCAACTGGAGACATGTCAACAAGCTTCCAGCTTCTGGTGGAGAGATCCTCCGCTTTAAGGCGGTGGAGAACACAAACTACGCAATCGAACTTGGAAAACAGAACCGCTTCTCCCTCGTCGGTATTCAAGGTGCTGATATCACTGATGGGCAACGAACATTGACATTGGGCTTGGTGTGGCAGCTTATGCGAAAAGATATCACGAACACTCTATCCTCCCTAGCACAGCGATTGGGCAAGCGTGAAATCACGGATGCCGAAATGATTCGGTGGGCTAATGATATGTCACAAAAGGGAGGCGGCAAATCGACTATACGCAGCTTCAAGGATGGGTCTATCGGCACCGGTATTTTCCTTTTGGATGTCTTGAGTGGCATGAAGAGCAGCTATGTCGATTATGACTTGGTTACCGCGGGACGCACTCCTGAGGATGCATATGCAAATGCAAAACTCAGTATCAGTATTGCCAGAAAAATGGGCGCAACTATCTGGCTGGTGCCTGAGGATATCTGCCAAGTCAGGTCTCGGCTTGTCACAACTTTTATTGGTAAGCGAATCATATATACCCAAACTCGCCAGTCATGGATTGAAAATACTAATGTTGTCTATAGGTTCATTGATGGCCACTTTCGAGAAGATGTGAAATGTGTTAGCTTGCCTTTTCTCGCATTTTAACAGCACTTTTTTCTTTGAAAGAAAAGCATAGTTACCCTTGATCTCCTTGACGATTCAGCTTTTAGGTAGTGTTTGATGAATAGCAGTACATTGTAACCGTGACCATATGGGCTATAAAAGACAGAATTCTGTGTTGGTACAATTGTAGTTGTATTTTGTGAAGAGTAGTAATACGTTTTATTTCACACAAGACATGAAGGCAAGAAAACTGTCAAGGGCAAGAGAAAAGAAAAAGAACCTGTAAGTTTACGAAAAGGTATACAGACCCCCAAAGATAACGAAAAGATTTTGATGGCTTAGCGACGAGGGAGAATTTTACCCTTATCATTTGCCGTCCTGCTCGTGGTGGGTTCTGTTTTTATTAATGGCGCAAACAAGATGGACCGACGGATAAAGCGCAATTGATCGCTACAGCAAGGAAATACTTGAGGTAGATAGATGTAGTTGGAACGCCTACCGAGCACCGATGATAAAGAGAATTTTTGGCGCATCAGATTTACTCGGCTGTGTCGAGTTCATCATGACCTGACGTGGGCGGTTCGAGGGCTGATTTTGAGAAAAATTAGCATTCAAAGTCAAAAATAGTTCAGGAGCCTAATGCATCAGTGACAAGCTTACCTTTTCTGTCGTCTCCATTTGTGGCAGTGTCGTGCTCGTCATCACGACGTTCTCGGTCCTCCTGTCTGTCACGATCATCTTTGAGGTCTCGGTCCCGGTCACGGTCATCGGGGCTGCGAGACCGGTCGCGTTCACGCTCGCGCTCGCGATCACGGTCCCGGTCCCGGTCACGTCGGTCGTAGTCTCTGTCACGTCTCTCATCCCTACGAGGCGAGTAATCACCACGTCCGCGGCGAGGAGAGGGAGAACGTCCGCGGCGAGGAGGAGTCCTGTCTCGACGACGGTCACGGCCAGAGTCAAAGCGCCAGGATGCAGATGGAGGAGTGCGAGCCCACTAAGTGTCGGGTTAGAAATGAAAGCGAATTATATGAGCGAGCTGTCCAACTCACCTCAATCTTCAGTAGGTCATCACGACCAATGCGTTTGTTGTGCATTTCATGGTAGGCATCATCTGCATCACGACGGCTTTCATACTCTACGAAAGCGAACCTAGACCGGTGACGTCTTAGTAGATGGTCCCACGGAATAGAACGGTGAATACTTACAGGCGACTGGAAGCTGTCCGTGGTGCAGGAATATCACACCGAACAAGTCGGCCATATCTGCAATCTTCTCGTCAGCAAGTTTCAACCTTGACCTTTGGAGGATCACGTTTATAGGACATATAGAAGTAGTCAACGATGAAATGGAGTAAGTAAAGCGATGGGTGGGAGGAAAGTAGGGTGTTTCGACGTCGTCAGAATCTTTATCGCACTATAGCTAGGGCAGGAGGTAAAAGGACGACGTTTAGGAGCGTAATGAGAACGCGTCACGATTTCTGAAGCCGACAGATCTGGCCGAAAGATACGAGGAGGGGGAGAATGGAAGTCAATCGGGCAGGGGTCGAGGAGGTCGTGGTTGTGGACCATCGGCGGCTGGGACGTACCGTTCGAATTCGTAGGCGAGATCGCGCGCTCGAGTGCCGTGGCCGAAGCCAGTGACGTAGAGAGTTGTGCCACCTGAGCGAGACATGATGCCTTCTTCAGAGAAGTAGGAGACGGCTCTCGTTGGGATGGATGGATAGATGAATGTCGATAGGAAGTCGACTTTGTGTGGAGGACAGAAGAAGACAGAATCAGCCAGTCGAAGCTTTTGGCAGACTGGGCGGCTAAATGCCAAGCTGGGCGTCACAGGTCTTGGCACTTCTATGGGAAAAGGAGTGTGAAAATTACACCTGGTACAGGTATTCTGTAATGGAAAGTAATTAATTCATTACGTAGCCACGCGGCTACTGGAGTACGGAGTACTCTGGCACAAAGAAACTCGGAAGCAGTCCCGTAATTCCAGTACCGTACGTACCACCGACTATCCGGCAAGGTCGCCTCGATCCGTGCGTGTTTCATCTCTGAAGTCACAACTTGCGCGCCGTTTCTGGTTGTCATTCATTCACACACCCTTGTCAAATCACGTCGCGGTCGATCGTCGAATTGTATTATTACGAAGCAGTCAACGTTTCTCTATTACGTTGCGAGCAAGGCATACGGCAGATCAATCCATATTCAACCACACGTCACGAGCTCACTATCGTACAGCTTCCGAAGATTTTAAATACTTTGTGTCCCTGGTTAGGCCCATTTGAATATGTTTTCTTGAACCAGTTGGCAATTATTTTATGCTACGACGTACTTTCTATTTTCCTTCATGGCCGGAATTAGCAGCGACAAGGTCATCTTAGCCGATTCGAAGACTTTTTGAGTTATAGCACCTTAGTTGATCCAGCTTGTCGAACTCCATTGTGTACACACGGCGTCCATTTACAATTCCGGCGTACAGTTCGGTTTAGGAAGGCAGAGTGCTGTTGCGTCGAGGAAGTCGAATCTCATTCCCACACAATGAGCCTCAATCGGCAGGATTCGGCACACGGAGATAAGCTGGGAAGGGATGGCGAAAAACTTCAAGAGTCTTCGCATCCACCGACTCTAGCAAGTGAATATGCGACAGTAAGTCAAAATACACAGAGCTGGAGTTTTTCCTTGCATTTTCGCATTCGACCATATTGTATGGCAAAAATTGCTACGCTTGCCTTTTCTGACGTAACTTCAGAAGCCTGTCACATTACCCTTCCTGCAAAGGATGAAACTCTATCTTTCCGAGCCTGTCGTTGCCGCTTTCATTGCTGGCGGCGTGGCCGGCGCCGTCTCGAGAACAATCGTTTCACCCCTCGAGAGGCTGAAAATCCTCCTTCAAATTCAGAGCGTTGGCAGAGAAGAATACAGACTGTCGATATGGAAGGCATTGGCCAAGATGCGGAAGGAGGAAGGATGGAGAGGTTTCATGCGCGGGAATGGAACCAATTGTATCCGAATCATTCCATACTCGGCAGTGCAATTTGGAAGCTACAATTTCTACAAAAAGGTAATGCGCCTACTCGCCATGACATACAAGTGAAGTGATACTAATGTTTTGTTTAGTTTATAGAAGCAACACCGGGAGCTGATCTGAATCCTATACAACGACTATATTGCGGAGCACTTGCCGGAATCACCTCCGTCACATTCACCTACCCTCTCGATATTGTTCGTACCAGACTTTCGATACAGTCTGCCTCCTTTGCGGACTTGGGCCAACGAAAGGCCGGCGAAAAGTTGCCCGGTATGTTTGAAACTATGGTCATGATGTACAGAAATGAAGGCGGCATGCTTGCGCTTTACCGGGGTATTGTCCCGACGGTAGCCGGTGTGGCACCATATGTAAGTCGGCCCTGAAGGACATTTTGGCAATTTACATCCATCTAACGTACATAGGTTGGATTGAACTTCATGGTATACGAGTCCGTCCGTGTTTACCTCACGCCTCCGGGAGAAAAGAACCCCAGCTCAGCACGAAAACTCCTTGCCGGAGCTATCTCTGGGGCAGTCGCTCAAACATGCACCTATCCTTTGTAAGTCATTTTAAGCTCTAACACCAGAGCCATGTCACTAATTACAATACTACAGTGATGTCCTCCGTCGCAGATTCCAAATCAATACCATGACTGGCATGGGCTACCAATATAAATCCATCTGGGACGCCGTTAGGGTCATCGTAAGTCAAGAAGGTATTCAGGGTCTTTACAAAGGCATCGTTCCCAACTTATTAAAAGTTGCACCAAGCATGGCTAGCAGTTGGCTTAGCTTTGAGATCACACGTGATCTTCTCGTCGGCATGCGGGAAGAGTAGAAATAGAGATACACTAATATTTTGTTTGGAGATACGTATCGAGAACCTGCACACACATATCACAAAACCCATTTGTCTATATCTTGTGATTTAGCATCAATAATCATGATCCATAAAGTAATCGTCTGCTATATAACTACTACTTCTGGCTGGCATTGAATAATTCAGCAATTAGTTAGTTAATTAACTAACTTCAGTTAAATGAGTATTGAATACACAACATTATAAGTAATTATACTAAAAATCAAAGATGAATGTGATAAATACATACTATGCGACATGGCCAATCAGAAGCAGTATATGCTGTCAGCCATTCTCTATTAGGCTTAGTGCCTGTCTCTTCGGCTCTCTCTTTGCTGTAGGACCCACTGCACGAAAGCGTACTAGCGTAGGGCTCAGCCCACACAAACCCGTTCCATCTCGAATTTTAGAGAATCAATCTCATCAGTGACCTTTCGACGTGCGGCAGATACCAACTTGAACGCCAACACCGCACATCAGGAGCCATGGGTATGTACCATCTACAATGGGTTATTCTCTCTACCATGAGGATTGAGCTCTTGTATTATTGATATAGAACGAATGCTAAGATTGCGGCAGGTATCGATTTGGACCGTCACCATGTGCGCAGCACACACCGAAAGGCGCCCAAGAGCGAGAACGTCTACCTTCAGCTCTTGGTGAAGCTGTACCGCTTCTTGGCCCGTATGTCTTCCCCTGAACTCGATGAACGCGCGAAAGAAGAAGAGAAGAAAATTTTGGAACGTCAAGAAGAGGGAAAGATCAGGAGGTTAACAAAGTTTTTCGCTTGCAGGTCGTACCGATGCCAACTTCAACAAGGTCGTCCTCCGACGCCTTTTCATGTCCCGCACAAACCGACCTCCCGTCAGCTTGTCTCGCATCGTCTCCAACGTGACTGAGGAACAGAAGGGAAAGACTGTTGTCGTTGTTGGAACCGTCACCGACGACAACCGCATGTTGACCGTCCCCAAGCTCTCCGTTGCCGCCCTTCGTTTCACCGCTACCGCCCGCGCTCGTATTGAGAAGGCCGGTGGTGAGATCCTTACCCTCGACCAGCTCGCTCTCCGTGCCCCCACTGGATCCAACACTCTCTTGCTCCGTGGACCTAAGAACGCTCGGGAAGCCGTCAAGCACTTCGGCATGGGCCCTCACAGTCACAAGGTACGTAAACAATGGGGAAGTGACTTTCATTGTGCCAGCTTGTTAACGAAAATTTTAGAAACCATATGTGCGAAGCAAGGGTCGCAAATTCGAGCGTGCTCGTGGTCGCAGACGTTCTCGCGGTTTCAAGGTCTGAGGAACGAGAGTTTACTAGAGGAATGGCTCAGACAATCAAAGACGCGGAGCTCAACCAATTACGCCTACATATCTGTACGACTATTGCATTGCAATACTTTATCGGGCTCTTTGTCGGTGGATATCCGTGCTCTAAAAAATTACAAAAAACTGCACAATTGGTGGGACAGGACTACATTTATGGTCGACGAGTTCAACAGGATCATTTTGTGCATTGTCTATTTTCTCGAGTGTTCTTGTTTCCTTTTTAATGAAATTCATTCAAAAATTATGACGATGCCTAAGGCTTTTAGATTTCCAGTTTCTGGTGCTTCCATTGTTTACTTCCCGACCCGCCATAGTCCGCTGCAGTATGACCTTCGCCTCTGATAAGATATTTGTAGATGGTCAATCCTTCCAATCCCACGGGTCCTCGAGTATGGATCTTGTTTGTACTAATTCCCACCTCGGTGCCAAAACCATACCGCATGCCGTCTGCAAAGCGTGTGGAGGCATTCCAGTAGATACCTGCACTATCAACTCCAGCCATAAAAGAATCGGCAACTTGCCTAGAGGTGGTAAGGACAATGTCGGTATGCTTTGATCCATGTCCGTTGATGTGGGCAATAGCTTCCTGGACGGCAGACGATTCCGAAGACTGTGACGGGACCGTCTTAATGGCGAGGACCAGATCGAGAAATTCTGTATTATAGTCTTTATCAACGGAATCTTGTAACAAAGCTGCTTGTGCTGGTGCAAGGGACTTGGTTAAAGCCGCTTTCGAAGCTCGGTCGCAGCGGAGAGAAACACCTTTTGCAAGCAGGGCCTCGGCGACAGCCGGCAAGATGCTTTCGAGGACATCTTCGTGTACGAGGAGAGTCTCCAGAGCATTGCAGGCCGCCGGGTAATCAGTCTTAGAGTCGACAATGACTTTCACGGCGGTCGAGACATCAGCATCAGAGTGGATGTATGCAGAGCAGAGACCATCGGCATGACCAAGCACGGGGATTTTTGTATTGTCTTTGACATACCGCACCAGCTCGTTTGACCCACGGGGAATGACCAAATCAATAAGAGGATCTTGTGAGAGCAATGAGGACACGATATCACGAGTTTTGACGAGCTGGATGGCGGCAATAGGGATTTCGGTCTTTGAAAGAGCTGCTGAAATGACTTCTGCTATGGCAATAAACGACTCGGTGGACTCCTTTCCACCTTTCAGAATAGCTGCATTCCCAGACTTGATAGCTAGAGCAGCAATATTGGCAATGACCTCAGGACGAGCCTCAAAGATTATGAGAAGTGTTCCTAGCGGGCAAGTGACCCGTTCTAAAACCAACCCGTCGTCCAACAGTGTTCGCATCGTAACCCTGCCAACTGCGTAAATCTCAGCATATTGTATCCATGTTCGATTACTGAAGGATTCAAATACCTGGGTCTTCAAGATCTCTCACGCTCAAGATACCGCCTAACATATCATCGTACTTGCCAGGTCTGCTCAAATCGAGCCGCTTCAAAACACTTTGACTCAGTTCGCCATTTGCCGCTGCCTCGGTCGCCAACGCAACATCTTTCGCGTTGGCTTGAAGAATATAATCGCGCTTCTCGGACAGAGCGGCATGGAGCGTTGTTAGAGCGAAATTGCGTCCATCGTTCGAAACTGTAGCTAGTCGGCGAGAGGCAATAGATGCGCTCTGTGCGATCTCGGAGGCGGATGACTCTGTCAGAGACATCGTTGATGTAGTGCTCTGCGGACTTAGTATAATGGGGAGGGAGTCTGAAGGGTAGTATCCCTTAAGCCTTTTAGATGTATGGTTTTCTAGTAATCGTTCACGGTCAATGAAGTGTTGAATTAGGGTGCTTGATGTACAGAGTATGCTTAAAGAAATTATATTGTGGACCTTCCGAATACCGGTGTACCTACAGTATGACTCAACACAGCGAATTGATAACTAGTTAGTTAACTAACTGGAGTCTGACACCAGCAATATGAAACTGGTAAATGAATGCTTCTCAGCACAAACTATACTACAATTTTTGTCCATATATACAATTTTGATATTTCTTTCTGTAACACAGGAACAACACACAACGAAAAAGAAAAAGAGCAAAAAAAAAGTTGGAGGATCAATTCCGCGGGGTAAGCGCGACCAATGAGGCAGGCGGTGAGTGCGCTTATCAATGACGCATGGCTGGTTGCATCCTCCGGACAGGCAGAACAAACAACAAACATCAACTCACTTCAACTTCAACAACTTGCTTGGGGAAGACAGGTCAAGAGCTGCTGGCTAGAGAATTCTTGTGTGACATCCAAGGAATATTTGTCACCAGCTAGCTATTCGCTTGTTTTCCATCTTTATCTTCAGAGGCCTTCGTTCCCACAGTCAACATGGAAGATGTTATTGATCGACTCCGCTCTTTCCCTCCGCCAGCGGACACAACCTCTCACGAAGCCTACGAATCGCATGCTTATGAATTCCTGATTGCTACACGCGAACATCTTTCCCGTATTATCGACAGCTCAGAGAAAGCCCAAAGTCTACTTGATGTGAGTCTAGATCCTTCTTTACGCGGAAGTCACTAAGGGATGTAGCTTCTTGATCCTTCAACCCACTCCCTGGCGTATCTCCTCGTTTTACACTCCTATATCAACCGAATCAGAAAAAGAGGCCATAATGTGGAACCTGAGGATCTGCAACCTGGCAACTTGCTTTGGTCGAGGACGGTATTGTTACTGAAAACGTTCGACCCGAATCAGATTCGATGTGCAGCAAGCGAATGGCGGTCCATATTAGAATTTGCTTCGAGGGCGGCTGAAATCGATAACAAGGTGATACTCATATCAAAGCTAGAAGAAATATTTGGAAACTGATGGTTATCAAAATAGCCGTTCCTTGCGATTCGCCCTATCAGAGACTCAATCATTCGAATGGATCCAACATGTGCCAGCTTTACCATTGCCCATCTATACCTGACTCGTCTGTGCCTGTTGGCCAAGGCATACAAGATCGCATGCCCAGTCATTGATCGAACGATATTTACCATCCCGAGTGCAGCAGATCGGCTCTTTATACAGCATTCACAGGGGGGATCGGAAAACAACGCAGCCACCCCTTCGTATTTGTTTGAACCACCGATGAAATTCACATATGCGGATCATCTTCAGTACTTCCTCTATGGTGGAATGGTTTACATGGCACTGAAGGAATGGAGCAAAGCACGTCATTTCTTAAGCATTGTGATATCTTGTCCCGTGGTGAATGCTGTTAGCTTGATCATGGTTGAAGCGTACAAAAAATGGGTTTTGGTGAATCTTCTTGAGAAGGGCATGGTAGGATTTCTCTAATCTCCTCATTTTGAGATATATTTAACTAAACATTCCAAGATTGCGTCAGTACCCAAGATCACCTCGCCTGTTGCACTGAAGACATACAAAGCGCTAGCACGCCCTTATGATGCATTAGCGACAGCCTTTATATCAGGAAAGTGGGAACGATTGAGAGGCGAAGCGCAAGTTGGGGACATGATATGGCGTACCGTAAGTCCTATATTCCCTGCTAACATAATTCACTTCTGAAGAGTTGACATCATCCGTGCATGGAGGACAATAACTACGGCCTTGTACAACAAGTGCTCCTGAGTTTCCGCAAGAAGGCGGTGCGCTGTCTCGGCGACACCTTTGCTGCAGTCACTACATCAGATGTCTCCCAGAGAGCGCTGTCGAACAGTATGGACGTGCGAGAAACTGAACGATACATCGTGGCTCTCGCAGTTCAAGAAGGATTCTCAACTTCCTTGATACACCCATCAAAAGACCCCAACACCTCAATGCTCCGTTTCTTGACAGATCAATCCGAACCAAGCATCGACCTTGAAATTTCCTTGGAGGAACAACTGCAGTCACAGCATCAAAAACTAGAACTTCTTATCCGGAACATACAAACTAGCGATAGCAAACTTGAACTTGCCAAGGAGTATATCAGCCATTTGCGTAAAACTCAAAAACGCACTGATGCCGCTTCAAAGGATGCTGCTGGACTCAGTGGTAGGAAGAGAGAGCAGAATGTTGACATTGATGAGGACATGATGGATGAATTGCAATGAACGTATTCTAGGTAGAGGTGTGAGAGGTCAAGTACAACATAACCAAGCATATGGTTGACTCAATGGAAACTTACATTACTCAAACAATAGTTAATTACCTACGTATTAGATAAAACTTCCAGAGGTTAGTTTCCTAACACTATTCTGAATTAGTGCTGTAATGCATCTATACATAAGATCAAGCTCTCGTAAATTCTTTCGCTTATTCTCTATCATTATCATCTGATGGGCAAGGGGTATCAAGCAACCCGAATATCAACAAAAAAAACCGAGAACACGCCTTACAGTAAAGTACCGCTGACAACTGCAGAACGACCACGCAATGCTTTCAAAAACGCTTTCCCAGTTCGCGAAAAGAGATACAAAAAAAAGAACTAAATAAACAACAAAAAAGCGAGACATGAGAAACCAATCCCGAGGCTTCGAGAGGAAAAGCCATGCCCCCCCTGAGAGTATACTGGCTGACCGCGAAATGTTGCGAGTTAGATCCTCAATCGCAGCAATGGCACGCATGGACACGAGGAGCGGGACCATAATAGTCGTAGGTCGTATTTCGCTTGTGACTGGTCTAAACCGTAGTTGACGCTGTTCGTAATTGTAGAATCACTGGCGTACTTCTACAAGGGTCGTCTTGCTGCTGTATAATCTCAGGCTTTTTTCACGCTTTTAAAGGCTGCTTTGGTTTTGGCCGATTGTTACCCATCATCCACATCGCAAATGAGCCAGCCTCGGCTCGGACCGCCTTGGGCTTCTTCACAGCGGAGGCTATTATCAAAGTTAGATCTCGAAGCTAGATGGGTAAGCGTGACTTATTCGACTTACCTGGAGCGTCCGCTTTCTTTTTGGGCTCCTCTGGCGGTGGCGCAGGAGGCTCTTCTGCTGGAGGTGGATCGGGTTCTTTTGGCTTCTCTGGTATTGGCCACATATGCATGGTTATAGTCCAGTCCGGTTCAACGACGGTTTCCCAAACCTGTGGTAAGATAATGTCACCACTGGGGCCAACCAGGTCATAGTGCCCTTCTGCAACGTGAGGTCCAATAACTTCGACATGCAAAAATGCTTGACGAATAAGCTCCTCCATGCCCTATAGAGACCAGTAAGGATTCCAGTACGACAAACTATATATTCCAGAGGTACATACCTGCCACGTGGCGCACAAGTGAAAAGGAAAGTTGAACTTTCTTCCAACAGCGTCTTTGAACTTGATAGGCTTCTTCTTCTCGGGTGGGGGCTTCTTCGCAGCCTTTGCGGCAGCTTCCTCGGCAGCCTTTGTCGCTTCGGCAGCGGCGGCGGCAGCGGCAGCGGCAGCAGCTTCATCGGCGGCCTTCTTTGCCTCCTCTGCTGCCGCGGCCGCAGCTTCTTCTGCAGTCTTTCTAGCTTCTGCAGCCGCTGCTGCGGCTAACTCCTCGGCGGCCTTCTGGGCTGCGACAGCCGCCTCTGCGGCTCTCTGTTCTGCCTCTGCCAGTGCTGCAGCTCTCGCGTTTGCCGCTGCTTCATCTGCGATCTTCTTTTCCGCAGCCGCCCTTTCTTCCGCCGCCAACTTATCCGCCGCAGCTTTCGCAATAGCTGCTTCACGAGCTGCATCCCTTGCCTCTCTCTCTGCGCGTTCATCCAATATCAACTTCTCTAGTCTAGCAATCGCCTCGTCTTTTGGATCCTTTACATCCTTTGCTTCCTTCGCAGTATCAGATTGCGAAGTCGCCGATGGAGACTCAGGTTGACGAGGGATTGGACCGAATAACGGGTGGCCGAGCATCCCAGGAGGCATCGGTGGGAAATTTGGATTGAAGGGCATGTATCCATTTGCGCCGTACGGAATCAAATCAGGGCTACCAAAGGGGGGGGCGCCAAAATGTGCATTGCCATGAGCTGGGACCATATGAGATAATGGTTGTTCTGGTGGACTTTGTCCCCGACTTCGATCGCGAGGTTGGTGGGGCGGAAGATGTGCGGGATGAGGGCCAGGGTGCATGGGTAACTGATCGTGACCAAAAAAAGGTGGCATGCCTCCAGCGTGGGGTGGGGGATAATGAGAGCCACCGTAGCCATAAGGCGGTGATGTGTTTCCATATTGGCCTGAGCGCCCCATGGGAGCGAGGGGACCAAACCGAACTAATTGATCTGATGGCGGAAGTGTGGGACCGGGATGAGGATAATGTGAATGTGCAGCTGTCCCATTCGGAAACACATTATAGGATGGACCTGAAGATGAGCTCTGGGCGTATCCACCGACAGCGGCGGCGGCTGCAGGTGGCCAACCTCTCCTATCGGGACGATGATGATTGTAATCGTCTACAAGGTCTTCGGCCGACTCTGCGCTGTCAGGAGATTCGGGCGACCGATGGCGGCGCGTCGTCCTTTGATGGAAGGCTTCTCTCTGTGGGCGAACGTCCCTGCGCGAGTATCGTCGGCCGGATCTAGAGCGAGAAGCCGGCACAGCACCACGATCACGACTATGGCGCGAAGCTCGAGGATGAGATGCTACATCCGAGGATCCTAGCTCATCGGGGTATGATAGGTGAGCCCATTCACCGAAGTCTTGCTGGCTGCCTGTGACCGATGGCGGAGACACATCAACACCAGAGGAGCCTTCGTCGTCACTGTACGACTGATCCGAATCGGACGTGTCTCCTTGATCGCTTATGTGGATATTGAGCCTTTGTTTTGGAACCGATGACGATTTAGCAAGGTATCTTGAACGCGGTTTGATCATGGCAACTCACGGCATCGATAAGAGTTTTGGACGGAACGATAAACGGATGATTTGTTGTTGTTTGTATAGTCGGAGTTGATTGTTTTTGTGGGACGAGTCGTCAATGCAATCAATGATGAGCAGGTCAATCAAGGAGGTCAGAGAGTTAGTGAACCGAGATTGAAGTAGTAGTGTTTATTGTTGACAATATGCTCTTCATGATATGAGAAGTAAGCGGCGTAGTTTCAGTTAGCATTTATGCTGTGCTCTGCTCTGCTCTGTTCTGCTCGGATGAGGGGATGCCAGAGGATATGGATCAAGGACGAAATTGGTAGCAAAGTAAAAGCAGATGATGAAAAAAGAGCAATCGATGCAAGGTACATGATAATTATAGTAGGCTGAGGTGAGTGTGTACCTAAATTCGCCTCTTCGCACAGGGATTTCTGTGTGAAGAAGGCATTTTTTTTCTCTGTTTTCTTTTCAGATTGGGATTCGACGATGAGATTAAGTGCCTAAAGCAATTGCAGAAAAGAGCGAAGTTGGGCACAGGGCAGGAGCGAAGGAGGGGCCACGGGCGATCTGGAACCCAAAACAACCCGGTTGGGATTAGTGTGTATTGTGAATACTAGACATTAGTTACACTGAAGTAGTATGAGTCAGTTGCCGTGCGCGGGTAATATAACATTGTATTACGGTGACCGTACAGCTAACCGTCGACTCCTCTTGCGGCGTCCCGATATCAATTGTTACACTAACAAACATTCCACAACACAGCAAAAGGGAGAGAGAGAGAGAGAGTCAATTGACCAGTCGAGAAGACCAGTACTCTCTAGTAACCCAGTATGGACTGGGCTAGACTGGATCGATCTACGTTACTCTATGGCTGTATCACATAACTACTACTTACATAACTTAACTAGTTCCGTGCCAGTCAGACAACAGCGATCTTCTACGCAACACCGGAATAGAATCAGCCCATGCAAGCGAAGCGGAGAGAAGAATTTCGAATGGCGAAAGACGTCCATCAGACACACACAAGGCTGAAATGACGTTGTCAAGTGGTCTCAGCCAGTATTTACTGTTTACTGCGTACTGTTTGAACACACTGCTGTGTACGTATTCCCAACTATGTGTTGTATGGCTGCCCGAAGCAGCCCACTTCATTCGGCTCCGGTCCAACGTTACCCAACGGGCATATCGATTGAGAAGCTGGCTAACAATACATACCGGTAGTCAAGCGCAGCCTTATGAGAAACCCGGAAGACGATTGACTCATCCTAGGAATGATTTGCCTTAACTTCCCATCTATAACGTATCTTACAGAAGACAATGCCCAAAGAATGCTAGCATCAAGACTCGCTGGAGCCTCCTGCTTGGCTGGGTAACACGCAATGAATCGCATTGAATAACTATCAAGTCTGGATAACAATACTGGAGTAAATAGGGTTGTGGAAGAGGAAGAAGACGATGCGGCGGTGTGATCTGGAGCTGGGTAACCAAGTGTAATGACAGTACAGCCCGTCGTACTGCACCACCATTGGCCCACCGGAATGAAGGGGGATGCAACCACCATGCAACTAACAAAAGATCAGGAAAAGGTTCATTGACTGAACATGTACCCGATAGGCAGATGCCTACCCTGACTCCTAACTAGGTTACTCGAGGCGCCCCCGGAAAGTTTGGAATGGCAGAACAGTCTCATGGGTTCTTATTGCATGCGTTGACTTGGGAGCACTATTTCTATTTCTGCTGCACTAGCTCTTTCAAGGAGACGAGGCCATCTGGCTGGTGAGTGACCGACTGCTGTGATTGGATAAGCTTCTCTGCTTTCTGAATAGCCATAGACCTCAACTCCTCCAGCGTCTTTACAGATGGTACTTCGAAATCGGCACTAGCCTCCGCTCCACTTTGTATCTGTTTGATCAGCTCCGTCGTAGTCTAAACCCCCCCCCCCAAAGTCACTGGTCAGTATATGCTGGCAAATTATTCTTCCAAGGATTGTGATTGCATTTAAAGCTCAAGACACTAGAAGAGAAAAGCACGGGGCGGCGTACCATGATGAGACCGTACAATCCTCTCACATAATCGTCGCATAGTTCAAGGCTCCGTAAGAAATGTTTGACTGATCTTGATAACGTTTGCGTGGTGGAAATACTTCGGTCGGCAGACATCGTAGATATGTAAAGAATCTCTCCGAGTCGCGCATGCAGCTATTGCTCGAGGTCAGACACCCGCTCATACCTCTCATTGTGAGGCGAAGAAGAACCTACATTCCATGAGTTTGGTGTAATAAGCAGCGCTTCCTCAAGACTGAAGATCGCCTGGGCACTCATTGCATTGGACTGATACAAATCTCCAAGTTCGCACCATGCCTCAGCATCTGTTGGGAAAGCTTCAAGGTAGTCCACCAATGCCGATACAGCTTCATCGTTTTTATTCATCGAACGTAGGAGCGCAATACGACGCTTCAAGATGGGCTGTTGAATGCCTTGCCTTTAGTATAAAATGCCCTTTCTTCACAAGTCACGGTTCGGTGGAAGCTAGCTCACCACGTTGACGGCATTTCCAGCGAGTATCTTGTTATACTCCTTCAAAATCACCTCCAGGGCAGAGGGGTCCTTTGCCGTTGCTTCTTGGTAGAGACCCCTTAATCCCATGATCCGTTCATTGGCCGGGCCAAACCGCTCTGTGAGACGATCGAGGCAAAGATGCGCTGATTTGTCATCGCCAGTCCGTAAACATACGAGGAAAAGTTGTTCATACTCAATCCACTGTTCAGGGTTCTCGGAAGCAACGAAGGGTAAGGTCGACAAAGAATAAGGCTTCGTCAAGAGCGTGGAGGCTTGTTGTGAAAGATGGAGAGCGGCTGCTGGATTCGACAGCTGCTGCCCTCGCTCAATATCTACTTTGATAGTTGCCATTCTGCTAGACCTTCTATTGCGCAATCATACAGATGCGAAATCAGACGACAAGTCGAGGAAGCACATGTTTCCTCTTGGAATGATAGGGTTGTAGTCAGGCTTGGGGTTTGACTGCCAGTCCCTAAGCTTCTTGATGGCCTCCGTAGGCGGTGAGGAGCTTCTGGCAGAACGCGGGCTGGATGATGTATGCGGAGAGGGCACCACCGGAGATCGTCACATTCAACTCCAGGTCAAGAAAATCAACAGAACGCAGAGTGCTGCCATTCCATTCGAGCCGACGCTCTCATGGGCTATTTACGAGAACCAGAGAATAAGTTTTACTTCACACGACTATCACCTTCTCCATGAACGAAGTTCTCTCACCCGTCAATCGACACAACATTGAAGCGGCGTGGTGGGGTGCTCAAGGTGTCGCCGATACTCTACCACGACACTGAGAGGTCCGCAGAATATCTTTACGATGTGTGTGCCTCCATGGCTCTCTACTGGAATACTGAGTATTTACGAAGGAAAATAGGTTCGAAAAATCCCTGTATGACCTCATTAGAGGTCTCCGGAGTCACAAGGGGAGCGAGGCGGAGTATATACAGAATAGCTTGAAGGAATGCAAGTCCGAAATCAAGTCTCCAGATATGGGTTCGTGCTTTCCGAGTTGATGAGTTATGTTTGATTTCTCCCTAGATCTGACAGTCAACCAGACAAGAAAACAATCGCCCTTTTAAAGCTGATATACCTCGAAATGTTCGGATACGACATGTCCTGGGCATCCTTTCACGTCCTTGAAGTGATGTCCTCATCGAAACATTTACAGAAGCGCATTGGTTATTTGGCAGCAGCTCAAAGTTTTCGTGCCGAGACAGAAGTATTGATGTTGGCGACGAATCTGCTGAAGAAGGTATAGACCCATGTGCATAATCAGTTTCATGTTGATCTGAATCTCACGGACGATAATAGGATTTGGTCTCATCGTCCATCGTGAATCTATCCTTACCGCTCGCAACATTACCACATATTGTTACCCCGTCACTCGCCATGTCGCTTCTGAACGATCTCCTTCCGCGGCTCTCCCATTCAAATGCGGTTATCCGTAAGAAATCGATTGTTGTGCTTTACAGGTTTGCCTTGGTGTACCCTGAGACACTTCGCCTGGCTTGGCCAAAACTTAAGGAACGCCTTATGGATGATAACGAAGATAGTAGCGTAATTGCTGCCGTGATGAACGTTATCTGTGAGCTTGGTTGGAGGAGACCTCATGACTTTCTGCCTTTGGCTCCGAGATTTTTTGAATTGCTAGTGGACAGCGGAAATAATTGGATGGCAATCAAAATAATCAAGTTGGTTGGTACTCTCAATCCAAATGATCAGTGAACGTGTTCGCTAATTGTCCTAGTTCGCAACTCTCACACCATTAGAACCTCGTCTAGTACGGAAATTACTTAGGCCTTTGATAGGTATTATTCAAACCACAACCGCAATGTCTCTTCTCTATGAATGTATCAATGGTATAATTCAAGGGGGTATTCTTACAGAGGCTGAAGGGACACAAGAAGGGGATGAAATCGCAAGTTTGTGTGTGACGAAACTCAGAGGCATGGTTGTCATGGATGCTGATCCCAATCGTGAGTGACCCATTGTGCTTTCTCCGGGTTGATAGCATAAGACCACGGACTAACAACTATATTGAAATTCTAGTGAGATACGTCGCTCTTCTTGCATTCAATCGCATTGTCGTATCTCACCCGCATCTTGTTGCAATGCAACGGAACGTGATCATGGACTGCTTGGACGATCCGGATATTTCCATTAGGTTTCAATCACTTGAGCTTGCAGTGCAAATGGCAACATCAGATACACTACAGGACATTGTCAATCGTTTGTTGAGGCAGTTGCTGAATAGCAAAAAGTTGGAGTCTCTACAGAACGTTGGGGATGATACTGTCGAAGGCCTTGATAGTTGGCGTGACACAGAGTTCGTGGATTCTTCATCTTCGACAGTTCCAAGTCAAGCAGCACATGACTTGCCAGCTGATTACAAGACCGACGTTGTTACCCATATATTGGACATATGTTCGCGTGATAATTATGCCGATATTGTTGATTTTGAGTGGTACGTTGAAGTTCTGGAGCAGCTGCTGAAGCTTTTGCCCCATCTCAATACGAACAAACGAGGTCAGGGTGGCGACTCCCTGAACCTCCTTCCCGAATCGGATATTGCAGTCAGGATAGCTGCAGAACTCCGAAGTATTGCGGTACGCGTGAAAGCTGTACGAGAGAAGGCCACCAGAGCAGGAGAATCATTTCTCTTTTTGGTTGATGTGCAGCAGGTCTATCAAAACGCACCATTCGCCTACGTTGGAGCTCTCGGTCCTATTGCTTGGATAGCAGGTGAATATTCACAGCTTCTGTCATTCCCCGATCGAATTTTGAACATCCTCATCGGCCAGAATAACAAAACACTCCCTAGAACAGTCCTTATCCTCTATCTGCAAGCGATACCCAAGATATTCTTGCGATTGATATCTTCCGAGACCGCATGGTCTGCTAGCAACTACACAGAGTATTCTCTTGTTCTTGCGCGTTTGATCACTTTTCTAGAGAGCTTAGGAGCACACCCAGACTTGGATGTGCAAGAACGAGCCACTGAATTCCTTGAACTTCTTCATTTGGCCAAGGAGGCGTTGCAGCCAGATGTCAAAGACCTTGACGAATTACCGTTTTTACTTGCAGATGTCCTTCCTGGTCTCTTCAGAGGTTTGGATTTGAACTCCGTGTCCATAGATGCTCAAAAGAGGGTCCCACTTCCTGATAATCTAGATCTAGATGAAACGATAAACATCACATTACCAAAAGCGACTGATGACAAATATGCTACGTGGGTTGAGGCGGAAGCTTACAATGACACCAAGAGCTTCTATTATATTCCTGATGGGCCATTGTCCCTCCAGAGGGAAATAGGCCTAGATACCCAAGTTGACATCAGCTTGGAAAATGCAGATATCAGTTATGCCACCACGAATAGGGGTCAAGAG
Organism: Talaromyces marneffei; assembly: GCF_009556855.1. NCBI lineage: Eukaryota > Fungi > Ascomycota > Eurotiomycetes > Eurotiales > Trichocomaceae > Talaromyces > Talaromyces marneffei. The sequence goes on along the minus strand of NC_072351.1, from coordinate 1,564,635 downwards.
CGATTCAGTCGCCGGGAACGGAATAGGGATGATCCTTTTTACATTGGTCATAACGAAGGAGCTTCTGTCGAAGCAATCATTCCCTCATATCAGGTCCACGAAATTTCGAACAATGACGAGTTGGATATAGATTCTATTCCTATCATCGACCTTACAACCGTGGCAACGGACACTAACTCTATGGAGCCCGACAAAAACGGTGGAGGTCGCATCAAACCAGGGAAATTCCAGATCGCAGCTGATGAGACCATTGATTTTGATGGATCTCTTTCTGCGGGGTTAAAGAATCAAAAAACCGATTCAAGGACTCAGGCAGGACGAAGTCTTCTCCAGGTTGACAGTAGCGGAATCGAGCATTTAGCCCTGAGCGAAGCGCACGGATTGCCATCGAATAGTGATCTACAACCTAATCAGAGAGGGGACGAGCAGGATTTGGAAATGGCGGAAGCCATGCGAAATATAGAGCGTGTCCGGCTGGAAATGCAACGGGCGTCTGAGCGAATAGACGTCCAGGGGCTACCCTCCGATGGCCAACTTATTAAGAAGGCTGTTAAGAAGAAAAAGAAGAAGAAAGTCAAAAGTGAAGAAGCCTAATATGGGACGCAGATCGCTAAGATGGCAATACTTGACTGAGAGTTTTGTACAGTAATCGTCGACAAGGGGACGGGTATATAGGAAATTCAGAACTGAAATCAAACGCCCTTAAAAACGTAGGAAATCGACCTCAACGGAGAAAATGTGACGACAAGCTGCGACACGAGCTGAAGGTGGGAATCTCAAAGATGGTCGAGAATTCAAAGCTTGATTCTTTCTCTCTGGTGTTTAGTAATTGTCGATCCGAGTCCGTGTTGTGGTCAATCATCGCCTAAAAAACGACGTGATTGCAGTCCAGATCTCTGGCACGACTCGTAGAAGTTCGAAGATCAATCCTCCGCAAACGACAAACGCAAGTAATACTATGATCACAACGATGGTCAATGAAGCTATCCTCAGGAGAACTTGAAATTCTGGCAAATGTTGTACCAACCTATCCATCCAATAGATACAGGAGACTTCTGTTTTGTGGTCCTCTTGACAACCGTCTGCGGCTTTCCTCTCTTTGCGGCCTCGTGCTTTGCAAATTTCTCATTTGCTTTCTTCTGTCGGGGTGTTTGAGCCTAAAATGGATAAAGGAAACGAGTCAGTAAATCAGCCGTGTTATGTCGAGCTCGAAAACCCACCATTGTGATGTGATGTAATTAGGCGACAATATAACTGTTAACTATAGGTGTTCGTTCAAGACTGAGTCCCAACAGCAGGCAAGAAGACGTGTGTGTTTTAAAAAGGAAGAAACATAAATAGAGAGAATATTAACGAGTGTCTGCCTGATTGAGCCAATATAGATCAGGTCACGTTGCAAATCGGATGAGGCGCATAGTTACCAGATAATTATTGTCGTTGTGATGTAGTATAGCTGTCCAATTGGCAAATGGCGCACTAGTACTATCTAATCTAACTGCCACGGCCCGAATGCCACGTACATTACAAGACTGGCAATACGCCAACACAAGTCCGGTATGTAATTTTGCACAGCCACCGCGGAATCAAGGCCGCGCGCATAGGAAAGTAACTGTGGCTAGCGGGATACGGGCGAACCCTCCTATCTATCATTGATACTACGTGAACAGTATACTATTCTTGGGTTGACGAGACTATGAACATGTCTAGCCATATCAATACGTAATGACCATCACACCAACCTCAACCGTATAGATAATATACTCAGCAATCGGGAAACCTTTCGGAGAAGCACAACATGATATATATCAAAGCTAGTACTACTTATGCACGGTTCATTCGAGGTGCCGAGATCGGGACCACTCCTTTAGAGAGCATGTCAGTTCATATCAAAAGAAAAGAAGAACCAGACAAGATATTTACTGTTTCCGCCACTCATATACGATCGCACCACTCCAAACGCCAGACATGTTTGATCCAAAGATTGCAGCCTGGTCCTCAAAGGTGCGTGGTTGGATGTCGGTACAGCAATCCTCTGAAAAGAATAATGGCACACCTATGTCTCCTAACTCCGACGTCAACCAGGTATAGTCAGAGAGGTATTCATCAATGATTGGCCACACCAAGAATAGTAGTTGTTGACTCCAAGAAAATCGATTGCCTCGCTCTTATCCCCGCCGCATACCAAGTAATCCGCCATTGGCTGAGCCCAGTTATCGTCGTTTGTGAAGTATCCCATAGGTATAGTACGATACTGCCTAGCTACAGCATATGCCTTCATATCTCGAAATTCTGCCTTCAAGAACGGGGCGAGATCACCTGGGCGGCTGCATTGGTGACTAGAATATGGTTATAGACCCGAATCAGTTGCTGAAGATCACATACATTGGTCAACTATCTCGTTGCCGACATTGAGGCCTAAGAGATTGTCGTATAAAGCCATTGAATTAAGGACAGCCGCGTATTGATTGAAGACACTTGTCTGCCAGGTTGAGTTGCCCTTGCGCACGGAGAAGTCAATAGCCACAGTAAACGACAGAGATTGCTGTTCGCAGGCACTTACCAAGTTCGAGCCAGGGTCTAGTCCTGACACGTCCACGTCGGAATAATCTCTCTGGGTTGTCATGTTCGCAAGGACATATATATCTCACTGTCCTGGAACAACCGCATGCATTCATCATGGCCTTGAGTAGGCTTGATTAGCCTCGCAGTGCGCTGTTGACAACCAATCCGCGATCCTTTTATCTTGGGGATTGTTGGGCCTAGTCCAGGAACCAGCACCGCGTATGACCTCATTTTCCTATTGGTAGTTTACTCCAATCTTACTCTAAGTGCACTCCATTTCCTAGTCAAATATCTGTTCCGAATACCCAATTCGTGCCAGGCTGCCAGCACCAATAAGCTCCAACGCCCAGTTAGGGCTAGGCTAAGGCTAGGCTGAAGGCCAGGGGCGGCTACAATCGCCGTTTGTTCGGATCCATTTTTTGAAGCACGTATCACAGAGAAGAGAATAGTCACTACCCCTTTCCTAGATGCTATAGACGAGAGGCTTGATTGTAGTTAAGCCTACCAGGGCACATCACGTACCAAACTGGTGGGGTTTGTTGCGAAGTTAGCGCAGCTTCTACCGTCCTTCACCGCCTGATGACTAGAACCACCTGATGACTGATTTTGACGGGTTACTATATAAAATATTTTGAAGCTTTACAACACCATATAAGAATAAATTATAATAAATTTCTGGTGTAGCACTAAATAAGATATAAGGAATCGAACAAGCATAAAAATTAGTCCCGAAAACGCGCAGGGGGCCGGATCGCGCGGCCCCTACGATTTGTAGTAACAACCACCCCATTATCCTCTGTATGAGCCTCAGGCTGCGCTTTTACCTTTACTTGCTTGGAAACTTGCTTTTTTGCTCTTTTTGGAGCACTTGGAGTTGCTAGAACATCATTTTGAAGCTGTAAATGAGCTAACTTAGCGAGTTCTTGCTCGTCCTTAAGGCGTTGTTTTTCCGTAGCCTCTTGCAGGCGCTGTTCTTGCTTTTCTTGCCGGATTTGAGCTCTTTCAGCCTTTTCTTGCTCTTTGGCTTGCTTTGTAAGCTCTTGTTCAAGCTTTTTATCATCTTTACGAGCCTGCTCCTGCGCGGCTTGCTCATCCTTTTTGAGTATATTATCCCGCGCTTGCTGCACCTTTGACGGGCTCATAAAAAGTGCTCCACCTTCATTTTCTGTAGGAATATCGAATAATAAAGCCCTCCCCTTGGTTGAGCGCTTTTTCGAATGAATGAGGGCTCTTTGTAGACCTGCAATCTCATTTTTGAGTAGAATATTCTCTGTAGAAAGGTGGAGCACCGTATCCTTGAGTTGAATCGCTTTTTGATCATATAAATCCTCAAAAACGCCTTGTACAAGCTTCCGAAGCCGTCTCCAATCCTCAGCGGGAATAATTGAAGCTCCAGAATCGCTAGATGAGGGCCGGCTCTCGATTTTCTTAGTAAATTTCTGTATAACGAGGTCCGGATTGAAGGGACATAAACCGGTATGCTTGAACGCTGAGAGTATATTCTCGCTTGTAAAAGTAGCCTCCCAACTCGCCCAAAAAAGCCTAAAAAAGTCCCGTTTTGTAAGCCGGGTGAAGCCCTGGCAATCGTTTATAAAGCGCCTCAGTTGCTCCGTATAAGCCGTAGAAAGAGGTGAGAAAATAGCGACATCAGGAGGCTGCAAAGTATGTGTTGAATGAGCTGGGAAAATTGCTAATAAGATTCTATTTTTATCACAATATTCAATAAAGCGCATTGTGACGTGGGAGCCATGGCCATCTAGGATAAGCAAGCGCCATCCCCGGCTTGCTTGAGATTTGGTCTCTTTATCAAAAACATTGACCAACCAGGCGAATCCGACCTCATTATTGGTCCATCCTGACTCTGAGGTTGCAAAGAAACAGCGGTGTTGCTCAGCATCAAAATCTTGAAGCCATGAATCCTGCAAATTACCTGATTTGGCCATATAGATAAGAGCAGGCGATATAGCGGTTCCATTGGCACAAATACAGCCAATTGTAGTTATCCATTCCCGGTTTCCATCCTGTAGGTGTTGCTTATATCCTCCTTGCTCATATTTGCGCCGGGTAAAGATTCTTCGCTCTTTTGTGCTTACACCAAGCATAAAGCCCTTCTCATCCATATTATAAATTTGGTCTGGCGTGAGGTTATATTGCTCGATTTTCCGGCCAATAAGCTCAAAATATAATGTGTATTTGTATGCTGAATCTGCCTTCTTTCTATCCGAATCGAGGCCTTTGGAATAGCGAGAAATGACCTTATCCGAATGAGCCTTGAGCCAGCGTGAGGCCCAGTTTTTGCCAGGCTCTTTACCAGATATCTCCCTTGCAAAGTTCTCCAACATGGAATTCGTAGGTGGCAGGCCGCGCTCAGTGAGTTGATTGATCCATTTTATAAGCGTTCTCGATTGCTCCTTGCTCAGTAATCGTTGATTATTATATTGTGCTTCTTTTGAGCCTGTAACACCGCGGAAACGCTTTGAAAGATTTGATTGGTTGACACCGTATGTTCTTGCAACTAAACTGATATTAGGCTTTTCGTCCGGCTTCAAGGAGCGTAACGCTTCAAGTGCGAGCTCATATGAAGCCATATTGGTTGATATATCGCGCTTTGAATTATTCGCGATTTTTCGCGATTTCTACAAAAATCAGTCATCAGGTGGGTCTAGTCATCAGGCGGTGAAGGACGGTACACTAAGAAGATTACGAGGCGAACGGATCACGCCAGCTTCATCTTTTGAGAATCATGGCTCGATAACAACTTGGCTGTCATGAAGGGCTTGTTCAAAAAGTCCATCAAGTCGCTGAAGAAGCCTGGAAACGATGGGGCAGCAGTTGGGCTCCATGTTTCAACCCCGCCGGCGCCTTCTCCAGAAGCTCCATCTCAAGCTAACGATGATCTCGACATCTCATCAGATGACTACACACAGCAACTCCAACTGGCATCACAAAAGCTTCAGAAATCAATCCAGCGATATCGCGAACGGAATTCAAAAGGCGCACATGGAGTCTTGTTTGATGCGGGGCTGAGTTCACTGCGACTTCGAGTCCAGAGCAACTCGCGAACCTAATACCAACCATTATTTCTCAAGACAAACAGGAGCGCTCACAGGCTAAGGACTTTCAGTAAACCCTTCAGAGTGTAATGTATCAGTGCTCACGCATAGCAGAGGTACAGAAGACTACAGTCGATGGGTATTGGAATCGTCTGGTCATACAAAAGTCCACTCAACTGCTTACCGTAATCATTCGATACTTCAACGAAAGCATCATTTTTTTTTCAGCCAAGACCCCACACAGGTTCTTGGATCGGCAACCCTGCTAGGACAGGATAGATATGCTGGTGTTAAGGCAGCTTTAGATCAAGCCATTGTTGAGTACGGTCAGGCGCTTCTGCTTCAGGTTGCAGTTAGTACCAGGTTAACAGGAACACAACCGGGTGACGCTGTATCCATAGATCACGAGGTAAAGAGGAAGCCGGACAAAGCATAACTTTTAAAGTGGCTAAAAGCCTCGGATTGGGAGACAGAGGCCCAGTTTATGAATTCCTGCAAACAAACAGCTCCAGGATGGTTCTTTCAGTTGGGTACCGAGACTAGAACCCTTCACTCAATGGAGTAGGAAGGAGTTTAATGGTTTATGGTTAACAGCACCCCCGGGATTTGGAAAGCCAGTGCTAGCGGCACATGTGGTACAGGTACTGAAATCCGAGCATCCTGGAGAAGTTGTTTTATATTTCTTCTGCAAGCGTACTCACCCGCAGTTGAATACATGGGAGCAACTGGTTCATACGTTGGCTTCACGGCTTGTAATGGCTGTTTCATCTACTCAGGGCTATTTCCAAGACTTGCAAGACCGGAAGCATGGGAGTGAGGACGTTTCGCTTCTCTTTGAGACTTATATTGTGAAACCTCTGTCCAAGGTCAATTCGCAGGTATTCATCGTAATTGATGGTATTGATGAGTGTCTGTTTATGGGGGAAGATTTACCTCATTTTGATGACAAGTCTAGTGCCATTCTTGAGTCATTCACCAAATTGCAATGCCAATGCCTTTTGACAAGTCGACCGATGCCGATATCAAACGGAAAACTCAGTCTATGGTTGCATCATCGACTTACAACTGAGAATTTGGAAGATATAAGGGTATTTACGTCAAAGAGGTTGTGTGAATCTATAGTTTTACAGGGAGGGTTCGAAAGACTTGGACAGCACGCATAAACATTGATAGTGGAGAAAGGACAAAACAATTTTCTATGGGCATCAACTGTGCTAAGCCTTCTCGACAAGCCAAGCCTCTCGGCCCAAGAATTCAAGGATATATTAAGTGACAATCCCAGCAAACTGAATCAAGTTTATACTGAACTCTTTGATCGAATTAACCAACTGGCACGGGTAGGTAGTCGTCGGATGTGTCCTATTTAGTCAATCCACGCTGACAATCAAGGCTCTAGAAGCTATGGTGTCTATATTTCATGGAGAGGTATATGCGTTTCGCGAGTTTATTCAAGTCAACTGCGGGTCGATATTGACAATTTTTGCCGCCAAAGATGGCCGACATGTTGTACAAGTAACCCATGAAACTTTCAGAGTTTACATCATCACCCAAGATTTGTTACAGTCCCGATCATTCCCGGCTCCATCTTGTCATCTTCACCTTCTAATAGCTAGCTTCTTTGGAGTGTCTAACTGCACACGGGAGAAAAAAATGTGGCCTGCATACACGATTATGCGGTGGTCAATTGGGTTAAACACTTTACAGAATTCCTGGTTCAGAAGGAAAAGGGTGTATATGACCCTATGATCAATGCAAGGCTACTCACTAAAGTACACAAGTTCTTCACAGTCGAGGAATTGTTTTGTGCCTGGCTGAACAAGTTCATCTTTCTCACTAAAGACGAGACAAGGACACTCTTCTTATGCTACCACATTTTCGACATACACCAGAGTATGTTGCACTGGCTTACCTTCATGGCATCTACAAAGCTCGCTCCAAGCATGTCAAGAGGTCCCCCAGGAGATGAGACATACATTTCAGTCCTAAAATAAAGGAACCATATGGCAAGTAGCGAAGTTCAAGACTTGGCACACTTTATATGCAGGTGCCTCGCACGTACATGGCTAGGAACGAATTGGAAAGAATCTGGGCTCAGTTCAATTGTGTTTCCTCAGACCAAAAAGACCGCCCAGATCTTGTTGTCCAACGAGATTGCTGGAGACACTAATCGATCCGCATCCCATAACGACTATGCATCAACAAACGGCATCGCAAGTTCAACGCTTGGGAGAACTTGGGGGGATTATTACCATTCATCGGTCTACATTCGGGAAATTATGCATTCGGGCACATGGCCGCCAACGATCCTTTATGTCCTCAATTTTTTCTATCGGCGCTACACGAATACCCAGACTGGTGGCATCTGCACGATGGCCTTGGGAACTGGTACCGGATAAATGACAAACTGAGAGATGTTGAGACTTTTGAGAAGGCAATGAAGTATAATTCTCAATCGGCGTGTATTGGGCTGCAAAATCAGACCTTTTTCTGGAAACAGGCAACGTCAAGGGCGCCATCGAGATACTTCGCCAAGCGGAGCATCTCTGTTTGGAAAAAGAAGAGTACCAATATTGACAACGCATAGCTCAGATCCTGGGAGACAGGGGTTGCTGGGATGAAGTGAAACCGGTTTATACATATGCATTAAACAAGTGGTATCTTGGCCGCTACGAGTACTGGACTGGTCTTTCAGAAGCATACAGCGAATTGGGGGACTGGAGAGGCGCTCTCGATGTTCTATATAAAGCCCTGCGAGAAAAAAAGTCAATACAATGAGCGTTACACGCATTTCAAGAAAACATGCCGTTTGGCAACGGACTTAGGTGAGTTGTTTCTATTCGATCAATCCATAGGAGTACTTCGCTCTGCGATGATGAACGATGCAGATAACGGAGCGCAATATCGCGTACTGATAGCCAACACATACATGGCCGCCTGTAGGTGGTCTCAAGCCATTGAGGCGTACGAGTCGATTCTTAGTGGAGAAAACCTGATTCAAAAGGACGAAGCACGATTTATGTCGGTCTTGGAGGCGCACACCTCGCAATGGGTAGGCTCGAAGAGGCCGTCGCCGCTTACGAGAAAGGAATTGATCAATCCGATAAGGCGACACGATGACTGCCAAGTGAACTGGCTCTGGGCTATATGATTGTCGGTCAATTTGCTGGCGCAATCCGTATCCTTAGGAGGTGCATTACAGCAGCTCACATGAGCGCACCCGATGGGTTTGATGATAATTTCCATGCCGGATTATTCATGGATGTGCAATTGAATCTAGGCAAGTGCTTTGAGACAATGTGTCGATATGAAGACGGCAGGGCAACATACATGACAGGATTTACAATATACAAACTGTAGAGTCTATATAAGAAAGAGACCTTATAATTCTATTATTCATCACCATAGGGTCTTGCCTACCAGCTTATTGACTAACTATCTTACTATTATTATTAATCAAGTTTAAAGTCTATATAGAGCACTACAGGCTATGACAGACTCGGTTGTAGCCTTGGCTAGGGGCCTCGGGGCCTCAGCCCCTAACAGTCTCGGGCATTACACAAATCCAGGCGCTCATCTCGCCCCTATACGGCGTATTCGCCAAGGGCCTTCGGGCATGCTTATAGGCCACATGCCTATAAGGAGCCCTCATAGTCTCAAGCTAGATATAGGAATTTAATTTCTATAAAAATCTTATAGTTACTTATAAATAGATTAATTATTCTATATAGCTAGTTTATACTTTTTTTTCTTAGATATACTAATTATATACTAGAATCTACTTTCTAATTACTATTATTAATTCCAGATATAGATCTATTAGTTTTATTCGTATTCTATAAATAATTACTCTTTATATTAACATATAAATTAAGGCTTTATCTTTAAATATCTCTATTTATTTAGTAATATACTTTTATAATACTTTTACTACTACTATAATATCTTTAGTCTAGAGACTAATATCTTCTAATAAAAATTATTATATAATAATAATAGTTCTAACTAATACTAGGTTATTTACTATTTTTATAATTTCTCTATAAACTTACTCTACCCTTTATATAAGATCTAAAGGTTTAATTCTTTATAATTATTTAACGTGATTCACTAGTGAGTTGGCCACACTAGCGAGTTGGCCACTTTTACCCGGATCCGCGTCCTATGCTAATCCTTCACAACTCAACGCGCCAATATGCCACCAATTCGCAATAAAAATCAAAAAAATTCTACGGAGCAAGAAGGACGAATCTTATTAGCTATTTCCGATTTAGAGAATAGCAGAATACGCTCTGTACGGAAAGCAGCAGAGATCTACAATGTCTCACGGTCAACTCTTCAAAATAGTGTGACGGACTTGGCGATACGCGGACAGAGGACTCAGCGGTCCCGTGACGGAACCCTAAGCCCTAGTTGAGAAGCCGTAACAAGAGTTATTCTTTGTCCTCAGGGTTTCCTAATTAGGCACCGCTGAGTCCTTTAGTGCGCGTATAAAAGGCTGTTAGCGAGCGGTGGTGGATATTTCTCTTCTTTCCTTCCTCATACGTAGTTTCTCAGTCAACAGGCTACCCTAGCTAGTTAGGAATGAGCATCGTTACAAATAGAATCAATGGCATGCCATATCGAGCTGAAAAACGCGCCAACAACCATAAATTAACCCAATCTGAAGAGGATTCGCTTGTTAAATGGGTGCTTGATTTAGATCGACGTGGATTACCTCCCCGGCACTCTCTCGTACGAGAAATGGCTAATTATATGCTTTTACAACATGGCAATCAACAAGTTGGTGAAAATTGGGTAACCAAGCTGATTAAACGCCGTCCAGAGATCGATTCCAAATTTGCAAGGAAATATAATTATGAACGTGCCAAATGCGAAGATCCAAAGATCATTCAGGAACATTTTGATCGCGTACGAGATGCTATATCTGAGTACGGGATCCTACCAGAAGATATCTACAATTTTGATGAGACTGGTTTTGCTATGGGACTCTGCGCAACTGCAAAGGTTATTACTGGAAGTGATCGATATGCTCGTCCAAAGCTTTTACAACCTGGAAATCGAGAATGGGTGACTGCAATTGAAGCAACAAATTCAACTGGTTGGGCTATTCCTTCGTACATTATTTTCAAGGCAAAGAAAAATGTACGATTAGGCTGGTTTGATGATCTACCAAGTGATTGGAGGATTAATATTAGTGAAAATGGCTGGACTACAGATCAAATAGGATTAGAATGGCTTAAAACCCATTTTATTCCTTATATTAATGGCCGGTCAATGGGAAATTATCGAATGTTGATTCTTGATGGCCATGGAAGCCATTCAACTGCAGAATTTGATCATACATGTACTGAGAATAAGATTATTCCAGTCTGTATGCCACCTCATTCTTCACATCTATTACAGCCTCTTGATGTTGGCTGTTTTGCGGTTTTAAAGCGACATTATGGGCAGCATGTTGAGCAGCGAATGAGGGATGGATTCAATTATGTTGACAAAATGGACTTCCTAGAGGCATTTCCGCAGGCTCGTACGGTGGCATATAAAGCTCAAACTATTCGGAATAGCTTCGCAGCCACCGGATTAGTGCCTTTCAATCCGGATCGAGTTATTCAACAGCTTAATATTCGATTAAAGACACCAACCCCCCCTCCAAGTCGATCAAGCAATACACAATCATCCTGCTTAACAACACCTCAAAATATACGTCAATTCGTACGCCAGTCAACTACAATTACAAAACGTATAAATGAGCGTACAGGAACCCCAAATCAAGTGATTGATCAAGCAATAATGCGAATGTCAAAAGCCTATGAAATGACAATGAATGATCTTTTACTTGTACGGAAAGAATGCCGTGATTTACGAGCTTCGCATGAAAAAGAGAAGCAAAAGCGCAAAAAAATCTACAAAGCAAATATTAATTGAGCAAGGGATTACTAGAGAGGAAGCTCAAGCGCTTGTACAAGGTCAGATTGAGGCATCTCAAGCTGTTACTACTGCTCCGGCCCAGCCGGGGCTCCCAGCTCCTCAAGGAGTCGTACGCCGCCAATTTCGCTGCAGTGGTTGTGGTGTTGAAGGGCATAGAATTAATCGATGTCCTAATCGTACTAGTAGTTAGATTTTTATATATAATTTGTATGTGGGTTTGAAATTGGGATTTGAAATCAATATAGAGATATTTTCGGGTAAAAGTGGTCAACTCGCTAGTGTGGCCAACTCACTAGTGAATCACGTTAAGCATCTCTTATACACTTTCTATAAGCTTCTCCATATTACTGAAGTAGTAACATAGCTATGATAGGATCTCTATTACTGCAGACTTTTCAGTCATAGCTAGTATTAATATACTACCCCTTACCATCCTCTTAGTTAATTTTAATTGATCAAAACCTGGAGGCCTCACGGCCTGAATTAGGCGAGTAATTTCAAAAATTCGATTCGCGCAGAAAGAGATGTTTTTTATTTTTTATATTATTTAATATAAATTAATTATCTAGATTCTTCTTTTTATTTATTTACTAATATCTTAATATAAATGATTTTAATTAAATATAATTTTTTTAATAATTCTAGCTAAATATTTCTTATAATATAAATATTATATATTATTATATAGTTATATCTCTTTTGATTATTTTAATAATAATACTATATTTTATGAGTTAGTTAATAATAATAATTATATACTAGTTTCTTTAATATTTCTAATAGTTATATTTTTCTATAGAATTAATAGTTAATAAATTTATTTTAATTATAACTATTATATTAATTAATATATTTAATTAATCTTATTATTAGAAAATAATATATTTATTATATTTTTATTATTATTTAGTTAATCTTTTAATATTTATATAATAATAGATTATTATATTCTTTAATAATTTTAATAATTATTAATTTTAAAATAATTATATATTCCCTTTAATTATTTTTTTATTTTAAATTATTATTATTATTATCTTATTTTTTTTTAATTATTTATATTATTTACTGGTAGAATTTTATTTTCCTAATATATTAAAGAATAAAAATAGAATATAATATATATAATAATAAAATAATATTTACTATTATAATTAAGTATTAATAAAAATATTTTCTTTTTTTTTAATATATTTAATTTAGAATTTAAACAGATATTTTGTCTATTATATTTATTTTTTAATTAATTCTTAAGATTATAAAATATTTTAGATTATAGTAATTACTTCTGATAATTATTTTTGTCTTAATTTTTAAAGATAGTATATCTATTATTTAAATACTTTTATTATTATAAATATTATAGTTTTTTTATTATTATAAAATTTTTTAAATAGAATATAATATATTAATTATAATTTTCTATTATTTAATTATTTAAGTATAATTTTTAGTATATATCTTAATATATTTAATTATATTATATTCTATTTATTTATATTATATAATATAAATATTAATATTTTTTAAATTAAGTTTTCAATGTTAAATACTTTTTCTCTTTATTTATTTTATTTAAACTTTGTTTCTTTTTTATTAAGAAGTTTAATTATTAGGCATATAATAGTAAAATAATTTGAAAAATATTACTAAATATAATTATTAACTTTTAAGAATCTTTATAATTCTTTAATATTAATTAGTATTAATTAATTTACTATTATATTTATTTATTTTTCAATTAAAAACTATTATAATTACTTATAATAAATCTTTTTTTCTATTTTTAATATAGTACTTATATTCTTAATTATTCTATTATTTAATACTTTATAACGGTTTTTCTTAATCTTTTTTATAGATTTATAAGTCATTTATATTCTCTTATTTTTACAGAATTTAATTATTAATTAAAATTATTTTTATTATTTAATAAGATTTTATTATTATAGTTATAATATTATTAATATTATATTATATCTACTTATTATAATAATATTAAATAGTATTATTATAGTATATAATTCTAATTATAATAATAATAATTTTATTTTGTTTTTTAAATCTTTATATTACTAGTTTCCTATAAATTCTTATAATATTAATTTACTTAATACTTTTTTATTATTTAATCTATAGTTTTTTAATAGTATTATCCTATTTGATTCTAATCTATTATTTTAGTGTTATAACTTTATTAGAAACTTTTTAAAAATTTTTATTTTTTTAAGAATAGTTCAATCTTCTTTATTTTAATTTCTTTTAGGATTTAACTAGTATTTTATTATACTTTAAATTTAAGAATTTTTCTTATTTTAAAGATTTATTTAATTAATATTAATATTATTAATTATCTAACTAAGGGCCGCTATCCAGATATGTGCCTGAATCTGCACGTATTAATATAAAAAGTAGTATAGCTAGAGGAGGTGTGCTGTAAGGTCAGCCACACAGAATGTAGACATATAAATGAAACAACGAGTATAAAATTGTTAAACATGGCAAACATTATCAACAATGAAGCCATAAATAAACAAATAGTGTAAACACGTCCGCCAGCTCTCCTGCATGTTGTCCTTATTTCCTTTTACTAATCTTGATATCTACTTCTTACACCAATTCTTGTACCCTTCCTATGTTGATTCTTGCACTAAATCGCACGCTAGTCCTTGTATTAATTCTATAAATCTACCGCTCTTATTCATCTGCTCTCCACGTGCGAATCCTTATCAACCTTATTCTTATCCTGCAGCGCTTCCTCGGTTGGTCTATTCAATCGTATTAATCTAAGGTTCTTATCAGTTTTATTATTAGTTAATATTAGTGAGTAAGCTGACTTGATGCTTGTGTTATCTACTTATATATTTGTTTATTTTCCTAGGCTAGTATCTTATTTGGTTAATTTAATATTAGTTAGTGCTTACTCCTCTTTATATATATCTATTGCTTGGGAATATATATTATAGAATTAAGCTAATATCTTTATATTATAGATAAATTATCACTGCTGCCGTTTTCTTATTAAGTAGTTTTTATAGATTTATTATTCTTTATAATCTTTTAATCTATATCTATATAAGCTCTCTTTTATTAGTATTTAATAGATAGTTAAGAATTATATACTTTACTAATTAGCCTAATAGATTCTCATATTAATATACTGGAGATAGTATTTTAATCTAATATATTTTAGATCTAAATCAAGATTACTACTATAGCTTTGTAAAAATAAGACTAGTATTAAAGGATATAAATATTTAGAGAGTTTTAATATAAGCTTTTTAGTAGATTTCCTATTCTTTTACTTATCCTATAACTTTTGTTATATATTTTTAATTTTTTCATAGATCTACGCTGTCCTGGAGGGCCTGCTTCCGCGTGTGTGTGCGGGCAAAGGTCTTGCCTCCCTTTGCCCCCCGTCAACGTGGGCCCGTGGGTTCCATTCCCGCAGCCGGCACCCCAGGACAGCGTAGTTGACCACTGAGCCATCCGCCGGCACTTATTAATTATTATAGATAGAGATTTTTATTATAGTAGGTAGATATATATATTATAACTCTCTTAACTTCTTATTAAAGTACTTCAAGAAGTCTATAAATATCTATTTATTTTTTAAATATAAGCCTCTATAGAAATATAACTATTAAGTATAAATTATTTCTTAATATAATACATAAAAGTCTACTTTTCGAAATTCTATAAGTTAATTCTATATAAATCTAAATAGTGGTAGACTTAAGAAGGTAATTTAATATTAAATACCTCTACTACTATAATCTAGAATATTTTATTAATAAAATATATTATCTATTTCTATATTATTACAAAATCTTTAGTTATTACTATTAGTATTATATTATAATATTATAAAATATCTAAAGCATTATAGTTAGCTAATAGTTTATTATATAAAATTAAGAATAACTTTCTATATAGATTTACTAGTTTTTATAATAGTTTCAGACGTATCTATTTTAATAATTAAGCTAGATAGATTCTAAAATATCTATTTATTTTATTTATTTTATTTATTTTATTTATTTTATTTATTTTATTTATTTTATTTATTTTATTTATTTTATTTATTTTATTTATTTTATTTATTTTATTTATTTTATTTATTTTATTTATTTTATTTATTTTATTTATTTTATTTATTTTATTTATAAATTTAGAGTAATATTATTACTACTTTATAGATTTATAAAATAGATAAATTAATATTTCTTTTTATTAAAAATTAAAATATAATCTAATATCTATTAATCTATTATAATATTAGTATATTAAAGCTTTTGAATAGTTTTATCCTTACTATACCTAGCTGTTATTATTCTTATATTATCTATTTATTTACTAGTTAATATATAATTAATTTTATTAATATAATCTTTAATTAGATCTAAATTATATATAAAAAATTAATAAAATTAATAAACTTTAGACTACTTATTAATATTAATATCTACTCTAAAATATCTTTTAAAATCTTAATCTATATACTTTATCCTATAAAAAAAATATAATAATCTTATAAACTAACTAAATTGTTATTTTTATATATTATAAAATAATTATAAATAATATATATTATATATATTAAAAATATCTAGTAATAGTATAAAAATTACCTTAAACCTTTTATGCTAAGCTTACTATATCTAATCTAAAATAATTTAAATAATATAATCTATTAATATCTTTTTATATCTAGTTATAATATTTAATTTATCTTTTGAACTATCTTTAATATTTTTTCTTAGGATTAAAAGGTAATGTTCTTTTATTCTCTTAATACTTTAATTTTTATTGTATTTATCTATTAATTAGTAAGTTAGATATTCAAAATTAAGGTATAAGCTAATATCTATTTATATAATCTATTATATAGTTTAGATAATCTCTATATAATCTCTCTAACGTAGAGAAATATTAAATATTTCCTATTAAAATAGCTTTTTAGAAATAAGTTATATACTTTTATAATATAACTAAATCTTTATACTATAATAATTTTTAAAAACAATATATTAAAGCTATTGATTCATCTATTTTAAGTATTTAATAGTTTTGATGTTTATCTCCTTTATAGAGGATAATTATAATTAATTATTAAAGATAAAATAGATTATAATCTATTTAAATATATATATTATAGGAATACTTATAATCTTATATAATATAAAGTAAACTACTTAATCTTATAATATATAATCTTTAAAATAGTAATTACTCTGGATATATTATATTATTAATATTTGGTAAATTAACTTCTAAAATCATTAAAAAGAATAATTCACTTAGAAGTATTATTTTAATTTCTACTATCTCTATTATATATCTATTAATTAATATAAATATTGAAGTCACTATAAATTACTTCTTCTTATTCTAAGAATATAAATATACTTACTAGATCTATAAATTATAAATATTAGAATATATAGAGTATAAATAACGGGTTTAAACGAGGTGTAAAGTTCAAATAAGGTGAAGAGTTCCCGTAACATGAAAAGATCTAATAACGTCAAAAACTTCAAATAACATCAATATATTCCCCACCCTTCCTGCAGTCCCAGACCTTCCCTACTTCTTACCAAACTATATAATATCAACCCCACTTAACATATGTTTTAACTACAACCCTCTACAACATATAATTAATACTAGTTAAATACCACTTTGCAATATATTAAATAGCAATATATTATCTACTCTTACTATGCCTCCTATCTAGAATACAGTCACTAGGAGATGGGTTAATGATGTTAGTTATAACCTTTATGAGACTCTTATTATAAATATATATATCTTTCTAAGTCTCTTACTCTCTATAGTTATTATATTTCTAAGTATAGCTTAATTATTTCTAATTATTAGTTATAATATATTAGTAGTAATAACCTTACTATTCTAGAATACCTACTATTTCCTAGCAAAGAGGATGGACACTTAATATTTATTTACTAAGAAAATCTATTACCAGATGATATAAATAAGAATATATTAAGAACTATGTTTATTAATCTTTAATCTAATATAAGTTTATAATTTACATTTATTAGACTTATATCTAATACTTACTTATTTACTAAGATTTAATAGTCTATTATTTATTTTTTAAATAATGCTTCTGCGTACTATTAGCATTATAAATATACTAGAATTAAATATTGTAAAAATATATATCTAAATCTCTATATATTCTATATTACGAATAAACTTGAAGGAATAAATTAACTTATTATTAAATATTATAATAATATCTAACTACATATTGAAAGGGTAGTCAAGGAATTACGAAGCGATATTAAAGATCCTATAAAGAAGAATCTAATAAAGGCTTAAAGAAAGACTTTTAAATATTAAATCTATTTTTAACCTATATTGATCTAATATTAAATATAAGCTTAGATAGTATTCCTCCTTTTATATATAGTAGGCTAAGTTCTATACTATAAAGAGTATATATATTAATAAAAACTAGTATTATTAATATATAATTAGCCTAGCCAAGATTTCTCAAAGAGGAGAAGTATATTCTATCTATATCTAGATTATATATATCTATATTAATAATCTTTTAAGAGATATATCTAGGGTATATTAATAGAATATAAAATAAGTTTTAATATAGTATAGTTCTTATATCAATATATAAAGCTTTATTTGATCTAGATTTTCTATAGTAAATTCTTAATCTAGAGAGCTTTATAATTAATTTAATAGAATTTTATAGAGAGGATTACTGTTCTTTCTTTAAACTAACTAAAAATAGAAATCTATTCTATTACATATATTTTCTATTTATATTAAGTTAATATCTAACCCCTATTAAATACCTATTAAATATCTCTTTAATAAAGGCTAAAGATTTATAAATACTTATAGTAGCCTAGGTAATTAAAAGATTTTATGTTATTGCAATTACTCTACCCAATTCAATATTTATATTCTATATAATTAGGATTAATATTTATATATAATATTAATCCTTTAAAATAATTATAATTATATCTTATTACTACTATTAAGAGTAAATAAAGAGTATATAGATAGGTTTATTAATATTATTAAGTAGTAGAATCTTACTATTTTAATACTCTATTAATATAGTCTCTACTAATATTTATATAATACTAATATTTTATAAAGAAGCTCTTTCTATCTCTAGGATTTCTCTTATTTAAAAAGAAGTAGGAGGATAAAGGTATATAAGCTATTAAAACTATCTTAAATAATACTAATAAACTATAATATTTAATCTATAAAAAGTAACTTCTATTCTATTTAAAGAGAATATATATTATAGATAAAATTAGCGTAAGTATATATTTAGTAAAGGTTCAGTACTAATAAAAAATCCTAAGAATATTCTATAAGTATTAATTTAATAAATAATAACCCTCTAATCAAGAGTAGATTTAGGAGTTTATTAAAATAAAGAATAGCTGAACTATTATTATATACTATACTAATATCTAAGTATAACTTTTTTTCTATAGCTAAATATCTTGAAATAGATTTATTATTCAAGATGATTATAGGAAAATTTAAAGTATTTTTAATTACTGAATAGAATAAACGAACTATGAGTAATCTATATTTAATAGATATTTATACTATACTAAATATATACTTAATAGGTAATAATATCTATATATATATATTTATAGATAGTAATATTAATAAAATATATAAAACTATATTTTATATTTCATTTAAGGCTTTAGAAGAGGTATTTAAGAAATTTATTTAATAGGCTTATATATAGAGTAGACTGTAACTTAAAAAGATTTATACTATTATAATTAATATATATAGAAAATAAATATTAGGTAAGTATATATTTAATATTAGATAAAATTATATTTAATAGATACTAAGATTCAGTAATTAATTACCTTTATAAGCTAGATCTAAATATGATTTAAGATAAATATCTATCTTATATTATTCTATTATACTTACCTACTATAAAATTTTATAAAAAAGTTCTAGAATAGTCTCTTGTAGTATTATATTAATAAGCTTTTTAATTTATTTTCTAAATAAGCTATTAAGGACTAGATATTAGAACAGAGTTGTCTATCCCAATACTAAATCTTAATTTAATATAAGTAGATAGAGTAAGTATTTATAGAACTATTTAAATATGTATTAAAGATATCTCTAATATATTAAGATAATATAAGTAAATATACAAGATTTAATAAAAGTAACTATTTCTAAGATAATAGTAAGATTAGATAGAATCTAAGTCTTATAAGCGCTATTAATTAGTATGTATAGCAAGTATTTAGTTTATTTTAATGATATATTGACTTAATATTTAATATAGTCTATACTAGTATATTAATGATATTAGTACTTGTTAAGATTTATAGGGTTATAAGGTAGAAATAAGATAAGTACCCGTGCCGCTAGCGCGCACCTCACACCGCGAAGCGGGTGAGGGTGCGCGTCACATAAGTGAAATTGTCACATAAGTGATATTTCTGATATTTCAAACTCCCCGTGTCATTACAAACCCCCAAAACACCACCAAAATGCCGTCAGATAAATACGAAGAAGAGGAAAAGAGGATCTCAGAGGCCTTAGAGATACTTAGGAAAAATCCGAAGCAAAAAATCAAGCCTTTGGCGCGCCAATTCGGTGTGGATTACCAACGGCTCCGGCGACGTGTGTTAGGCGGCACTTCTCAACTAAACCGACAACCAGCGCATAAGCGATTGACGGACGATCAAGAACGCGCTATAATTCTATGGATGAATGATCTAGATGACAGAGGAATCCCTCCAAGCGTCCGCATGATAAAGAATTACGCCGAAAAAGTGCATCAAAATATGCACCCCAACGCGGATAGTCTCCCTCAACTCGGAGATCGTTAGGTCTATCGCTTTCTTAAACGACTAGGCAACGAATACGTTAAAGTGAAGCAAAAGACTATCGATCCGAAACGGCATATTGCTGAGGACCCAGCTGTCATACAGACCTGGTTTGACCGTCTAGAAATCGCAATACAAAACTATAAGATCACACCTTCTAATATTTGGAATTTTGACGAATCTGGCTTCCAAATTGGACAAGGAGGAGATGAAGAAGTTATAACAAGATATCCAGATGCTTTAAGAGAGATTCCAAGCTCTTCTTCACGAGAATTAGTCTCTACAATCGAGGGTATAAGCGCTACTGGGAATAAGATTCCTCCAATGCTTATTTTTACTGGAAAGGCCATTCTTGAGAGCTGGTTTAAATATCTAAAAGAGGAGGACTGGCTTATCACTATAGGTGATAAAGGTTATTCAAATGATACGATTGCATATGAATGGCTTCAACATTTCGATAAACACACGAGAGAACAAGCAGGAAACAATTTTCGCCTACTTTTTATGGATAATCATGATGCTCATATTACGAGTGAGTTCTTATCCTATTGCGACAAATATAAGACTAGATCTCTATTATAAAACTATATTTTTTATATTATTAGATTAATATACTTATTAATATAGAAATAGATATATAGATGGATATTAAGGTCTTTAGTAAGTATATTCAAGAATTAATTCTTTTATTAATATAGAGTTCTTAGATTATTAGAATATTATATTCGTATATCTTCTTATTAAAGAGATATATTTAGATCTTATTATATAATTTTTAATAATTCATCTATAAGATTTATAATTAATTAATATATTAATTTATTATTAATTAATAGTCTAATTACTATCTTTAAAATTAATAATTATTATTATATTTCTTTCCTTATAGAAGGCTTATTAAGTTTATTTTTTAAAGATTTATTCTTATTAAGGTATTATATGTATAGTAAATAGATTAGATTACTTCTAGATACTTTATTTATAATAGAGTAATATTAGATTATAGAATCTATATTTTTAGTATTATTTTGAGTAAATTCTTATATATATAAGGCTTATATATAATTAAGTTTTAAAGATTAATTAATACTAGCTCTATTATTATATTATTATTATTATTATTATTCTTATATATTATTTTTTTTAGGTTATATATTTTATTTATTACTAGAGTTTATTATCTTAGTATTCTATTTATAGATAGTACTCTTACTCTAAAATAATATAAAATAATATCTGATAGAAAGATTAATTCAAGATAGAGTTTTTAGACTTTATTTTAATACTACTATTTTAATAGATATAGAATTATCTTAAAAGACTAGGCTAGGAGAGCTATTACTAGGTCTTATAACTAGAATATAGTAGTAAAAGTCTAGTATATAATATTAGTAAGCTTTTATTAAATATAATATCTAGATTAGATAATTATATAAGTGGGTAAAATACTTAATATTAAGTTTATTTATAGGGTTTTTAATATAGATATTCTCTATAGTATCGTTAGTATATTTTATATAACGTAATCGGACACCGAGTGGATCAGGACACCGAGCGGTTCAATTCTCTCCGGAAAACGCGCTCTATACGAATTTCAAACCTGCATTTCTAACCCACATATAAAATATATACAAAAAATTTAACTACTAGTACGATTTGGACATCGGTTAATTTTATGCCCAATAATCCCACATCCACTGCACTTTGGTGGCGCTCGTACGCGTGGTTGAGAGGCCTGAGGCTCGGATTCAACTGGTGCAGCCGGAATAGACTCAGAGGCCTTATTTCGACTAGCTATTAATTCCTGGGCTTCCTGCGCTGTAAGAGAGCCTTCATAAGATATATGAGCTCTAGATCTTTTACGCTTTTTCTTCTCCTTCTCATTTGCAGCGCGTAAATCATGCACTTCTTTCCGTACAATCAGGAGCTCATTAATACTCATTTCGTACGCCTTCGACATGCGATTGATTGCTTGATCAACCCTCTCTAAGGGGCTTGTTGGATGATCATTGATCCGCTTCTTGATTGTGGTAATCTGACGCTTGAACTGACGTGGATTTTGAGGTGTCTGTAGACAGGAAGATTGTGAATTACTTGATCGACTGGGAGGGGGTGTTGGAGTTCGAAGTTGAACTGTAAGCTTTTGATAAACGTGCTCTGGGTCAAGTGGCACTAATCCAGTTGCTTTGAAGCCATTTTGAATATTCGTAGCTTTATAGGCTATCGTACGAGCCTCCGGAAATGCTGTAAGAAAGTCATATTTATCAATATGATTGAATCCGAGCCGTATGCGCTGCTCAACAAGCTGTCCATATTGTTGCTTTGAAACAGAGAAGCAGCTCACATCAAGAGGCTGTAAAGATGTGATGAATGAGGTGGTATGCATATTGAGATGATATTATTCTCTGCGCATATCTGGTCAAATTGAGCTGTTAAATGACTTCCATGGCCATCAAGAATAAGCATTCGATATCTTCCTTTCGTACGGCTTGTTGTATGAGGAATAAAATGCTTTTGAAGCCATCTAAGCCCAATCTCATCTGTAGTCCAGCCATTCTTGCTGATATCAAGCCTCCAATCCTGTGGGAGTGTCTCAAACCAGCCTTGTTGATAATAGGTTGTTGCTTTAAAAATGACGTACGAGGGTAAAGCCCATCCTGTAGAATTGACTGCTTCAATTGCTGTAACCCATTCACGGTTACCAGGTTGCAATAAATAAGGCCTGCTATATCGATCACTGCCTGTAATAACTTTAGCAGTTGCGCAGAGGCCTATAACAAAGCCAGTCTCATCAAAGTTGTATATATCTTCGGATAGGATCCCATATTCTTGTATAGCGGCTCGTACGCGGTCAAGATACTCCTGTATTATCTTTAATATCCTCACACTTTGCTCGCTCATAGTTATATCTCCGTGAGAATCGCAATTTAACCTCTGGATGCCGGTTAACAAATCGATAAACCCATTTCTCACTAACGTGCTCATCTTCACGTTGAGAAAGAAGAAGATTAGCCATATCTTGTACGAGAGATGGCCGGGGTGGTAATCCACGTTTATCAAGATCAAGAATCCATTTTTGAAGAGATTCCTCTTAATATTGAGTCATTTTATGACTATTGGCGCGTTTTTCAGCTCGATATTCGATGCCGGCAAGACGACGGTGAAGAGTTGTATATGAAACATTATAAATCCGTACAGCTTCACGAATAGATTTGATTCTTCCTTTTTTTAAATCAGATATAGCAAGCAGTATCTTCCCCTCTTGTTCAGCCAATTTTTGGCGATTTGCTGTACGATTTGGTGGCATGGTGACGGGTTAGAAATTGGTATAAAGAAATATTTGAAGTATTTTGACGCGCTCGGGGGGGCTGATCCGCTCGGTGTCCTGATCCACTCGGTGTCCGATTACGTTAATTCTTTTCTTTTAATATTAGGTAATCTCTAGTATTATAAGATCTAGTATAATATATATAGATAATCTAATACTAATAGTATTATTAAAGATTAATAGCTTTATTATATATTAAGTAGTTAACTTATATATATAATATTACTTAATATAAGGAGTTATATAAATATTAGTATATTTTTAGAGATAAATATTATCTTAAATTAAGGTTATTAAGGGTTAATAATAGTATTAATACTATATATAATAACTCCTTAGATATATTTTTAAATATATATTATTCCTCTAAATATATAGATCTAGTTACTTTTATAAGTAAGCTAATTTATATTATTTATTATACTTATTAGAAGTATTATATTATTATTTAGTAAGACTCTTACTACTATAAAGTTTTAATATAAAATTATAACGTAATTCACAAGCGAACCGGCCACCCAAGCGACCCGGCCACCTCTCCCGAAAATAACTCTCTATATTGATTTCAAATCACAATTTCTTAACCTCATACAAATTATATACAAAATATTAACTACTAGTACGATTAGGACATCGATTAATTCTATGTCCTTCAACACCACAACCACTGCAGCGAAATTGGCGGCGTACGACTGTTTGAGAAGCTGGGAGCTCCGGCTCAGCCGGAGCAGTAGGACCAGCTTGAGAAGCCTCAATCTGACCTTGTACGAGCGCTTGAGCTTCTTCTCTAGTAATCCCTTGCTCAATAGGTATTTGTTTCTTAGATTTTTGGCGTTTTTGCTTCTCCTTTTCATGCGCGGCTCGTAAATCATGGTTTTCTTTCCGTACGAATAAAAGATCATTCATTGTTGTTTCATAGGCTTTTGACATTCGCATTATTGCTTGATCAATCACTTGATTTGGGCTTCCTGTACGCTCACTTATACGTTTTGTAATTGTAGTTGACTGGCGTACAAATTGGCGTATATTTTGAGGGGTTTGTAAGCAAGATGATTGTGTATTGCTTGATCGACTTGGAGGAGGTGTTGGTGTCTTTAATTGAATATTAAGTTGTTAAATAACTCGATCTGGATTAAAAGGCACTAATCCGGTGGCTGCGAAGCTATTCCGAATAGTTTGAGCTTTATATGCCACCGTACGAGCCTGCGGAAATGCCTCTAGGAAGTCCATTTTGTCAACATAATTGAATCCATCCCTCATTCGTTGCTCAACATGCTGCCCATAATGTCGCTTTAAAACCGCAAAACAGCCAACATCAAGAGGCTGTAATAGATGTGAAGAATGAGGTGGCATACAGACTGGAATAATCTTATTCTCAGTACATGTATGATCAAATTCTGCAGTTGAATGGCTTCCATGGCCATCAAGAATCAACATTCTGTATGATCCCATTGACCGGCCATTAATATAAGGAATAAAATGGGTTTTAAGCCATTCTAATCCAATTTGATCTGTAGTCCAGCCATTTTCATTAATATTGATCTTCCAATCACTTGGTAGATCATCAAACCAGCCCAATCGTACATTTTTCTTTGCCTTGAAAATAATGTACGAAGGAATAGCCCAACCAGTTGAATTTGTTGCTTCAACTGCAGTCACCCATTCTCGATTTCCAGGTTGTAAAAGCTTTGGCCGAGCATATCGATCACTTCCAGTAATAACCTTTGCAGTTGCGCAGAGTCCCATAGCAAAGCCAGTCTCATCAAAATTGTAGATATCTTCTGGTAAGATCCCATACTCAGATATAGCAGCTCGTACGCGGTCAAAATGTTCTTGAATTATCTTTGGATCTTCGCATTTGGCACGTTCGTAGTTATATTTCCTTGCAAATTTGGAATCAATCTCTGGACGGCGTTTAATCAGATTGGTCACCCAATCTTTTCCAACTTGTGGTTTGCTATGTTGTAAAAGAAGATAATTGACCATTTCTCGTACAAGAGAATGCCGGGGAGGTAATCCACGTCGATCTAAATCAAGAATCCATTTAACAAGTGAATCCTCCTCAGATTGAGTCAATTTATGGTGGTTGGCGCGTGTAATTTGTCGATATTGTACACCTTTCATGCGTTCTTGAAGAGTCGTACGAGGGATTGTATAGATTCTAGCAGCTTCACGAATACTGCGAATTCTTTCATTTTTTAAGTCGGAAATAGCTAATTCGATCTTTCCCTCTATCTGAGCGGATTTTAGAGGATCTTTTTTGCGAATTGGTGGCATTTTGACGCGTTGAAATATGAAGAATCAATATAGAGAGTTATTTTCGGGAGAGGTGGCCGGTTCGCTTGTGAATTACGTTAGTATTTATAATGTTAATAAGATACAGATAAGAAGTTAAAATTATATAAAGAATGTAGAGAATTAAAGTAAAGAATATGTACGAGAGGAGAAAAGAATGTGTACGACTATAAAGAAAAAGAGGTGGAGAGGATAGGTAGCAGGAGAAGAAAATAAACGCAGGGAAGGATAAACATAAAAAATATTTTGGGCATGTGCGGGATACGTAACTATATTAGGATTAGCGTCCGTTAGTCACCTGAGTACAGGTGGAATGCGGGACGTATACTAGACTAGTATGCTATGGGTATTAGTCCTCCCGCACTCCAATATTAGCCGCAAAGTCAGCTGAGGCGAAAGCTAGCTCCAAACCTGGTTAGACTGCCCGTTCATTCACGTGAAACTGAAGCTTTTTGACCTCCGCTGAGCGCTACACCTTACTTGAACTTTTCTACACCTTACCTGACGTGTAAGCCCGACTTCGGGTTATATATATATATATATATATATATATATATATATATTATCTCTTTATATTCTAATGTTAAATCTAAACTTAGAATAATTAAATTATATTTAAAGATTTCTTTTTTAATTTTAATTCTAGTTATACTACTATCTATATAATATCTATTATAATATTTATATATTCTATCCACCTTATCTATATCTATATAACAGTTACTAATATTAATTTATATAGATTATTCTATAGAATCGTACTAAGTTTTAATACTTTATCTTATACTTACTTAATACTAGTACTTAAATACTCTTTATTATAACTAGAGGCTAATATAATACTAACTATATAAATAAGTCTAGATAAATTAATTAATAGTTTATATTCAGTATCATATTAATATATATATAATCTTCTAACTACTAAGATTACTAAGATATATACCACCTTTAAATACTTAACTAATACTAATACTAACTTAAGAAATTTAATAATACTACATTTTATTATTATATATATAGTATTTAATAGATACTAAACATATATAGCTTATATATTAATCTATATTTAATCTACTATTATTATTAATATACCTTCAGGCAAATATACTTATAATACTAAGTTATATAAAAAAGCTAACACCCTAGTAATCTTTAATCTATATAAATCTAAATTCTTTTAAATTAATTAATTAATAATATTTAATATATTTCTAACTAGTAGTAGTAAACTAATCTTATAATAAATCTACTTATAAGTATAATAGATATTTAGTATATTCTAAAACCTTTAAGACTTTAGCTTATTATAATTCTAGTTACCTTTATATTAATAGTTAAAATAGTTATAGATATAATTATAGCTATAATTTAGATTATAATACACTAGTAGTATATCTGATATATATTGTTAAGCTATTAAATAAATATTAATTCTTAATATAGATAGTACTAGGAATAAGAATAAGTTAGTTTATTCTTAGCTTAATAATATTACTATCTAAGTTCTAAATTAGCTTAAGCATCCTCTTAATATAATATTAAGAGTTAATAATAGTCTTTTTCTTAAATTAATATAGACAGTTAACTAATAATTAGCTTCAGAAATTCTTATAGAATTTACAACAGTCAATGAAGTATTATAGTTATAATTATTAGTACTATTATTATTATAATTATAGTTGTAAATTACTTATTAATATAATTTGATTGTAATTATAATTATTATTATTTAATAATAAAAATTATTTAAATTTTAATAAAGAATAATAATATTTATTATTTATTATTAATCAAGTTTAAAGTCTATATAGAGCACTACAGGCTATGACAGACTCGGTTGTAGCCTTGGCTAGGTCCTCGGCGCCTCAGCCCCTAACAGTCTCGGGCATTACACAAATCCAGGCGCTCATCTCGCCCCTATACGGCGTATTCGCCAGGGGCCTTCGGGCATGCTTATAGGCCACATGCCTATAAGGAGCCCTCATAGTCTCAAGCATAAGGGCACTTCTAGCCGCCATTAGGCCAGCTAGGGTGCCCGTCCCCCTATCCAACCCCCGTATCCTCCCAGTCTCGCAGGGCTTCCCAACCCCAATGATCACCAAGCTCAGCTTCTCTAGCGGCTTGCTCCTGATCCCGGAATAGGTTGGCACTAGCTACAAATTGCAGCAGCGCCGTGGTGGCCTTGGGCTCACTAAAAAGTCGTGCCTCTGGGGCGTCCTCTGCCGCTGTAGGTAAGGGCACGCCGGCGTCAGCCAGCCCCTTATACAGTATCCTCCGGGGCCCACGTCGTCCCCGGCACTCAAAAAGAATGTGGGAAACCGTCTCTCTAAGCTCTCCGCAGGCCCTACACTCCGGGGAGTCCCGGGCTTTGATTCGGCGCAAGTACGTGCCTATAGGGGCATGTCCTGTTTTCAACTGATAGTAACGGCTCGCTACACGTTTAGGGGCTTTGGCGGCTATCCTATCAAGTCCCCAGCCTCGTGGTATCTTATAGGCTCTTCCTCGCCTATGCTTAAGCTCCTTGTATAGCGTTCTTACGAGCCCAATTCTCTACCGCGGCTCTTCGTGCCTCGGTGCAAGCACGCCTAACGTAGGCTAAGGATAAGCCCTCAAAACCAGGCCCAGCGGGCTTGCTAGCAGCGGGCTTAGCTGCTTGGTCTGCTTACTCATTTCCTTCAACTCTATTGTGCCTAGGCACCCACTGTATCGTTATAGGACGACTGCTAAGCCTAAGCCGGGAAGCGGCCATGTGAGCCCTAAGTACTAGAGACTGTCCAGCCCTAGGCTCCATTGATTGGAGGCGCTTGATGGCGTTTTGGGCATCTAAAAGGACGTGGATAGGCCCTGGGAGATACCTCTCCAGTGCCTATTCTAGTGCCGAAGCCACTCCCATGAGCTCCGCGTCAAAAACTTTAAACCCAGTACTTATAGGTAGCTCTAGGTGCTCCTATGGGGCCTCTGGTACTATCTGTAGTGCTATACTAGCACCTATACATCCGTTGTCTTGCCTAGAGCCATCTAACTATAGGGTTGTCCCTAGGCGCCACTCTGCTGCTTCTATTAAGGCTCGTTCAATGCCGAGTACCTAGATAGTACCTGGAAAGGCTGCTGGTGCGCTTTACACTGTCCTCTCGATTCCACCTGATGGGTCCTTTATTAAGCGCTGAGCTAGGTGTTTAGTAAGCCTCTGGCTTATCCTCTTAGGCACTTTATCGTTGCTTAGAGCCTATTCTCGGTCATCTAGAGGCTGCTCTCCAGGCTGTGCGTGGGTATTACTATACCTAAGTGTGACTGGGAGTAGCTGCGCTATTAGATACGTCTCAGGCAGTCTTAATAGCCTTATTATATATCTAGCTTTTCTGGCATCAAGCAGCACGTTCACTGGCTCTAGGGCTGCCTCATAGATTAGGGCCCCTATCGGTGCCTTAGGAAGCATGCCTGTAATAGCTCTTACTTAGCTGTTAACTAGGCGCTATAGGCCTAATGCCCACGTTTTTTGGCCTTACCACCAGAGCTCTAATCCCTAGAGAGCCTGTGCTTATATAATAGCTCGCTGCAGTCGTCGTATAAGCTCTAGGGTAAGGCCGCTGGCCCTATATAGCGTACGGAGTCTCATCTCGGTGCCCCGAGCCTTTTAGAGGCACGTGGAATAGTGGCTCTTTAGGGATAGCTGCCTATTAAGGATAACCCCTAGCCAGCGCACAGTGTTAGGCATGATTTTAGCTCTCACACCCCCGACTGTTATTCTTGCCCCCCCTAATATTGCGCCTGAATAGGCTCTTACGCTGCCTTATAAAGAAGGCTGCCTCTGTCTTGCTGGGGTCAAATTGAACGCCGTTCTCAACCCCCCATTCAATTGCTACCTTGGCAGTATATTATAAGGTCTTACAGGCCTCTCTTATAGAGTTAGCCGCTGTAACTAGCCCCTGGTCGTCTATAAAGGACAGTCCCCGCACCTCCGGAACTGCGCTCTCAATAGCAGCTGCTAATAGTCGTATGTACAACACAAAGGGGATTAGTGACACCGGTGAGCCCTGAGGCAAGCCTGAGCTTATAGGGACTTCCTCACTAATGTGCCCGTCAATAACAAGTATGGCACGTCGATTTAATATGAAGGAGGCCACCCAGCGTACTAGGCCTCCGTCCATCCCCGTGCCCTGGAGACCTTCTATAAGCTTACTCCAGACCACGTAGTCAAAGGCGCTCTTAATATCCATAAATAGGCATGCTCTAAGCTTACCATTGCCCAAAGCGTGCTCTATCTTCCCTATAAGGCATGCTACGGCGTCCACCGCGCTATGTTGACGTCTCGCACCAAATTGGCCCTTATGGAATAGCCCTTGGGCTTCTGCATAATCTATAATAAGCCCTGCAATAAGCTTCTCAACTACCTTACCTAGGCACTTTAGTAAGCTTATAATGCGGTAAGCCTTTGTCACTGTATAGATACCCTTTCCGGGCTTCCTAAGAAGGATCCCTTTGGCGGTTTTCTAGGCTGCAGGGTGTATCCCAAGCCTAAGGCACTGCCTAACTAGCGCTATAACACGCCCCTGATCAAGACACTAAAGCAGTTTAATAGCCCTGAAGTTGAGAAAATCTGTGCCTAGAGCTTTCTCTATCCCCTAGCTAAATAGAACATCTCGTACCGCTGTCTTATTAGCTAACTTATAGGCGTCTCCAGGCTCTAGGAGCTCTATCTCAGCACTAGATTCCGGGCCTTGAGGAAAGGCTTGCTCCCTAAAGAGTATCTCCTTTTTACTAAACGTAGCCGCTATCACCCTCTTTGATACGGGGTCAATTAGGGCTGGTGTGGTGCTATTGGTATTTAGCTTAGTATATTAGAGCGCTGCCTAAGTTAATACCATTTCTGCTTAGTAAGCACGTCCTTATCCATCCCTTATAGGAATACTTCCCAACACTCTCTCTTAGCCCCCCTGATAGTGGCGTAGTACGTTTTCCGGGCCTCACGGTGGCTATCCTTACTAAGCTCTCTGGAGTGATAAGCCTTACAAGCCTCAGATCTAGTATAGCCTCCGTGCCTCTATTGTATGGGGTCCCCACTAGCGTTTAGAGCAGGCACAGAGCCTAATTGGCTTAGTATACCGCCGGAGCACGTCTGTAAGAGATTGCTCAATCCATTCTGCTTCCCTCTCTATATCTCTTAGAAAGCAGTTATCTATTAGACTTGGTTGGGCACTTATAAGCTCCCCCTAGGTGCTTATCGCTGCTTCTAATGCCTCCTTATCCTCTATTAGAGCACCTATCTGCCACCTTGTAATTATTACTTCTTAGGGGCTATCCTCTATATCCTCCAGGGATTCCCACGAGGCCTAGATAACTAGGTGATCTAATGTAGTAAGGCCGTCTGTCTCAATTTCCTAGCTATCTAATGGTCCTAGTGCCTGATTACTGATTGTAAGGTTAATAATCGACGTGCTAGGCACCTTCTCACCCCTAATACCATCCCTCGAGAGCTCTGTCTTATAGGGTCTTGTAGGCATGTCTAGTTCATTATTAATAAATAAGTCATGCCTAGTGATAAGATCCTCTAGGGGCTTAGCATCTTTCCTATCTGTGATTAGGGCATTCTATATAAGACTGTGGGCGTTGAAATCCCTAAGAATTAGGCATCGTCCCCTAAAGATAGAGTCCCAATTGATGTCTATAAGGGCTCTCCGGTTACGCTAAGTCGCCCCAGAGTATGTATGAGAAGCCCCTAGCCAGCTGTCATAATAATTTACCACTCTAGTGCTTCTCCCACGCTCCACCACGTCTACCACTATAAAGTAGAGGTGGTTAGCGAGGTCTGTACGGGTATTAATCACCACTTTATCCACTATATCCCTCCTTACCGCCGTTACCACTCGGGTATGCTCCCAGGGGCACTCTGGCCAGTAAAATAGGAATCCTAGGTGGCTAACATTATACTTACCCACTAGGGGTTCCTGGAGGTATGCTATACCTGCACCTGCCTCCAGCGCTGCCTCTAATGCTATATATACTATAGTACTAGTATAGATATAATTGTGCTGAAGTATTAATATAATTCCTGGCTTAGAGGCGCTTCATCGACGGTAAAGGGATGATGCCAGTCTGTTTCCTTGTCTATATTAGTTTGTCTAGTGCCTAGAGAGCTTAGAGGCTCACCTGCAGTTAGTGTCGGTTCCTCCCTAGTCTCCAGGGACTCTAGGGATTGTGGGGGGTTTGGGACCACTATTCCAAAGCCCTAAGATGTTAGGATTTGGTGCTACAGCTTACGGTCTCTAGCTCGTTGCATAGCTTGTTTACGAGCTTGCTTAATCTTAGGGTATCTCGGGGATGTGGCTTCGTGGGACTCTCCACAATTAGCGCACCTAGTTGGCACGTGTTGGCACACTTTGGCAAGCCCAGCGTTACACCCCACGATATTGCACTTATAGCTAAGGACCTTATAGTCCCTAGCACAGATAGTGCACCTTGGGGGACGATTCTTACACTCTAGATAGCTAGCGTTCCCTATTCCGCAGCACCGAGTGCATACGCTCTCGGGGCTGATATCCTAATAAGCCTCTGTCTTATAATGGTGCCCTCCAAATTTGAGGCCAGCTTTTAGTAGTCCCCGGGCTTCCTCTCGGGAGCCTACGGTTACTATCATTGTTGCAAAACCCTGTCTCCTAGCCTGTAGGGCCCTAGGGCTCTTGAGCCATGTGGGATCCCGTTTGAGCCTAAATAGCGTTCCTATCTCTATTTCTTCACGGGCGAGCTCCAAGCCGTTGCTGCTATTTATATAGCGCCATATAGGGACTCCATGCACCTTAACGCGCTGCCACTGCTCACTAACCTCCACCGAGATGACAGCCGGGTCCACACGCCTTATAGCGGTGAGGAGCATGTCGTTATAGGCTGGCACTAGCACTTTTCTAGGCGTGCTCTTCTTTATAAGGACTGTAAGATGCCCTGATGCCGTATATCCCGCATCAACCGCCCTTATGAAGATGGGTAGTCCTGCGCTATCTAGCGCTCGATTAAGCTATAAAAGGATATCCCGGGTGTCATGCCTCACCGTATCTATAGGCTCATGGCGCCTAAAGATAAGGCGTCGTTCCTCCTTGCTCCGGGTGCTTATAGGCTTCATTAGCGGTTGCTCCGGCTTACCATTTGCCTTGTTGATTCCACGTTGTTTGTTATATTACACTGTCTTCCATTCTCTAGCGTTAGCTTGCTGGGTATTACCCGCGGTTGATGCCCAAATCTTGGGTGCTTGTTTCGGGGGTGCTGCCTAGGATTTAGCGATATTCCTAGAGACTGTAGGCGTTGCTTGGGGGCCCTTAGGCGTTGATATAGCCTGTTTTTAAGGATTCCTTGGAGCTTGATATTGGGGTGGGTCCTGACATCCACTCAAGCTCGTAACTGGGCCCTTAGCTGCGGGAGCTAGCCTCTCTGGGACAGGCGCTAGCCCTTTCCCGGCTTCGGGCCTTGGCGGTGACTCGCCTACCATAACGTCGGGGACGCTGGATACTAAGATATCGTGAGCCTCGGGCTCTAACGGTAGCCTCTAGGGATCCATTTGCTGTAATAAGGGACTGGACTTGGCTCTCTAATGCCCTAATCCTCTTTTCTTGCTCCCCGGAGCGTTCTTCGAAGCGCCTAATGAGCTCCGAACAGTACACCCGTATAGCGAAGGGGGCGTTAGCCTGGTCTTGTTTATAGGGGTTGCTCCCTGTCTGTTTTGAGCCAGCAGCCTCGATAGGCTCATTGCTAGATGCCCGCATAGCCCCTGTAAGCCATGAGATTAGGCTTCTCTCTAGGCCTGCGCCGGCATTGCCAGGTGCCAATTGCTCCTGTAGCGAGCCCTGGAGCGCCTCAGCTAGCTGTGGATCTGTTGCTACTGAGCCTCCCCAACCACTGCTCGGCTTTGGAAACAATAACGGTGGCTCTATGGCCTGATTTTCCTGCGTTTGGGGTAGGTGGCCACTACCGACCCCCATCCCATCCCCCGTGGAATCGGGGACTCCTGCGGCCTCTGGGGCACCTTTGGGAGTCTCCATGGGGGTTTCTCGGTGTCGAGAAGCCTATAAGGCCCTCTAGAACGTGTAAAAAGCGCTGTTTTTCAAAAAGTGCCGAAACTGGTGTTCCGGCCGTCCCTAGTTTCAGGTTTTATCAATATTTATTATTTAGTATTAAAGAATAAGAATATTTATTATTTAAGAATAGAAAATAATAATTTTTAATATTTAATAATAAAGAATGATCAAAATCTTAGTATAAAATAATAATTTTTATTATTTAGAACTAAAGAATAATAATTTATATTGTTTAATAATAAATAATAAAATTTTAATGAAATTATTTTTCTTATAATAAAGAATAATTAAAATCTTAGTATAAAATAATAACTTCTATTATTCAGTTCTAAAAGATAATTGAAATTATAACTTATATCCTATTATAAAATAATAACCTTTGATTATTTAGTAATAAAAAATAATTAAAATCTAATATCTTATTATAAAATAAGTTAAATAACTTTTTAGAACTAAAGAATAATAATTTATATTATTTAATAATAAGAAATAGTAAAATCTTAGTAAATAATAATATTTATTATCTAGGAATAGAAAATAATAATTTTTATTGTTTAAGAATAAAAATAAAATTCTTAAAGAAATAAAGGTTTAGTAAAGAATTATTTTTCTCATAATAAAGAATAACTAAAATCTTTATTATTTAGAAATCGAAAATAATTAAAGTCTTAAAAAAAATAAATATCTGTATTAAATACTGTATTAAATAGTAATGAAAAGTAACAAAGATTTTAATTACAAATAGTTATTTTTCTTAAATAAAAATAAAAAGTAATAGATATTTTAGTATAAAATAAATAACTTTATTATTTAATAATATTAATTAAATATTAAAGAATAATATTTTTAGATAATAAAAAATATAAAGGTTTATAATTTAAAAAAAATCTAATTAAATTATAATAAATGGTATCAGAAAATAATAAAATTTTAAATAATAAAAATCTTAGAGAACAATAATTTTTATAATTTAGGAATAGAAAATAATAAATTCTTATTAAAAAAATAATACGGCTAATAATAAGATCTTGCTAAGGAATAATAATTATTAATATTTAGAAATAGAAAATAATAATTTTTATTATTTAATAAGAAATAATAAAATGTTTATAAAGAATAATAAAATGTTCGTAAAAAATAAATTATTAATATTCATTATTTAATAATAGACAATAATAACTTTTATTATTTACTATTAAAAAATAATTAAAATCTTATATCGTATAAAATAATAAAGTCTTTATAAAGAATAATAATTTTTATTATTTTATAGATGTACTAATTATTTTTCTAATTCTTTCTATACCTTTTTAGCCTTTTCTAATTTCCTTATAAGGCCTTAGCTAGTTTCTAATTCTAATCAGAATCTGACTAGTTATACTTACTAAATATATTCTTACTATACAAAACTAATATTAGATCTAATATAAATATTTTTAATATCTAATTCTAGGTTATAATTAATTATATACCTTTAATATTCTCTAACTTAGTGTCTAAAATCGTGTTAAACCTCTACCCGTGCCGCTAGCGCGCACCTCACACCGCGAAGCGGGTGAGGGTGCGCGTCACATAAGTGAAATTGTCACATAAGTGATATTTTGTATGGAAATTGCTAACAAATTTATATATTCTCCTCAACCCAATGAATTAAATTTGGATCTGAGCGCCTTGGGTAAACCTGCTCAACCAAATTCAATATAATATTACGATCAATTGCCGCCTCGTCACTTGCTGTAAGCGGGGGAGGCAGTGATCCCAAAGGTGCCTCCCGGAGCGCTTTAAGCCTCTTTCTCTCAGCCTTCTTTTCTTCAGCTGTAGCACGCTTTTTAATGGCTCTATTCGCATCTTTTACGGTGAGGATGCCCCCAACCTGCACCTGGCGCTTGCTTTTTTTAGCGGATTTGCGTGCATTGAGCGTTTGGAGGCGCTCAATTTGAGCCTGTTGTTGATCTTTGATATCGGCCTGCGTAAGGCTGCCGTCGAAAATCTTTTTTAGACTCCTCCGGATACCAGGAATTGCATCAGATATCTCATTTAGCTGGGTGTCAACCTTCTTAATTGATCTTTGAAGCTTGTACGCAGTAGTTGGCGGAGAAAATGAAGCATTTGTAGGTGAACTCGCAATATCGGGCTCCTCGGTGCCATTATAAATTTGCAACTCCTGCCCTTCTTGAAGATCAGATTTTTGAATCAAAGGACCAACAATTAGCTCTGGATCAAGAGGCCAAAGCCCACGCGCAGAAAATCCGTTCCGGATAACTCGTGGAGTAAGAGCCTCAGCACGTACACGAGCAATATTGGCTAAAAAATCAATCTTATCGTAAAAATAGACTCCTAGGTGCGCTTGGTCATTAATAGCTCTTCTATAGATACGTTTATATTGCATAAACGGTAACCCATCTAGAGGCTGTAAAATATGCGTTGTATGAGGTGGAAAAGCTATAGCAAGGATCTTATTAACTCTCTATATTATGATATATAATATTATCTATATCTATAATATATATAATGTAAAAAATAATAATAATTAAAAATAATAACTATTTTTTAATAAATTATAATTATTAAAGTATAGTATCTTATTTTTAAAGACTTTAACCTCTACTACTTACTTTAGATTAACATAATTTATAAATAAATTAATAATAAGGCTATAGAATTAATTAATCTTAACCGGCGGATGGCGCAGTGGTCAACTACGCTGTCCTGGAGGGCCTGAAAAAGTGTCGCGGCCCCCCTACCGCGAATGAATCCAAGGCTCAACCCTAGCCCCTCACTAGGTTAGAGCCCTAAGTTGTGTGTGTGAGCTCCGTCCCAGGCCCCTGCCCCCTATATGTCCCCCGTCGCTGTCGTTGAAATCCTTGGTGAGAAGGTACCGTGTTGAAACTATGAGGCCCTATTCCCATTAAGGGATCATATTATACCGATATTAGCGCCCTGAATTATTTTATGTGAAGAAACTGTATCTGTTGACTAAGCAGTCATAACTAACTAACGTATTTCACGGGTAAGTGGCACAAACGGGTAAGTGGCACACCTTGTAATCGCATACAAAATAGCCATTTACAACATATCAGCAATCCCACAACAAAGCTGTATTTTTGCTTAATGTTCTAAATAGCAGTTTAAATAGACCAGTTATAAGGTTATTTAAAATTTAAAACGATTTTATTAGGTGGTTATTGGTATACAAACCAACCCTAGAAAATTACGCCGTAATTTTCAATACGAAACGATTAATAATATATTTTTAAAAAATTGACGTTATATATTCATTACTTACAGGTTCTTATAAGACATGGATAATTTTTAGATATGGTTTATATGTTAAATTTGTTGAGATATAAGACGTTAGGGTTTGTATAGAAAATCATACAAAATTGAAGTGTGCCACTTACCCGTGTGTGCCACTTACCCGTGAAATACGTTATGAGCCTGACAGTCCGTCATAACCTGTAGTGTTGCATATGGACTATAAACTTGATTAGATAAATTTACTTTTAAAAAATATATATTATAATATTCAAGCTATATATTATATTTACCTATTCTATATAGTATATCTATACCGGGACTCCCCGGAGTGCAGGGCCTGCGGAGAGCTTAGAGAGACGGTTTCCCACATTCTTTTTGAGTGCCGGGGACGACGTGGGCCCCGGAGGATACTGTATAAGGGGCTGGCTGACGCCGGCGTGCCCTTACCTACAGCGGCAGAGGACGCCCCAGAGGCACGACTTTTTAGTGAGCCCAAGGTGTTACGGGCTAGTCCCGCCTAATGCGCACTGTAAGGGCATATTAAAATAGAAAACATAACATGAAGAAAAGAAGGAAAGAAAACAACAAGATTCTCAGCTCGTACATGCAGTTCATATAGGGATAAGGAGCTCGCTGGTTCGGTCAATTCCTCCGTACGTTCAGCACCGTCTCGGTGCTTGTGAGGGAACTTCGTGTGCCATTCCCGTATGTTCGGGGCTTGCTCGGTAACGTTGGTACGGCCCTGGGAATAGTATCCCGGATGCATTTCCCAAGGGTGTTATCCTTAGGTGTCATGCTCAGCGCCTGTCCGGTACTCGGGAATATCTTCACGTGTCGCACGTTCTCGGTGAGGGCTTGACTGCCCGAACCTATTTCATATGAGGTCAGCTCATAACACAAGGCCACCACGGCGCTGCTGCAATTTGTAGCTAGTGCCAACCTATTCCGGGATAAGGAGCAAGCCGCTAAGAAGCTGAGCTTGGTGATCATTGGGGTTGGGAAGCCCTGCGAGACTGGGAGGATACGGGGGTTGGATAGGGGGACGGGCACCCTAGCTGGCCTAATGGCGGCTAGAAGTGCCCTTATGCTTGAGACTATGAGGGCTCCTTATAGGCATGTGGCCTATAAGCATGCCTGAAGGCCCTTGGCGAATACGCCGTATAGGGGCGAGATGAGCGCCTGGATTTGTGTAATGCCCGAGACTGTTAGGGGCTGAGGCGCCGAGGACCTAGCCAAGGCTACAACCGAATCTGTCATAGCCTGTGGTGCTCTATAGTTATAGACTTTAAACTTGATTAAATAAATAAATAAATAAATTGACCAGTGGCCCCCGTCAGGCTTCAGCCACTCCTCAGTGATATTTCCTGCTTGTGGACGCCATACCCCAACCGCCTGGTTATCTCAATCGGTAGAGTGTCAGACTCTTATCATCGAGGCATCTGAACGTTGCGGGTTCGAGCCCCGCATCGGGCTGTTTATCTTTTTCCTTTTTAGGCCTTCATCACTTTTGTTTTCTTTTTTTGCTTGTCGCTCTATTTTAAGTACGGCAGGAGCTATTCTCCTTTAATATGGTATCATGTACTGGTACTCTTTCAACATCTAATCAATCGCCTCACGATCGTTGAGTTTCCTTCGAACCCTTTGTATCCCC
Source organism: Talaromyces marneffei (assembly GCF_009556855.1). Taxonomy (NCBI): domain Eukaryota; kingdom Fungi; phylum Ascomycota; class Eurotiomycetes; order Eurotiales; family Trichocomaceae; genus Talaromyces; species Talaromyces marneffei. The sequence goes on along the minus strand of NC_072351.1, from coordinate 1,525,606 downwards.
AACAGTATTACATTGGAATACATGATTTGATCGGCATTCACATCAGTCAGTCTTCTGTGAGTCTACGCGCTTGACTATATAGGCGCTATACAAGAATTAACGGTGTGGGAGCAATGGTTTCCACTTTTCTATTGCAGGATCCACCTCATCGAGGAGGTTCGTGGGCGTGTGCGCGGCCGTGGCACTTCGTTTAATGGGTTGTGGTAAAAAATTCTCGCCGGTTTGCCATGTGGGTGGTCGGGGAGGTAAACGAGGTTTAGGTTCTCCAGCATCAACACTGATGCAACCGCCACCGCGTTGAGACTCTATAATGCTTGCCGGAGTTGAATCTGGTTGGCTTAGTGCAACAGGTTTGCGCTGTCGCTGGGATTTACTCATTGAGCTATCTGCAACCGCCACCTTAGAGTGGTCCCTGGAGTCTGCGATATCGAGTAAAGCTTGAGGGTTGACCCATTCGTCTTCCTCGCTCCAGGTAAATGGATTTGATTTGCCCACAATATTTGGCACATTTCCTTGCACGAACGGTGCGATATCTGAACGAGCGCCGGAGCCTGTAAACCCATTAGGAAAATCGCACGACCGAATCATTACCAGAAGTGCCCCTACCATTGTCAAGCCACCACTTATGACGATCCGAACTTGCCGGTGGTAATCCCTGGGAATTGCCGAAAGAGCGAACAGCATCGTCATCGTCTTCTAGTAGATCGCCCCTGGAGACCATGGCACCGAATTCGGCGCGATGCCGATCATATAGTATTCTATTCAATCTGTCTTTCTGGACCTCGTCGATGATGCTAATTGTACAGTCAAACAGAGATGAAACAGGCCGATGATCTGACGTCTTTATATTGGCGGCGGCATAATCGATCTGTTTTAGGCCCCCTCCTTTCCATAACACTCGATCACACCATGCTGGTATTCGACCTTTGTCTCTATTGATATATTAGAATAGCACCTCTATTTTGAATCATTCTCACTCACGAGGTATCGTAGTTATCGGTTCCTAGGTCGTACTTATACGTGGGCGCGAATCTTATTAACCCCTCAGAGTAGAACGGAAATGTTCTTCCTGCTAGCATTTGAAGATTCAACTATACACAAACACATGTTAGTAGCGGGCTTTTAAGATGGACGCAATGCGTATGTTTGAACTCAACTTACCTGATCATGTTCGTATAATTTGCCAAACTCATGATTTTTGATCAATTGCCGCACTTCTTGGTTGTCAAGGCCGATGCGGTAGTTAAAGTCACCTAGCCATATGATAGCATCGTGGTCTTCAATAGTCCTGTTGTATCGGAACCTCAAACCGTTGCTAATTGTTGCATAGTCTTTATTTCTTTCATCATAATTTGCAAACCCTGCAGCAAGATGGGCAGTCACCAAGCATATCTTGGTGTTCGAGTACTCGAGACGTATGGCGCAGCCTCCCTTATTTCCCGCCATTCCTGAAAGACCGGTCTATATGCCATCATTAGCGCACGTAGTGACCACTTGAATTGCCTGAATTACCTTTTTGACACTACCCTCTACGTTTTTGATATCGCCAAGGGCGTCTTCCCGCACATAAACGAGGAGGGCGGCACCAACAAGTTGACCGCTTCTTAGCAGCACATATCTATTGGTCCCCATACGATCCGCATACTCATTGAGGCAGTTCCTGACTGAATTTTCCCAAGTCATCCGCGGTTTTGGATCGGTCGACATGATTTGCTGAGGGCTGAGCTCTACTATTTCCTGAAATGCAACAACGACCAAAGCTGGGTTATCACCACCTTTCCCACGCATCCCCAGAAGCCATGGCGAAAGGTCGGTCGTAGTCCCCTCACCTTTACCGTTGACGTTGAAAGTACCCACCCATATTCTGATATTTTTCGATGATGTATATTCTTCGGCTCGATGCTCAAGTTCTGCCGCGACAACGTCATTGATAGGGTCGTAAAGCTCAACGGGCACTTGATTACTCAAATGCCCAAGTAGAATATCTATAGTATTTTGTCTAGCCTTGTCGGCGAAATTGTTGACATAAAGACGAGTGGCGCTCTTGCGTGCATCCGCAAAGGCACCGGCTAATGACATTTTACCGTGTCTTGTAAACGATGATTTGAGAGCCCCAGTGCCGGCATAAACTTTGGATAGTGCGTCTCCATTATCAGCCCACAAGCTTGAATGTCTCATTCGTATTTCCGGCACCATATCACTCCCACGTTGGTGAAGATACATTTCCAGAGCCATCAAACTGATGATGGTCTGTACAAGGTTGGTCCTGTCGAGGCAGTCAAGACAGTTGGTTCTAAAAATGCCTTCTTGTTGCAAGATCACCCGGGGCACTTCGCGATTGCGACCCGAAAGTGATGACCTCTTTTCATTGCTGGCAGTTTCAATTAAGGCATACCCGAACCCGTCAAGAGCACGCTTGAGTATCTCATATATTTGATTGCTCACCTCATAGCCAAGCGGACCCCTGGCTTCTGCATGGAAATCGAAATCGGTCATTCGCAGTAGATAGTGATCGAATGACGTCAAAGAACCATTTTGATGTGCGTCGGATCTCTTTGCAACATGCTTGCGAAACTCTGATGATAGACTTAGTTCGCTATTCTTCGTATCACTGAGAAGATTCACAATATGAACGGCACCGTAGTTCAGTTCCAGAAAATCGAAATGTCTGTCGAAAGCATGTTGTGTTGCCTCAAACGAGCGAGATATTTCAATCTTCTGTTGACCAGGGATAAGGCCAGGCGTTTGTTCCCAAAAGATAGGCACAGAGCCTCGTGCCTGTGCATAAGAGAACGTTAATCCGGGTGGGCTCCATAAAATCGTTTCGGTTTCTACGAAATTTGCAACATTTCCGTCATCGTCAATTCCACGGGAATTGAACCTGGTGCCAGCGCGACGGGCCGATAAGCGGGATATGACAGTCAAGTTTGACGGTAGATTTGAAGCCAAATGTGTTATTCGAAGCCCAGCAGCTGGTATTGCCAATGTACCGGCAAAGCCTCTTATTACCGACGTCAGAATGCGAGAAGTATCAAGTTTTTCCCGTTCGTGCGTTGACAGACGGCTGCGGAAAATTAACAAAGGATCTATCATATAGGAATTCCAAAGCATGTCTTGATTCAAGCCATCAATATCAATGACGGATGAAGTAGTCGACCTGAATAATCAATTTAGCTGCAGTTAACTTGGGCAATTTGATGCAGTGCACCTACCGGTCCTGCACACGCTCCGTAAGATTGAAATCACGACTATAATAGAAACTGCCATCACCGAACAATTTCTTGAGAGCAATAAAGGGGTGGTCAGTGACTATGTCTTTGATATCATGAAGATCGTCAGAGCCGATGTCTTCCACAGCGAAACGGGACGAAGTTTGGTACTCCTCCCCATATTCATAATCCGATCGATTAAGACAGTCTACACAGTATTAGTTGCTTTCTATGAGGGCATATAGTTTCATTGAAGGGGGCAATACAGACAAAATTCGACGTTTTCAATTTTCAAGACTGTCTCTCCAGGTCGCACAGTAGCTGCCCGAGAAGAGCTGGTTACGACACAGATGAAGACATCGCGATTCAAAGAAATCAATCCAAGAGTGCCCCGGCCCTCTCCCAAAAGTCGATATCCTTGAAGATCCGAGAATGAGCGAAAATGCGCCTCTAGGAGACACCGGTTTGTGTCCTGATGTTTTGTGGTAGGCCCGTTGCGGCCGTAGTCTACATTGGGTTGAGTGATTTCAAGAACACAATCGTCCGTAGCGAGTGCAATAGATCGCCGAGGCTGATCTCGACAGAGCACACGCAAAGTTGACATTGCTCATAATACCAGCTCAAGGCCTCAGTCGTGCTAAGGTAGAGTCAACTGTTGGGGAAGGAAGATCATTTATGTGGTGGTGGTGGTTCATGTTTGTTGTATGTGGGATTGTGCTTATCGATAACGCCGTCCAGTCTTGTCCCAGATTGGCTTAGTGGAAATAGCATTCTTTTGAGTATTCTGCTACAGACAGTCTCGTTTACGAAGGAAGACAACGGATGTATGGAGTCTCCAGTGTTTAAAGAGCTGATAATAGTAGCACTACGCAAATACACAAATCAAGGAGAAGAAATGCCATGGTAGGAGGTGTTTTCTGGAACAATTTGTGTGAGCAGATGTCATGTGATGAAACTACTCCAGAAGAGGTATGGCTTAGTAACTATCTACTCCTGATAAGAACTTATCTAACAACGGCTCCAGAAAACAGGAAAAAAAAAATCGAATCAGTTAATAGACCAACCATATCCTCCACTTGCTGATACGCCGCGCTTTTCTGCCGGGATTACTTGAGTTCTTTGAACTTTCAACAGTGAATAATAATCATATTTTAACTTCGTGATTTAAGAACTTTCAATGGGTCTTGCCGCCCCTCGCAAGTAAGTCTAGTCTACTCTGTTCACCGACATCACACGACTTTTATTCACAGACAACCATCGCTAGGAGGGTTAAGATATCTCACGATCCCAACAATACAACATGGGCCCAGTCAACAAGTGGCTTTGGCCACAAGATAATGACCTCTCAAGGCTGGACGCCCGGAAGTTACTTGGGTGCCCGCAACGCCAACCATTCCGATACCTTCACCGCGGCCAGTGCATCTCATATTCGAGTGACGCTGAAAGACGACACACTGGGACTGGGCGCTCGTGCTCCAACATTAGGAAATGATAATGTGGCTGCAATCGATGCTTTTCAGGGACTATTGGGTCGGTTGAATGGAAAGAGCGACGTGCAGCTTGAACAAGAGCAACGAAAGCGTGACGATACAAGGCTGGCCGTGTACGCATCGCAGAAATGGCAGGCTGTTACTTTCATCAGTGGCGGCTTTTTGGTACAGGAAAAGCCCGATGATGCCTTGAGATCGAAAAGCAAAAAGAAACATGACTCACCGAATGATGCCATCGTTGCGGACAAGACATCCTCCGACGAGTCCAGGGACGAAAGTGCGGACGAAATCCCTCCTCAAATTGGAGATAAAGCGTCAGTTTCGAAGACTGAGAAAGCTAGTAAAGATGCAGAGGCAAAGGGCATGAAAGAGAAAAGGAAAAGGAAGAAAGAGAAATCTGATAAGAAGGCAAAAAAGAACAAGGAGGAGAATGAAAAGAAAGAGAAGAAGGACAAGAAGGAGAAGAAGGGAAAGAAGGAGAAGAAAAAAGAAAAGAAGGACAGCTCCCGGAAACGACGGCGCGCTGAGAAGGACGTGGAGAGCGAAAGCTCAGACTCATTTAGCTCAGATGAAGCGGACAACAAATCCTCCCAACAAGATACCGCCAGGTCACAAGCGCCGAGGCCTAACTGGAGACATGCTATCCGTGGTCGACACATTCAACAAAAGAGGATGGCTATTATGGATGAACGATCCTTAGGCGAAGTAAGATTCCACCCTAACTCTATGAAAAGGCAATTTTTATACACGAGTGCTTACATCGGACTAGATTTTCATGATCAAAGCTTGACATGCTCAGCGATTACGAACGACATACTGCATCATAACCTCAGCTGCCGCCATTTGAGAGCAAACAACAGGGAATTAATTCTACTTGTACATAGGAAAAGAGACTGGGTATATAAGTTCTGACTAGACAATAAACTGGTAGACATATTTCTATTTAAGTTGATTCCATGCTATATAACCGTCCTTCCTTTGTAGTAGTTCTCCGGATCTGATATGCCGTCTTATGCTTATCGTTAAAGGCTCCGTGGGTCTTGGCAGGCCTGCAACGTCATTACTTCAATAGTTGGGATCAATGCTTCAACTCGATCTGATGTCCAGTGTACGTTAGTTTTATTTCTTTTTGCTGAATTACCACCACATCGTTCGCATCTTTCTATAAATGCGACCCCATTGATGAACTGTCATGTCATTTACTCATCGATAACTCATTCGTTTCTCTGACAACCACACCATCATGGCCATCGCTGAGCATGAAAGTAAGGTCCAGCGCAACGGCCTTACAGATTCTTATAACGACAAGAGGAATGGCACATCTGAAAAACACGGGCGAGTGCCCTTCATGAGCCATCCGTACGACTTTGATGAATTTACTGACTGTTTTTCTGAAATAGAATTCGATGGGCGCCTCTAAACGTCGGTCTCGAAAGACGCCTACAGACCTTCGTTGTCCTCTACCATACATTGACGATGGCAATATGCCTGACCCTATTCTTCTTCGTCTGCGCAATGCCCTTATTCTGGCCTTTACTTGTCCCCTACCTTGTTTATATTCTCTTTTCCAACGCGGCGACATCCGGAACCCTACGACGCAGACAGTGGCTTCGCGGCTCCCGAGCCTGGAAACTATACGCTTCATACTTCCCCGCCAAATTACATCGTACAGCAGAACTGCCGTCTACTCGAAAATATATCTTCGGATACCATCCGCATGGCATAATTTCTCACGGTGCTTTTGCCGCTTTTGCTACGGAAGCTCTCGGTTTCTCGAATTTGTTTCCGGGGATCACGAATACTCTACTCACTTTGGATTCAAATTTCAGAATACCATTTTATAGGGAATATGCCATGAGTATGGGACTAGCTAGTGTATCGCGTGAATCATGCGAGAATCTATTGACCAAAGGTGGCACCAACGGTGAAGGAATGGGGCGAGCAATTACAATTGTTGTCGGGGGTGCGCGCGAATCACTGGATGCGCAACCGGGCAGTCTTCGACTTATTCTAAACAGTCGCAAGGGCTTCGTGAAGTTGGCTGCTCGTACGGGCGCTGATTTGGTCCCCGTTCTCGGGTTCGGTGAGAACGATTTATATGAACAAGTCGACTCGGAACAGCATCCTTTTATCCATAAGATTCAGATCCTTATCAAGAAATTTATGGGGTTCACTGTACCGTTGTTTCATGCGCGGGGTGTTTTCAATTATGACGTTGGCCTAATGCCCTATCGGAGACCGCTCAATGTTGTTGTTGGAAGACCCATCGAAGTCATCAAGCAACGCCACCAGGACAAGGTTGACGAGGACTATATCAATGAATTACATAGCAGATATGTCCAGGAACTGAACCGACTATGGGATGAGTGGAAGGATGTATACGCAACTAACCGGACTTCTGAGCTCGAGATTGTTGCATAACTGAACATATCTATATACGATGATGAGACCATGAATAGGCCGCTATTGTTCGGTGGCGTTTGTTGATATCTTTACTGAAGCGGTCTATATCTGGGTCCAGATGTCTACTTTGTACCAAAGTTAATATATATACCTGTGATTATCCTGTATTCGCGTGGACGTAACATTAGGGGGGGAGAAGACCCTAATACATTCAACAATTATCTAGCCATTATTTACTAACTCGATTCTTTCGATTATCTATAGCACCATGGTACTATCAAGGAACAATAAATGACCAATGCCAATTCCCATCAATGTTCTGCCATGACTTATGCGTGACGGCTTTATTCCAGCCCATCATCACAGCCAGAAGACGGCATGATGCGCTACTCAGACCACATATGACTCGGTCACTTTGACCCAAGACTGCCACATCTAAAAGGTATGCACGAGCTATCCATTCCCGAAGCTGCAGTGACTCCTTAGATGGTCGCAGGTGACGCTGCTCAGCGACGCTGTCAACACTCAGTGTCTTTGGCTCGGTTGGTCCTCGGTTGGAAGGAAATGGACCCCCGAGCTCAGAGTAGTCACTTGCCTCAACGCCGAGAGACCAAAACATGTCCTGGAAGAAACCTCCCTCCCAGCCGATATTTTCGTTCGATAGACCCTCATTTCTCGCAGCATCTAGGGCTGATTTACTTGCTAGAGCAATATAGTTTTGAGCTCTCTCAGCTCCGCCCAGCTCGAACGAAGTATATACTTCGGGGTCGTCAGAAGCTAGCATGACTTTCGAGTGTAATGCCATAGACTGAGACAATGCAGTATCTCCATGCGCTTGCTGCAAGTGGGCATGGAAGATTGTGCTAACACGCTTCGCGTACCTATCGAGAGGGATATGGGAGGCTTTGTATTGAGGCTCAAGTGGGTGTGAGTCGCCGTGGCGAACATGAATACCAATTGCAATGCCGCCTTTGGACCGAACATCTCTGTTCAGTCTTTGGATACTCGATTGAAAATACGTAGCATCATCGCCGATAAGGTGAAAAAGGGCTTCATAGCCACTGCGTGCCATTTCAAAAATTACCTTTTGCTGCGCTTCACTCGCGGCAAAAGGACTTTTGAAGTATTCTTTGAAGGTATCCCCAAAAATCCAGGGCGCATTGGATGAAGACACAACAAGATGTCGTGCCTGAAGAGGACAAGGCAGCCTGAATGCTGGCGGTGGTTGGCGACACATGGGTTTCGGAGGCGATTTGAAATATTTTGAAAACTTTCCATACGCCCAATTAGTATCATCAATGAAAAAATTGCGTCCTTGTTTTTGTGCAAGTCCATAGCTTATCCACAAATTCATGAGAGTGGTCCCCAGTCCTGCATCCTCGGATTGCATGACGAATGTAAGACTGCTATCACAGTATAGATTTGATCTCTTCTGGATAACAATCTGTTCATTAGACAGTAAACCTGTCATCTGTCTAGCTGACTGTCTGTCGGTAATATCTATAAAATTAGGATCGGATTGAGAATAATCAAAAGGTTGATGTCTGCCATCAGAAACCTGCTGAGACATCTGAAAACATTGCGAACTTAAGTCTTCTATCTGTGACGGGGCGTAGGGAAATTCCATGCCAGCCGGAATATGAACAGTCCATTTCTGACGGCCCTGTTTGTTTGTCATTATAACAGGAGACGCTGAGACCGGAAGTATAGAGGGCAATTGATAGTTCCTGTCATCGGCAAGCCACTGAACGAGAGTCGGCACACCCAATAACTGAAGCAATGGCATGCGTACGAGGGTGAGGATTATTGCGCACACAGCTAATAAGCGGAATATGCGAAATGCTTTGCGTTTCCCAGCACCTGGCAGTCTTTTTCCATGACTGGGAACGATTGAAGGAAGAATGGGAGATGGCAGTGGTGAATCGATGAGCGGGACTAACAAGCTGTTTTTCGAAGTGAGTGCCGGAGAGAGTGCAGCCGTTCGTCGAAGAGACATTTTGGCCGGATTTTGTCGAGATGAGATGATCATCTTGCTGGATCTATGAGACAGGCAATGGCAATTGTAGGACACGATTCAACAAAGAATATCAGACGGGTATATTCATGCATTGCCTGTGCTCTCTGAAGTGACAAAGGGCACGACAAGTACCGCTGACCGGTGCAGCTCTGGATGACCCTGGACTACTTGAATAGTAGCTGAAGTCAGCGTTATAGTTGATGATCCATGAATTTCGTTCTGTCACTGCCAATAACAGCGCCTCCGACAGCCAGAGATAAGTCAAGTCGAATCAATGAAAAGTAGTAGAGCGATACGCCCGAATAGTATGCCAAGTATATCTCGCTCCAGTCGAAGAAAGGTCGAAAATGATCGTGTATATAATAATATATTCTTGAGCTTCAAGTCCAGAAACGAGTCCAAGAAGAAATACTCTGCAACCAGGCATAGGTTACTGTAGTTGTAGTAGCAAAACAAAGCCCAAAAAAAACTATGAACTCTTTAAGAGCTTAAGCCAAACAAAGATGAATGGAAAATACATGTCAATATGCAACGCTGTTTGGAGTAGGCCACTGGTGGGCCTGAGAAAGGGTGATAAACATGTTTGCCTGTCAATCCATCGGTCAGCCAGACGCAAGGTGTCTGGATTCAAGCCCCGAATCGTCGTTGATGTTTCACGGAGCAACGAAAAAAGAGGTGGCGTTGTAAGCAGAGGCGATGTGAGTGGACGGAAGATTGTCAAGATGAAACACGGGAGGGGCACTTCCCATGACACTGACGCTAGCTCCTCCCTTCCTTCTGTCTGAACTGAACAACCCATTCAATGTTGAATGTTACTTACTCTTCCTCTGGCTCTGCCACAGCTTACGTTCCTCGACCTTTCAAGTTTCATCGTCTTATCATCATCAGATCACGCATACACTACTCCGTCTATCAATGCTACCCTAAATGCGGAGACGAGTGAATACAGATTGAGCTTCTAGAGTCATGATGTACACATTCAACAGAAAACCTGGGGTATCAGAAAGCTAGCCGACAACCCGGCCAGGAGAATAAAGAAGAAAGAACAGACATTAGATAGGCATGCAGCAGCACAAATTAGGCTCGTGGCAGCATGGTAACAGTATGCCGTTATGCCGTGACAAGGGCCGACAAAACAACAAAAACGTTGGAACGAAAACCAAATATGCGTGGGAGAACAGATGTGCAGTCATCCCCAAACACTTCGCTGGAATCAACAGAATCTTGATTTATTAAAACAGAATCCCACGCGCCGTTCAATAATGAGTAATTGAGCAGTAAAAGAAAAGCCGAAAACAAAGACGGAATTCTATGTCCTTCGTGTAAAGGATAATAGGAATAATTATATCATCAACATTGGGGTTCGTCGAAACCAAATCATGGACGAACGGATGAATAAACGGCTACGTTATACATCCTCTGGCACCTCAACAATGGAAGTTTGCGGGTCGGGAACGCTGATTGCAGGCGGTTTGGGTGAGATCGGGTCTGGTTGATTGTTTGTTCCATTCGCAAACAACAGGCTTCGACGAGAAGTCTTGTTCAGATGACCCTGCTCAACACGGTCTTGTATCATCTCATCAAGCATGCGAGACACCTCGTCCACACTCTTCCTGTTCGGATTGACCTCTCGTTCTGAAATACTGGCGAGTGAAAGGGTGTTGACCGGACTGCTGGCACTTAGGGGACTGGCAAGTGAACTTGCATTGCTCCCGTTACTCTGATGCCCAATAGTTCGTTTGTCCTGTCCTGGGATATCAATGGTCATTTGAGCAACGTCTCGCTGGCGAGCTGCTGAACGAAGAGCAGTGAGCATCCGGTCTTTGTCGTCTAATTGGATACGCAGCTCAGAAATCTCCATGTCCTTTTCACGTAACAGCGCCATCATGTCGACATCATCGCCGTTCTTCAACTGTGACAAACCCATTGACATCCTCGAATGACTTGACCGCCTCGCTTGAAGGAGTCGTCGTTCGAGTGTGGATATGTACCGGTTCTTATCTGCCAAATCGGCTTGTAACGCAGTCAACTGCATCTGCAGACTAGCATTTCCGTCACCAAATTCACCGACGGTATCATCATCCTCGTCCGGCACCATTGACGAACGTCGAAATTGATATGCGCTGCCGGGGTCAGTGCTGTGCAGAGACTGTTGTGACACCGTCCGTCGCAGCGAATTCGCACCAAGGGTCGATTGACTCGATGAAGAGTATAATGACCGTGTACGCGTGTCATTTACCCCGGACATGGTTGACAATCGATCAAAAGCCGCTGTGCCACTATGGCTATTGACCCCAGTAGATTTGGACGAAAGAATGAGTCGATTCAAATGTTCGATTCGCTCCTTGAGAGCGGTCCGAGCCAATTGCATCTCGAGCATTTGTTCTTCGTGGCGAGCCTCAGCTTCCTTCTCCATTCGGTCTTCCTCCATCTTAATGTCGTTTTCTGCCTGGGTTTTGCTCTGCGTTTCCAATTGAGCACGCAGAGTCTGGATTTCCATTCGATATCGTTCCAGCAGCACTCTACTTCCGCCATCACCATTTCCTCCATACGCCTCTTCTGCTCGTTTGGCATGACTGACAATATTGTTCTTTGCTCTGGCAGCGAACTTCAAAGTGTTGAGTGTTTCATTCGTGTGCGTGTTGGCAGGGGCAGCGCTGCCGGATGCGCCTATCTGAATAGTACAGAGAATGCTAACGAGCGAATTTCCCGACAATGCTGGCTGTAGTAGCCTTGTCAATTTACTATCACGGTAAGGTAGATGCTTGCCTTCCTTATCGGCAGCGCTGGCCGATTTCTCCTTGCTCTCTGAAAGTCTCGCAATAACGGTTCCCAAAGTAAGCAAGCTCTTATTGATGTGAGCACCTTCTGTCCGCCTCTCTTTATTCTCTGCAGCACGCTCAGAACCAGCAAGATCGATAAGACTTAGAGTTGAGACTCGTACACCTCCTGGGCCCACGGCAGACCGCTTGTCTTGGGTCGAATTACCATTGGGTACTCGCTCACGACTCTCAACCACAATTTGGACAACAGCATGACTTCGAGAACTCCGTGCATTAAACTGCGTACTGCCAGTTCTACGCGCATGATCTCCGCGCGCAATGACACGAAGAAGTTGGGTTGGACTTTGCACGATTTCCTCCTTCAAAGGGGTAGCATAGACACCTCTCTTGCTATCTTCGCGCAACTTGATTTCTTCTTGTGGAGGCGCATTGGGACCAGTTGCGCCCGCACTCGAAGCTGAAAGTAGATCGTGGATCTTCTCATTGTAGATTTCCAAATAACTGACACGAAGCAGGAACTCTCGATGTGGGGTTTCGCGAATATATGAAAAGATGTCGGTGATCGCTAACGGGATAACACCGGGAGAGGAGGCAGTTCCTTGCATCGAGAATGTCTTTCCGGTTCCTGTCATTCCATATGCAAAAACAGTTCCATGGTAGCCTTCCATGACTCTCCGGACCAGTCGCTTGGCTGATGAATCGTAAACTTTCGAGTTGTTGTCATGCGCGGTAAAAACATTATCTAGACGTCATTAGAGTTGAATACTGCAAATGTTTCTTTGTGATTTCTTACCATAAAGATAGTCGTAGCTCTCTTTTCCTCGAAAAGAAATCAATGACCTTCGACCATCGACCATCCACTCTCCTTCTGCGCGCGAGTTTTCGTTTGCGCCAGTATCCGGTCGTACTCGCACACTAACGATGACATTGCCTTTTGCTTCTTTTGGTCGGGCGCCCCTTTTGCCCGCTCCCAAGGCATCCTTGGAGTCATGTTCCGTCTCCTCGTTATCATCAAATGTCGTCGCGCTCGTTGAATACGAACCCTGCGCTGACGAGCTTCTACTGTGTGGCGGGGAGGAGATACTGAATTGACCTTCCGAGTCCCTGCTGACTGCCGCGTTTAAGACCGTCTTTCCGTCGCCGCCATGATCGAGAAGGGAAACCGCTTTTGAGCTACGATTGCTTGCAGTGGTTGCTGAACTGAGTCTTGACTGTTTTCTGGGTTTGATTGTAGCTGACTTGGTAATGTCGGGGGTACTGCGCGCCGTCGACGGAACATGCGAAGTCGAACTTGATATCGAGGCCATTGATAATCTGCCGCTCGACTTTGGGGGTTGAGGGAAGGCTGCTATGCTGACAGATCTTCGCAAACTTTTGTCGGTTCCGTTTGGTGTTGTTGTGCCCGAGATGGAACGCATGGAGCCGTTTCCGCCTAACGAAGGCCTTGCGGGAGGACGAAGCTTGGAGGGTGATGGCGACGCGCTTCTTTGGGCATCTGAGACGGTAGATAACGGTTTCAATTTTCGAGGGGGAAGCGAAGACAGGGTGCCAGTCGGTGCGTCGCTTGCTTGGCTCGATGATCGAGGCAGGGTGGACTGAGTGGTCATGGTGGTCTGCCGCTTCTGTGTGGTCGGATTATCCTTTGTAACGAGATGCCCGTATATGACTCAGTCCATTGGTCGATTTCAGTTTATGACGGTTTTCGCCAAGTTGAGGCCTTTACCGGGAGTCCTATATTCACTGAATCATCTGGTATTTATCAGCAGGGCATTCTTTCAATGAGCTTGACACAGGCTTGCTAGAAATGATAAACCAGGACAGAGCGAAAAGACTCTTTCGATTTCGAGTGACCTGGCCTCATGATGTTGGGGGGTGTCTCTCATGAACAGGGTATAACTCTTCTCTTTGCTGTCAAAGCTGCAAATGCGGGCAGATTCTAAACTCACATCACAACAAATATTGGAGACTCGCAACTCGAGGCTGCGAAGAAGCGACGAACTGATTCGAGATATCCTTTTGTTCTCTATGAACAACCTGGCGACATGAGAAACTGACTGCGTGAACCCACAGACAGGAGGAGGAGTGATGTGGTGGTTGCGATAGGTCAGACAGACAGATCAAAGCGTTGCTGCTTATCGTGGGGGATTTCCCGCAATTGGTCCTAGGATAAGCAAATGTAAATACGGCGCCGAAACGCGTCCAATGGCGGTTCTATTCGGGTACTGAAGAGAGAGGATTCTCTTGTGGAAGTGGGTGAGGGAGTGGGTTTCAATAGAATAGTTCGTAGTATGGATCAGAATGGAAGTCGAGAACGTTAGAAATTAACTAAAGTACTCTGTAAGTCAAGAAAAAGCGAGGGAAGGTTCATAAGGGGTAACCTGCGGCGCTAGTCCGTCGTAGCTTCCTATCTTCGCGGCCGCTAATAGGCTCCTTCCCTCTTTCACTTTCTCTGTGGCTAGGCTCACTCCAGCTTAGTCAAGCGCTCTTCTACCCACAAGGGGCCTGAACAATCAAGAGCCAACATCCCTGGCCTGGCAAATAGGACTCTAGGGATTCCGCCAATTCAAAATGTATGGCTGTGGTGGTATACTCTCTGTATGCAAGCATGGGGATACCTATCAGAATGCATGGGAGGACGAGAATATCGTCATGGACACGGACGCAGTGAGAAGGATATTGTTCCTTTTCAAGGACGAACAGCCTGCATCCACCTTGTGAGGAGCACTCTCTCTCTCTGCAATGATTGCCCAATACCCATATAGGTACAGCGACTGACTGCAGAATAATAATGTTTGGCCCAAGCGTCTGGCACAGAAGGATCCTTCCACCAAACAGGAGAAGTAAGCTGACGGATCGCCGGATTGACGTCTAATCTCATTTCCGACATCTCACACTTACTCTGTACTCGTTCAGCATCTTCTTGTACTACAGAACTACTCGGTACCTACGGAGTATTTCTTTTGTTTTGATCGTGTTGCACGTTGATTGAAGAGATCGTGCCAATAATTCAACGTTCCCTGTCGTGACAGGGTGGGATTGTTACACCAACTGTAACCACGAGCGCGTGTGTATACTGCTTAGGGAGAATGGCCGGCGCTAAATGCATACTCGTCTCTACCATGAAACCGGGAACATTTCGCAATCTTGATTGTTAGGGTCTATATATTTTCTGTCATGGGATAGGGTTGCGTTGAAGATGTTCTAAAGGGCCCTGAACGAAGAGAATAACCTGATGTATCAGCCTGTTCATGCCAACCCGAGCCAGCCAGCGAACATGACAACAGCTCTTTGGTCGAATCTAAAATCCGCTTTCAAGTCGCTGTTTCTGATTCTCCAATCATATCAATGCATCATAGGAAGGAGGAAGACCTCTTTTTCAAGGGTTCCGCGTCAACAGAATATTCCATTTATTCGTTGGATGTGTAGCGGTTCGAATGTTTGTGCGTTCCTTCAATAGGTTCATTGATTCAGGTGTTGCTTCGCATTTCATGGAAACCAACGAGCTCAAGCAGGTTGAGAACATAGAATAACATACTAAGACGCCCATTGACGAGGTGAATGGTGTGAAGGCCATCCATTATTTGCAATAGCCAAATACCGTGCTCATTTGACTCCAAAATCAAGCTGTCGAGCTGCATTTTTGAACCGACCCTCGGAATCTTCCCCAGCTCGCCGTGAGAGATCACTACCCATCTTTTGCGACCCTCCTGACTTCCGTGGAAGAGACTCCTTAGGAGTCGGTCTGGGCTCATTTCTCCACCAAGCATGCTGCAAGATCTGACGTGCCGAACTCCGCTTACGAGGATCAAGAGTGGTCATCGACATCAAGAGATCAGCACCGAGAGGCCCAGCCGTAGGGAACTGACGTAAGAAAAATTCCCTCCCTTGTAAAGGAGTAGTTCGATCTCCAGGCGGTATGTAATTGGGCAATCTGGTGACACCAGGCCAATTCTCCTCCGTCGGAGTTCCGAATGCCTCACTGATCTTGGCGATTTGGTCCATGTCACTGTTTCCAGCCACAAAGGGCACACGAAGAAGTAGCTCTGCGAAGACCATGCCCATCGACCATATGTCTACTACAGCAGAGTACTGCCGGGCACCAAACAACAGCTCGGGGGGCCTATACCAGCGAGTGATGACTTGGTGCGTCATATTCAAGTACGGATCAGCAAATGATCGGGCCAAACCGAAATCAGCAAGCTTCACTTCGCCATCTGACGCAATCAGCAAGTTGTTCGGTTTGATATCACGATGAAGGACGAAATTTTCGTGGCAGAACCAGACACCCCTTGTAAGCATGCCCATCCAAGCTTTGACATCTGCCACACCGTATTGGATATTGCCATCTTTGATCAGCATTTCAAGATCGCCCAGGGGCAAGTATTCGAGCACGAGATTGAGATTTTGGTCCTTGGAGGAAAAGACATCGTGAAGAGCGATGATGTTGGGATGAGACAATTCTTGTAGATATTTGATTTCCCGGATGGCGTCCATTGAGAGCCCATCTCGATACTCTGCGTTGACTTTGATCTTCTTGATGGCAACAAGGGATGAAGGCGTTTCGCGTAAGTATCCAAGGTAAACCACGGCATAAGTACCCTCACCGAGCTTTTTATCTAGGCTTTTTGGTCAGACAGATAAGAAAGCGTAAAAAACTAGCACTTCATACCCTTGACGTATCTCCGCCTCACATTTTCGTTTATTTGATCAGACAGCCCGGTAGCTACGGTTGCATTGTTGAAAGGAGATGCCGGAGCTCCCTGACTCCCACTTCTGACAGCAAGACTTTTAGCCTTGGAAGCCGTAGATGTTGAGGCCGACGCACCAGAAGGCGTTTGTGAGATGAGAGGTGATACTGCCATATTTGAAGCTTTAGAAAGCTGATGAGAGGGCAAAGTACAGGATTCAGTCAAAGAAGAAGAAATGAGGCCTCTCTCACATCAGCAATTCAAATAATACAGAAGAGGCCCATGATTTGAAATATAGTCAGTCTATCGCTGTCATGTTGAATAGATGATTTGTAGATGAGAGCTCGAGATGTTTCTGAGCTTCGCGGGGCGGACTATTGTTGATCCAGCCAGGGCCCCTAGCCCGACGGGTCCGACATCAAACCCTGCTGACGCCGATTGGATAACCTCAAAAAAAAAACGATTGTCAACTTGTGTCAAGGCTTACGAGCAGAGCGCTTGAACTCAACAACTGCTCAACACCCAGTTCGCGCAATCTCCAACAATATCTTTCCACAATACTTATAACAACAATTCATGGTATATAGTCAATCGATCTGATTGACGGAAAGCAAACATGCTCGTCCCCAGTCGCCGTTTCGGCGGCATCATAAATTCGTCGCGAACCTTGCTCGGTGCCTTTGCGCCCTCTTCCACCTTTACACCTGCATCACAATGCGTGAGATGTATTCATCAGAAACGAGCAACGCCCATCGTTCCCCAACCGACTCCATTCGTCCCTGATGTACAGACATTCCTATCCCTGATTGGCCGCGAAATGTCGAAACATGCCAGCAAATTCACCTCCTGGGACAGTCTCTTCTCCCTCTCCTCTACAGAATTACGGGAACTCGGAATTGAACCGGCCAGGCAACGACGATACCTGCTCAGGCAGCGCGAGAAGTTCAAACATGGCATCTACGGCCCCGGCGGAGATTTGGATGTTGTCGTTGATGGCGCTGCTCAGCTTCGTGTTGTTGAGGTTCCCGTCGAGTCTTCGATAACGCAGGGTGAGGAGGTTAATAAGTCGTTGCCGAGTGCATCCGCTACACTGTCGCCGGGAATGCGAAAGGTGATTGTGAATATTGCACCTGATGCAGAGAAGTACGAGTACAAGTCCAGCGACGTAATCAAGAAGTATGCCCATATGAAGATTCATCACGGCTCCATGGTGAAAGGACCATACATTCAAGCCTTGAAGGGTACGAACGGCTCGGCGGTCTTGATCAAAGCGACGGAAGGTATGTGGGAGGATAGACGCGGACAAAAGGTCGATGGTGGTGAACGACGACGGGCTGAAGTCCGGGCGAAGAAGCGAAGTGCGGAGAGAAGGGCTGCTGGTGCTTAAGCGAGTCATTCTCTTTTTCACCAGTGTGACTATGCGGAGATTTTTATTTGGAGGCCCGTTTGTGGCCTCTTGAAAGCCTATTTCATGCCTCTACTGCATCATGTCATGGGGATATTTGTACATTATGTTGGGCTGTCAGCGGGATTTGCGTTGCGGTATCTTAGTTTCCATTCATCACAGAACATGTAAAATTTCGTTACTTCTTTCCATTACCAATGTTCATATTAGAACGAATACTGTGCTTCAAATTCTACTACTACCTAGATAGGAAGGAAAACATCTGAGACGTAAAATTTCATCTTAATTGTATATATAGATAAAGTTGTTCTAGGCATTAAAAGTTCTATATCCCACAAGATATACAGTACTCGTGGTAAGTTTCAAGTAATCTCGTTATGGAACAATATACAAGAATGGAATAGCGATGAACATGTGTATGTCCCGGCCTTAGCTCTAGACATAAACAATGCACGGACTTGCTGACATTAATATTGGTGTGATGTATAGAGAAAAGTGACATTATAGAAAACATGCAGTACCTTACTCCTGAAAAGACGAGACGCCAATGAAAGCCTGGGCATATCAAGCCTTGGTAGTCGCATCCCTTCTCTCGTATTGAACGACAGAGTTCGCCCAGGGTCTGGAGAACAATGACTATAAGAATACATGTTAGCACACAGTCTGAAATCGAAATAATCGGTAAAAAACTTACAGAGTAATCAGTTGCTGGAACACCTTCCACATTTGGCAAGTTCTTGAACTTGAGCTGTCTAACTAATGCCGCACAGATAGCGCCCAATTGAACATATGCAAATTGCTCACCGATGCAACGGTGACGACCGGCCCCAAAAGGCAGGTAGGGGCTTCCAGCACCTTTGCTGATGAGACCATAGCCATAGTCGACTTGCTCGTCATCCTCAGCGGCCTTGACGCCATCCCATCTGTGAGGATCCCATTCCAAAGGCTCAGAGAAGTGCTCAGGGGATCGTGCAGTGACTCCAGGCGATGAGAGAACGTTATGAGAGGTGGGAATGACGTAAGGAGTACCTTCGACTTGAAGGGGGCTCTTGACAGCACGGAGAATAGAGTGAATAGGCGCATGTAGACGAAGAGTCTCCTTGATGACGTTGGCTTGAAGTTCGAGTTTTTGCAAGTTCTCGTGGGTTAGTGGGGGAAGATCGGGACCTAGAACTCGGATCTGTTCCTGGTACAGTTGCTCGGTGATCTTGGGCTGCGAAGCGAGTCGAAGAATGATCCAAGAGATGGTGGAAGATGAAGAATGTTGACCGGCCATCAACAGAGCGATCATCATATGGGCAACCTCCATATCAGGGACCGGGGTTCCATCCTTGTAGACGCAGGACATCAAATTCCAGACCATGTCTTCAGAATCCTTCTCTCCTCCAGCTTGACGACGATGCCGGATAATTTCCATATAAGTCTCCGCCATTTTCTTTTGGGCGGCGTCACGTTTGCGGTTATGAGGGAGAGGAGCCCAGGGAAGCATAAAGTTGATGGGGGCGAAGCCCATATCAAGGTCATGATAGAGTTCCGCGAATGTCGAGTCAAACTTGTCTCGTACCTCCTTGCCTTGAAGAGATCGAGAAGCGGTATAGATTGTGATTTCTGCCATTGTTTTGCCGACATCGATAGTTCCATGAAGTTGTTTGAAGGCATTAGAGTTCGCGACATACTCGTTGACTTCCTTGGTGATCAGTTCGACGTAAGAACGTAGCGCTTCCGAGGTTAACCCAAACTTGACAAACTGCATCACCATTTTCATTAGTATTTTCTTCCAAAAGAGAACTTGCCCTCATATTTTTTTTCTCACCTTCTTCTGTTCCATAAGCTTGGAATTAGGGCAGTCGTACACAACGTGCTTGCCAAACACAGGTGTTGTGAGAGGAGAGTAAACTTCCTCGGCGCACACATCGCGCAATTTCGCGTTCAAGATAAAGTCGTTGCCTTTGGTTCCTAGGAAGACCGTGGTCTTTTTGCCGAGTAGGATGAATGTGAAGATGTCGCCATACTAATTCACAGAGGAGAAATCAGCCAATCTGCCCCGAAGTCATTCTCGAGTCTGTGAGCTCGCCCTTACCTTCTTGCGACATTCAAAAAAGAACTTGTATGGGTCAATACCATAGCTGATCGTGTTGCCAATAAACGGAAACCAGTGAAACACGACAGGAGGTTCATTAGGGTTCTTAAACAACAACTGCGACAACACATTGATCACAACACTCAAGACAATCACTATGGCGAAGCCCAGTCCGGCGAGCACATAGATTGACTGCGTCGAGCTGTGGTCGCAGATTTTATTGAGGGCGGCGGCGAAGAGCCCCATGATGTAGGATGGTCCTCGTTAGGGACTCGATATCAATCACGTTGGACGACAGTAGAAAGTCGGAATGGTTGAGACGGGCAAATGCGGGTTTAGAGAGTGTTAGGATAGTAATGATCGGTGAGTCGAATGTGGCAACGAGGTCCTTTTCCCTTTAACTAGTTAATAAAATATTGAGGCCCGCCAAGCTGCTCTGCTTATCCAGGGGCAACTGGGCCTGGCTAACCAAGATGGGAATAGTCGGCCGGTGTCCTTAATTTTTACCCGGAGTCACGCCACGAACAGTTGAGACATCGTCCAATATAATCGCCGAGAATATTAATCACCTTATGCGAGGAGTGCTAACTATAGTTACATGTAGTATGCACAGATATCTTTTTCATTCCTAAATACTCACTACTAATAATATACACAAAAGCCTTCCCCCCCGAAATTGTTGACATTCCTTTTTACATCAGCCTCTGGTCACCTCGTAGACTCCTCAACGCACATAACTAAATAAACGATTAAACACCGTCGTCGTACGACCTCGCTAGAGGTCTGTCAGAGTAAAAATAAGGAAGGATACAGCGAAGCCTAATTCTTGAGGTGGCCCTTGGAAGGATACCGCGTGCCTGCCTCGTCCTCGTACAAGACTTGGTCTCCGGGGCCACCCATGTTAACGAACTCAGCCGGTCGTCGGTTCGCAGCTGGTCCCGGCTCAGGGTGTTCTTTCCCGTTCTGAAAGCGTTTGTTGGCTGGGTTCTTGCGAAACACCTTCACTTCCTCGTCGTCGTCTTGGACGACATCATGGACCTCTACATCGACAACTGAACTGAGTAGTGTCCGTTCACGTTCAACTTTCCTCCTCGAGAAATCAAGTTGGTCCATGGCGCCAGTCAAGCCGTCTGTGCTGTCAGCAATGCTTGGGAACTTGCCAGTTAGCCAAGGGTGTTCGAGACACTCGTCTACCGTGATACGCTTGTCAACGTTCACAGTGAGCATTCGATCGATTAGATCCAAGGCAATGTCCGGGACGGAATCCCAATAAGGGGAGGGGTAGTCGAATCGGCCCATTCTGATCTGTTGGGCCAGATTGTACGGGTTTTCTGGAGTACAGAGCTCATCGGAGAAAGGTGGGAATCCACAGAGGCAGATGTAAAGCACCACGCCTAGGGACCAAATATCAACGGCCTTGGTGTATCGTCGGTGCCGGGACTCTTCCAAAATCTCGGGTGCGACATCTATTCCATCATTAGTCTGTGTTGCTTCTACTAGAACTGGTTCTATACTTACAACTCGGCGTCCCACATCTGGAGACAGTCAGCTCTGAACGTCTAGAAGTCAAACAAAAGGTAGCTTACAATGTAGTGGTAAAGGAATCTTCTCCAATGATCTTGGCTAGACCAAAGTCTGCCAACTTCACGTGGAGATTCTTGTCTGCAAGAAGAATGTTTTCGGGTTTGATATCACGATGCACAATGCCGCGATCATGCTGCAGAACGAGTTTCAGCCATGTTTCTGAATATAAATGAATCCAGCTTGCTTACCAGGTACTTCAAACCATTGAACAGTTGAAGAAATACTTTACGAGTCTGATTCTCGGATAACTTCTGCTTTCTCACAATGTAGTTGAAGAGCTCACCCTCGGGGGCAAGTTCCAGGACCAAGTAGGCACCGTCGCGCTCATCAAATGTATCTTTTAAACACAAAACGTTCGGGTGGTTCACACTCATCAACAGCGCAATTTCTTGCTGAAGAGCTTCGGCTTGTGACTTTTGCGACTCGCTTTGGCGCCTTTCAAACACTTTGACGGCAAATTTCTTCCCGGTAGCGCGCTCCACGCAAAGGTATACTGTTGCAAAATGACCCTTCCCAAGTTGCTGGAGGATTCTGTACTGCTGTCGGAATCCACTGGTATCCCTTGTCCGTGGGTACCGGAACACAAACCGGGCCTCGTCAATGATTGTAACCTCATCGCCATCCTCAAGCTCCCGGTTCTTATTACGACCCAAGATAGCCTCATTGACAAAGGTTCCATTGCTGGAGAGATCTTCAATAATAGCAACGACGTCTCCGTTTTGTGTTTCATTGAAGATTAAACAATGTCGATTGGAGATGGTTGGGATTTCTAAAACAAGATCTATATACAGACTACGTTAGCGCGCTCCTCTTTTGTAGCATTATATAGGTTTCAGCTTACCGCATTCAGGGTGACGTCCAATCAGATAGCCACCTGGGGGATAGGCCGGCGATTTGGAAGAGTCTAGCTTCTTGGGAGTTTTTGACTGCTTCTTCGAGGTTCGGCTGGGTGAACTTGTTGCTTCTCTGTCAGTCTGGCCGCACGAGCCGTTGTCACAGCTATTCCTTTTCTTCAGCACCAGAGCATGTCCAGCCTTATCATCCAGAGGAATCAGATAACCCCAGACACCTTCCGCAGCTTCATCTTCTACATCGTCTGCGAACGCTCGCGGCGGGTAGACGAATTGAGAAAGCGCTTGTGTGTCACCGGGAGGAGACGAAAAGACTGGCAAGCTGTCTTCCGGACTCGCGATACGGTGCCCCTCGGGGGTGATGGTTACGGCTTTTTGTATATCCGTGGCTGTAGAATCATGGTGTGTCAAAGGCGTTGGAAGATAGGTATTCTTGACCGGGGTTTTGGCGACGGTTGTTGTTTCGGTCTGGGAGGCCAATCGTTCTGAACGTCGCGGCTTTTGTGACTTTGCGACCTCTGGCTGGTCTTCGCTTTCCTGTAGATTCGTAACAATTAGCAAGAGCACTGGCAGGGAAACCAAACTCTGAACAAGAGGCAGAAATTAATACCCGTCGACGCTTCAACGAGCTTCGCTCATTACGAGGCGCCATTTGGAACTGCGTAGAACGATGACGCGTGAAACAAGATGCTTCTTGCGATCAGTCAGTCAGACCAAGACACAAGGACAAGTCAACACGTGGGCGAGGAGAAGATCTGTCAAATGGATTTTATCTCATATTTTGGATAATGCAACAGTCTTTCACTAACAAAATGGCAGTCTAGAAAGAGAGAAGTTAATAGTGAATCGTAATTATTATTGGAATTGTAATTGAGCAGTGGAGAAGGGCGGCTGCACGGCGGAGCCTCAACTGGCCGAGAGAAAGAGTAAGCCCGCCCTTGGACTAGGCAACGATGGGCCAGATAAATATTTTTCTCTCTCTTCAGTCTTCAGCCAATACTTTCAATGAAGAAGCAATGAAAAAGTAGACGGTACAACGAATTAAGACAAACGATGCCATCAATTTTTCTATTATACGGAGTAGTATCTGCCCTTTCTCGCGACCGCGTACCGTATACAAACAAACAGCCTATATGGTAGGACACTCGTGCGCGGCCCATGATATCATCGTATGCCCCTAGACATGAAGCAAGATTCCAGCGTCGATGCCCATAATAGCAGTGCACAGGCAGTAGAAACATGAAGAAGAGAACAGAGATCAATATCCGAGAATGAATAAATACAAAATACTTCAACAAGAATATACTCTGTAGAGATAGAATCGTGATACATCGTAACAGAACGTCCCCCTGTTCTTGCCGAATTTGGCCCAAGCTTTCTGTGGTGACACGCGCGGAAGGCCCTTCGAGCCTCGGTCGGATCTTCCATGTTTGCACCTTGACCTTCCTCGACATATCTATCGATAGACGCCTCTCTCTCTTTCAACAACTTATCTCTGATGCCAGTAACCGGACTCGACATATTGAGTTATTTGCTCCGTCTCGGAGTTTGCTACCATCACAATGGATGCGTGAGTTCCATCCCCACTGCTTTGCCCTCCCGCCACAACCATGACAGATACTGATATCTTTTTTTCGTGTGAGTATAGTCTTACCTCCGGTCTTAGACGCAAAGCCTTCGAGCGCCTCGCATTTTTGGACACCTTAGGCTCCCAGGAGAACTCCTCGAAGCCCAGTGTTAGCCAGTTGATCAACGAATGCAGGCCGCAAAGTTCTCAATCAGGTGGCTTCAGGGATGGGCTCTCCCATGGACACGGCAAAGCTCCCATGGTATGTTTGCTTGTGAACCCATTCAATAGAACCTCTTCGATCTAATGCGTAACTATAGGCGCTCCGGGAACTGGAAATCATCCTTGCTCTGGCTAAAACCTCCTCAAATGTTACTCGCCATGACCAAACCCTGAACCTCACTTCGCAGTTCGCCGGACACTTGACAGAGTCCTACAGCCAGAAATTTCGAGCGTCCCCTTTTTTACACGATATCAAGCCGTCTCCCTGGGAAGCCCTGACACATGGATTGACCAAGGGCCTTCTGAATATCAGCGTGAACGATACCACGGTCCGCGAACATGCCACTGGCGCCATCATGATATATCTGAATAACTGCATGCGGGCTGTGAAGGGAATGGTCAAAGGGGGAATTGAGCGATCCGAGTTCGATGCTGCCATTGGACCAGTCGAGATCTTGATCATCGCCCTTTCATTAGTCGGCTTTCTGGAAGCCGCCTCGCACTCCACGGAGCTGTGGAATGCAACAGAGAAGCTAGCCATGGTTGAGCGGCTAGGGAGTATCCTATCTGTCAACTTTCTCGTAGCAGTGGAGACTGCAGCTTCGAAAATTCGGAATTCGAATGCAACAGATTCCACTTCACGAGATTGGAAGAGATATAATCGAAGATATGCTGCTCAGCGACGGCCATTAGGCGCTATGTTATTGCAGCAGTGCTTCTCACACTTTATCAAGTCTTGTACAGTCACTACAATTCTAGGCCGTGCTGCCCCGGACGATACATCGTTTCTAGAGAAGTATGCAGATGGGAAAGTTGTGGCCAGGATTTCCAATGACGTTGAAGAAGTTGCACTGGTCAAGCACCTTGT
The DNA here is from genome assembly GCF_009556855.1 of Talaromyces marneffei. Taxonomy (NCBI): domain Eukaryota; kingdom Fungi; phylum Ascomycota; class Eurotiomycetes; order Eurotiales; family Trichocomaceae; genus Talaromyces; species Talaromyces marneffei. The sequence goes on along the minus strand of NC_072351.1, from coordinate 1,500,439 downwards.
AGGCGTTCTGACCGATAAAATACAACTTCTTGAAGACGGCGCCGACTACCTACAGATTGGTTCTCAATGGCAACAGGAACTTGCTTTCTCGGTGAAGGCCTCATGCTTAGTCGCCTTCTTGAACTGTATGGCTTTGAATGAGGAACTGGCCGATACTGACCTGTTGCTTTCATGGCTCGAAGATACTGTGGCCGATCAAAGTCAGATGGCAGCCTTTGATTTAGCAACCACGGCGCTCAAAGTCATGGCGGGCACTGCAAAGCTTTTCCCTGCCAATGCCTCTACTTTGAGCCATCTTTTGTTGAAGTTCATAACGCAAGGTGGCACAAGTCAATTGATTGTCTCCGTCGCAGCTAAGTGTCTCGCAAAAATTCTTGAAGTGTTATCTCAAGATTTTGTAATTACCACGCTCTATTCATTGAGTAATGTCTTGAGCCCGACAACAACGGGTGCTGAACGTCCAGTGCAACTCCCTGCTGAAGCCTCCGGAAGTAGTCCTTCTGTGGATGCTTATCATTCGAATGCCGACAGCGTCGTCTCTCTCTCTTATAATGGCGAGGAGGATTCTACGGTCACGCACCGTAACGTTATACATGCAATTGTCACAATCGCTGTCAACTGTGACGATGAGAATATCGCAGCTCTAGCTCAATCCATGCTCCTTCAAAAAATTGGCAGAATCAGCATCATAGCTGATGCATACATCATACAAGAAACTGCTAGCCTGGCATTAGTTAACAAGCCCTCGGAGTTTCAGCTTTTATTGAAATTCTACACTCGCCTTCACCAAGAAGCTCTACTTAGGGACCACAGTATCATCGCTGACGCAGTCCATAACGCAAGAAACCGTCTGTCTGTGGCACTAAGGCATAGTCCATCCCACAAGGCCACTTATCTCGTGCATCTGTTGGAAGGTATTATCAGTAAAGGGGACGTGTCAGACCTCGGACATGACAAACATAGGGATATTACTCTATCTCCTGACGATATCACCCCATACCTTAAGCCACTCGCGCTTTTGGTTGCGACGGATGTGAATAAAGAGGAGGATGTTGGAGAGCCTACACAATACGATGAAGATACAGCTTCTTTGTTCCGGGATGCCTGGTTCAACATTGCCGTGCATGGGATCTCAGTTCAGTCTGATATTGGACGGCGATATAGGAGTGAGCTATGTGGTATTGCGGAGAAGTCGCCTCCGTTGGTCCCCGAGAATCGGACTGAAATACTAGAAAGTGATGTTGAACTGAATATCATCTTGAGGCGCGGCATGGGGCATCAACGGCTAGCTGAGCAGAGGAAACTTCTCAGTAGTGAGCTTCCAGAGCATGAGTCCAGTCTCAAGCGTATCAGCTATCAGGAAATCATCTTCTTGAATGCGAGCTTATTGATCGAGAGTCTTCGAGCCTCAGCCGGGGACTGTACAAGGATTCTCTTATATTTCTTGGATCCAACACTGAGATCATCTGAATTGGGCAAATGCATGAAAGCTGTTGCGGACAAAGTCATCGATACATATTTGTCCAAAACTCTTTCCGGTACCGGCGAACGTTTTGCTAGCCCACATTTATCCAAGCAGCTCGCGAGGATTTTCATTACTGGCTGTCATCGCATACACCGGGTCCAGGAAGTGGCTTTGGACTGTGCTAGCAAGATAATAAGTCGGTCTCCATCCGTTCTCTGTGATAGAAATCCGCTTTTTGTTTTGTTAGACCTACTTACTATCATGTGGTCATCCTGCCTTGAAAACGACTTGGACGAATACGGATGGAAGTCTACTTTCACAAAAGGCGACGTGACAGTTGATCTATCTGACAATCATGAATCTAGAAAACGGACTTTAGACTTATTCCACTCTCGAGCCAAAGCTTGGATGATAGTCGCTATCAATCTGGCTCCGTTGGACGTGAAGGGTCTTTTACAGGTACCAAGCTTCGCCCTCTTCAGAGAGTATTGTGTTGACTAACAAATCATATTAGACGTATCTCTCTGACTACGAGGATGATGGTGCATATGGTCGCATCTCTTTGGGGCGCTCATTTGCTCTAGAAATGGCGTCTCAAATACCTCAGAGTGACCCCCGATTGAGTATGTGTTATTGACGACAAGAGAATTAAGGATTTTTCTAATGTCTTCCATCAACTAGGCCACATTGAACGCTACGGCGTTGACCACGTCAACTGTGCTTCTGATTTGATTGCTCAGTATACAACCCGCCAAGAATATCGATACTCGGAGTTCGCCCAGGCGAGTGGAAGACGAAAGGAGATTGACCAGACCAGTAGGTTTTCCGATCACCATTCTCGATCTCCACTAACGATTCCAAACCACAGATGGCACAGTTGATCCTTATCTTACGCGGTACATTGAAGTGATAGAGAATCTGCTGAAGCAGCTTTCACTCAGGGTCTCTGCGGGTTATGACCTGTCTAGTCACGAGCTACATGATGCATTACGAAAGGCTGCAGCATTACTTTGCAGAAGCGATGACGATCTTCCCTCAATCGCTCACTATCTTGTTGACATACCATTCCAGTTATTCACAAAGGAGTCCATTAAATTCGGCGTGTCAATCTGGCTAGGTGTTATAAATGAGAACCCAAAAACTGAATCAAGAATCTTGGCGGAGGTGGCTTCCGCCTGGGAGTCTACCACTCTATCTAGGAAGGGCATATTCAATCCTGCTTTCAAGTGAGTCTGCAATTTTGCTAGTGAGAGTTCCGACATATATACTCACCAATCGTAGTCACCCTGACCCTTTCTTCACGGCCATAGAATTACTTCCTTCGGACAAGACAGCACTTCTCCGAGAGCAGCAACGGGCTCAAGACGTTTTATCTCCTCATTTGCGCATTTTGCAGTTCTTCGAAAGTCACTTCAGTGCTATACGGCTGGCGAGTTCACATTTGCAACGCATCTTCTTGCGAGCAATTAGCAGAACGCTTATTGCCTTACAGTATACCAATGGCCACCCTCTTTCTCGAGAAGTTCATTTTCATATCGTCTTGCTAGGATTGAGAATACTTCAATACTCAACCACGCAGAGCCGTCCCTACAAATGGAAATTGAAAGATCAAATATTATCAGCTGCTCTTAGCTGGTTCAGACATCCTCCCAGGTTAGTCATCCGCACTTTCATTGAAATTCCTTGATATGTCGAGCTCATCAAAAGCGGTTTTCAGGTGGTCCTTTGGCGGTAATCGCCTCCAACTAAAAGCCGAAGATCAAGTTCTGAAAGATGTTGAAGACGCGTTGAAATACACTGTAAATTTGTCTTCCTCAAACGTAGGCCGTCGTCAATCATTGCGAAACAAACAGGAACTTCTACAACATCTGATTGAAAATGAACGAATGCGCCTTCGAGTTTGGCTTTATCCCCTCGAGCAGGAAAAGAAGCACTATATAACCGGTTTCGGAGGTAAAAATCAATCTGAGGTAAGTACCTTCTTCAATGACTAGTTTGGTGTTGAGTATTAATGAAGGGAAAAGGCTATCATTGATCAGCTTTTACGCACTGCTTGGGCCGAGAACGCAAGCTTAGCGATTCAGATCTGTACTCGTTTTCCGTCCCAGAAGATCCACAACGATGTGCGTTGGTTACTCCTTAATTTTCCGGAGAAGGCGATGGAAGTTCCGGAAAGTTTGGAAATGATGTTTGGTCCTTCTTTGCCAGCAGATGTTACCCATCAATTGAAGGTATGTTGGTATTCATGCTATTCATGACCTACAGCTGATATGTTACACAAGTATCTTTTATACTGGAGCCCGGTATCCCCTACTGAAGCTCTAACATACTTTCTACCTGCCTATGGAAATCATCCATTCATACTTCAATATGCCATGCGGGCTTTAGAAAGCCACTCCATCGATGTCAGATTCTACTTCGTCCCACAACTTGTACAGGCTTTGCGGTACGATGCCTTGGGCTATGTCGAACGTTACATATATGAGTCTGCCAAACTTTCTCAGTTGTTTGCCCACCAGGTGATTTGGAACATGAAGGCAAACGCCTACAAAGATGAAGATTCTGAAACTGTAGGTTTTGATCCGGAATCCAGTTCCCTATGAGGCTTTCCATTGTGTTTCTAACTTGAAATAGCCGGATTCGATCAAACCTACGCTGGACAAATTCATGGACAGACTAGTGTCCAGCTTCTCTAATGAAGAACGCGATTTCTATGAGCGAGAATTCTCCTTCTTCAACGAAATCACTGGCGTTTCTGGTAAATTACGTCCATATATCAAGATGAGTAAACCAGAAAAGAAACAGAAAATCGAAGAGGAGCTCCGCAAGATCAAAGTGGAGGTCGGAGTCTACTTGCCCAGCAACCCGGACGGTATAGTTGTTGGGATTGATCGCAAGTCAGGAAAACCGCTGCAAAGTCATGCAAAGACGCCGTATATGGCCACATTCCGAATTCAAAAGACTAAAGCACTTGAAGGTAAACCATCAGTAGACAAGAAACAACTTGATAAAGAGAAATCACAAGATCAAGAGACATATGAAGTTTGGCAATCGGCGATCTTCAAGGTCGGGGATGATTGTCGACAAGACGTCCTGGCACTACAATTGATAGCAGCGTTCAGGAGTGTGTTCAACTCTGTCGGTCTAGACGTTTGGGTCTTTCCCTACCGTGTTACAGCCACTGCGCCCGGCTGTGGAATTGTTGATGTATTGCCAAACTCGATCTCGCGAGACATGCTTGGCCGTGAAGCAGTCAATGGACTTTACGATTACTTCGTCTCCAAATACGGTGGAGAAGAATCAACAAGATTTCAAGAAGCCCGCACGAACTTCGTCAAGAGCATGGCATCGTATTCGGTCATTTCATATCTGCTTCAATTCAAAGATAGACATAACGGTAACATCATGATCGATGACGCAGGCCACATCATTCATATTGATTTTGGATTCTGTTTCGATATTGCGCCAGGAGGTGTTCGATTTGAGCGGGCACCGTTCAAACTTACCTCTGAGATGGTAGCAGTCATGGGCGGCGGACCACATCTCACCGGCAACAATTCCAACGGCAGCGGTATTTCTACAGGCGGTATCAACAACTCCTCTTCTAGTAGTTCCAACTCATCACCATCGGGATCCTCCGCCCTTCGTCTTCCCATACCAGGAACACATTCTCATGACCCAACAACCACTCAACCTTATCAATGGTTCGAATCACTCACAATCAAAGCATTCCTTGCATCTCGGCCATACGCCACGAAGTTTATCCAAATCGTCACTATGATGCTTGATAGTGACCTGCCCTGCTTCAAACCAGATACTATCAAGAATCTCCGTGACCGATTTGTCCTTGACAAAACTGAGAGGGAAGCGGCAGATTATATGCGGGAATTGACGCGCAAGAGTTACCTGAATATCTCGACAAAGGGCTACGATCAGTTCCAGTTGTTGACTAATGGTATTCCTTACTGAGGCGACTAACAAACTTACTACTTGACCTTGTTCTTTCTAGTATATGCTTCATAATTATAATCAATCACAATAGTACCTGCTGCTTTATTATTATCCTTGTCGAAATCACGACGAAGCAAGCATGCATTCTAAATAGATTAAGAATTCGCATTTTTACGACATTGAGTGTAGATGATGCAGAAAACTTAATTTCATTTCATGACATTCTTATTCATGCGTGACTTGAATTCAAAGGATACAAACAAGTTGAGTAAATTGACAAATTTCTTATTCCAAATTCCAGTTTGAGCAGTAAAAATGTCAAAATTTCGAGTTTGAAAGTTGAAAATAAGAAAAGACGAATTACAAACGACTTCAACCATACACCTCACAACTCCAGTGATTTTGTCACAATAGATTTCCAGACCACTGAAACATACCCACGGAAAGAGGGAGAAAACAAATGACCTCGACGCCTTTACGAAACTGTGCCCGTTTCGGATGTTTTCGAGGACAAAGGAAATGATGAGGATTACATTCTCGATGAACTCCTTTCCCAGTGTTGGACAATGACCATATATAAGGAGTATGCAATATTGATGAGACCTTAATTCCGTGAGCTTCGTCGGAATAGTCGATATCTTGCCCTTGCGGTGGCCACTCGGCGAGCCCAGTGGCTTGCGCCTTCATGTTCATGAAAAACTTGAGTTCGCAAATAGAGAACATTGCTGTCGTGGATTTGAAATGGACGGCACCATTTCTGAACGATGAGACTGATGCATGGATTCGCCAATGTCCCTGAGATCTAGTTCAAGAGGATTTAGAATAAAATGACTCTCTTCAATATACATTCGACTAGTCTCTCCTGTGTAGTGATGTAATGGATAAATATGCCTTTCGAAATATGCAAACGTCCCGAAGATAGTTAGACCTTAACATAGCCGATGCAGATTAGTCCATAAAATCAGCTCGAAGGATCTTCTCCTGGAAGAAATCCGGTTTGTTCTGTCGTGGTTCCCTGGGAATTTCGCGGGTGGGTTGCTCCATGATGGCGATGGACGCAGATCGCTGGTGAGCATGAGGATCATTTAGGCCCATTAGGGATGGTTGCAAGTGTGAAGAGGCTGGATATGAACCTCCGACAGAAGGAGCCCGTTCGGCTCTTGTCCGGAGGGCGGCGGACCAGTTGAAACCCTCGCCTAGAGGTCGCCAAGAGTGGTCAGATCTCTCATTCTTAAGCTTTTGGGTGCTAATGCCTGCAGCAACCGCAGAAGAAGACGATGAAGACAAGGAAGGATTATCTTTTGAATAAGAAGAACTAGTCGACGAGGCAGTATAACGCCGCGTCACCAAAGGAGATGATCCAGAAGAGGGATATCTACCATTTCCAGATCCGCTTCCTCCACGGACATCTCTCAATGCCTGAGCGCCGAAGGAGACGCGTCTAGCAATTGGAGACGCCGAATTGTTGGCAGGAGAATGCTCAACATCCTCAATGGCGTCTTCGCAACTCTCTGAGCTGGAGAGACTGTCACGGCGACCTGCATAGGCGCCAAAAGGTGAGGGCTGAGTTGGTGAACCAGAGAGGCCCAGTGTGGTTATTGACATCCGTCGTCGGCCGGACTGAGCATTGGCAGCGGCGGCCGTTGTGATCGGGTTAGGAAAGGAAGAATTGCCTGTCGAGCTGTTCATGTTTGAATTGTTTGGTTTCGAGAAGAAATCACCGAGGGAGGCCGGGTTTAAAGAAAGGCGACGCCCGGAAGGTGGAGAGGTGGAGGTTGGAGAATGAGTTCGATCGCTAGACATGATTGGGCCACAATCAAGGATAAACGAAGACTGGGCAAAATCCAAGGGCTCGAGGAATGTCGTTTCTGAGCGGAGAATAAATTGCAGCTTTGATAGCGAGATAGGGGCAGCAAGCTTTCTTTCTTCTTTTGGCAGGATCAACGTAGAAATCGTATGGCGAAATGGTTCAGGCCATGGCGCCGTGACGTCAAGGATACGATTGTTTCCGAATTGCTAGATCGGACGGGAGTCAGCCAAAGAGTGAGCAGATCGAACAAGGTATGAAGTCAGGTGTGGGAATCAATAGAGGATGGTAGGTTTTCAATTTTTTGAAATATTAGTAATTCGCTGAGCGATGGGGGAGTTGGGGGCGGTTGAGTTCATGTCGAGAAAGCACTGAAAGCAGATCCAAGGTACAGAGAATATGGGGGAAGTGTGACCCTAAAAATACGTGGACGGTTGCTTGGGTGGAGGAGTATGGAGATCCCATCATCCATTGAGGATTGCGGAGCCAGGGAATACGTACTAGCACCCAGTAGGTTTGTACACCGCACAAGAGTTCTGTTTTGAAGGAGGTGAAGTAGAGGAGAAGAGAGAGGAAGGAGAGACAGAAGGAAATGAGAAGAGAAAAAGAGGAAAGTGTTTGCATGATGTATTTTGCCTTGTATGAATGGATGGGAGGGAAGGTGCAGGCAGGCGGGCGGGGGAAGGAAGGAAGCACGGAGCACAGTGCGTGTGCGTCGTGGAGAGATGCAGCCAATGGTCGGCGCCGAAACAGTGCGTGTGGCATGTGCATTCGAGCGTCTCTACGTAGTAATACTCTGACACACACACTCTCTCTCTCTCGCCCTCTCTACAAGGCTATAATGGCATGTTATTTTCTGGTTCTACATACATTATCGTACCACCGACAATGCAGCCAATTGACAACCGATACAGCCAGTGCCCAATGCACGACTCGGCATCAAGCGCTGGTTGAAGCTGTACTCTGGAGTAAGCTCTGATATGCGACTCGACTGATTAGGGTTAGCCGCGGCACTAAGAAGGTACACCGTAGCCGCATCCGGCTTAGCGGCAGACCTGGCGACTTTCACGTCACTTCATGCTTCATTCCTTACATAAGACGCTTGAGACAGTGTCAACAATGCGTTCAACGACTTTGTCCTTGTCCAAAAAGCTCCCCAGGATGAATAGACACAATCTACAGCACGTTGACAAATGCTCAAGGAGAGATCTCTGTTGTATTCGCCGTGAGCTAGGACTGTGTTCTTGCAGTCATTCGGAATAATCAGACTCGCCACGAGTCTATGACGTGAAATCCATCAAAAAGAAGACCATGGGGTTGAATCCATCACCATCGAATCGTACTTCGGTGTCTGGTCGAAACCTTAACATAGTAGGTGTTTAACGATCTCGGCGAATTAGACAGACCTTATTTATGATGGTAATATAGTCCACGATCCAATAGTATACATCCAAGTGATATGATTGACATACATCCAACCCCGCACTTTCTACCCCGGAATGGATGATGCCGGTCGGTTGGCGTCACCTAGCTGTGTTCCATGGGATGCTAGACCTCGAACCCTTGATCCTAGCTTGCTTGGCTTTTGAGGAGTGAGGGATTGATTTGTGATTTGTAGAGTGTTTATCTAAACTACTTAGCGAAAGTTAACTAGTTAACTAAATTAATATAACAGAAGAACAGAGGAGATAACAACCATCAGTGCTGATTCGATGCTTAAATTGAATCGAATCAGGCACATTCCACATCCAGCAATTTTCTCAAGTATGTTACTTTCATGCGATTGTAATAAAGATCCTTGGTCTGCCTTGTACATGCACAACAATTGGTTCGATATGCCATAACATGTGATCCTCTGTCCGTATTCCCATGTGCATCATCTCTATCTACGAAACATTCCCATGTGCTTGACTGGTCCATGAGAGGATATGGGCCTCACTAGTCGACTTGAATGTTATTATCTCTATTTCGTATGTCTAGATAGTTCAACAGGCAATGCAAAAAGAAGGGTATATCGTTTGCATTGAAGACAAGAGACATGCCCTCTCTAAATCACTGGCTGGCTAAGCGCGAACGAAAAGAAAAACACCCCATAAATGCGAACGAGAAAGAAACAAAGAACACTAAACATGTTGTATGCTTGAGATAGAAAAAATAAAACAATAGGCCTGCTGATTCCCTCCCGTTATCTGTATATGTACCCAGGTCCCCAATGATATTTTTGGGTAGAAAAAAAACCCACATCACCGATAATCGTGTACGTATAGACATTTGAAAACAAGTATTCATAAAATCTTGTCCAATAACAGAAAAGACATAAACGCCTTCTCTGTGTTCGTAAAATCGTAGACTGAGGAAGGAAGTTGCTCACGGCGTTGCTCCTTCCCAGTACGGTACCTACATGTACCACTGCCCAATCGCTCTTTCCCGTCAAACTTGACTACGACACCCCCATACAAACATCAACCTCCCCCCAACTTCAATAATTATTCGGCTTTCATTCAGGACGACATAAAGCTGTGGTTGGTCAATATGGTCCCTGGAATCTGGGTCCGTGTTCCCCGCTGGACGGTTTCATATTGGTATGGACATGAAAGAGCTGAGTTAACTTTCGCCCCACGCTAGGCTCAATCTCAGTGCCATCGCGAGCAATCTTGACCTCGCGATTGGAGTTCCACGGATTGCGCAGACCTCGCGTACGATAGAAAGGAACCCTCTCCGTGGAGATCCATTCGATTCGGAACGGTTTACCAAATGTCTGACCACCGTGTACAACATCTCCGCCACCCAGTGCCGCCGCGCTCTTTTCGTTCTTGACATCTTCGACTCCAGCTTCGTTGTCATTCTTCTCCTCCTCCTTCTCGTCATCGTCGTCATTGTCGTCGTCATTATCGCTGTTGTGGCTATTCGCTCCATCCTCGTTATCCTCGTTACTGTGGCGATCGTCTTCGGATGAATCCGCTTCCCAGAATATCGTTCCACGCGCTGAGTCGTCAATAATTCGCCCTTTCGGAGCTGTTTGCGTTGCTTCAGTAGGAACTACCTCGATATCATCAACTTCACTCGAAGGGTTCTCGGGGCGCAAAGGCGCCTGAAGAACGAGCGCTTCGTCATCCGTGATGGTAGACACCATTCGCGCGTAACCGAAATACTCTCCGGATTTGTTCGCTGAGAAGATCAAATACACGTTGTCCGCAGACTTTTTTAAAGAATTCGTTAGAACAAAACGACCACACTCTTTACATATGAATGGCGAGGAGTCTTACCTCATATGCTCGATTTAAAGCTGCTTCATTGTGAGTCTGCGTCGCCCAGATACCACTTTGACGACTGAGTTCTAAGTCTTGCAATGTCAGACTTTTCACAACGAAGTATCTATCCGGGACTCTGGAGGGCCGTTGTGCACGGCTAACAAGAGACTCATCTACAACCCTCTTCTCCCTGTTCTCTTCTTGACACTGAGCTTCCCCCTCATCGTCGGGTCGAGCTGATAGCGGATCGCTCTGACCTGAACTAGTAGCACTGGCACTTATACGCAAACGACAGACTAACCGCACCCCCTGAAATCTGGAGTCATGAAACCTCGCCACTGCTGCATCACAAGCAACCCCACTCTTATAATTCACAAAAGCACAGTTGCTCTTGGAGATGAGGAACACACTTTCGATGTCGCTTGTCGCATCTTTTGCAAAGTGATCCTTCAGGTCTAGAACGTTGGTCGAAGGGGGAAGATTCCCAACCCATAAAGCGTGTCCTGACTGCTTCGGTTTTCGTGGAGGGCCTCGTGGTGGCATGCTGGGTGTAACCACAAATGATATTCGCGTAGGGGCGTGGCCTAGAACGCGCAGAATGAGTTAGCTATTGTCAATGGTGTGGTGAAGAGTTAACTTTTGCGAGACTTCACATACCTGAACCGCCCAGAGGAGCCTGGGACTGCTCCATACGTGACGACCCGTCGACAATTGTTGAAGAAACGTCGTAGCTTGTCGAAACCCTTCGCATCTCCGGCTCTCTCGTAGTGGAAACCGGTAGCAGCGGAGATTGGCTGTATTCATTATTGAAATTACGTGATTGATCCTCTATGCGCGTATTCAGCGTTGCACCTTGCAGTTCACTGTAACCAGGGTTGTACTGGTGCTGTGTATAGTATGAATAATTGTATCCCGAAGATTGTAGGCGCATGGGCGCTCCAGTCTGACGATGATGATGAGAGCTAGGGTAAGGCGAGTAACCTCCCTGAAGCTGCGAATTCTCATGTATGTACGAACTGTGGTATGGCTGGGAGTAAGGCATGTTGTACATTGTGCCTCCTGGAGTGTTCGGGTTGACGTATGGCATTTGGTGGATTGGATACATCATTCCTTGTGATTGATACGTTGGTACGAACTGCATTTCTACGTTCTGTTGTGAAAACGATCCTGATAAGCCTTGATAAGATGGCAATGCAGATGTCATGTCGTTCATGTTCAGTGTCGTCGGGCTCATTGTTGGGTTTCCAGGAGCAGAATGCTTGTGCGATGCTAGATGATGCTCAGTTGTCGGTTGTGCGGTCTGGCGAGAAAGTCCTGGTGGCTCGATGCTTTGTGTCAGGTCCGCGGAAGGATCACCTTGGTACCTTTGTTAGCACACCGTGCTGTACTCTGATACATATATCACAAGAAGGACATACCTAGAAGGCTTTGTCCCCCCTTGGCCGAGAGGGTTTCTCGCTTTGGTAGCATTATTTCTTCAACAGCCCCATCTCCAGAAGTTTGAGAGCGGTCCGAAGAAACATCGCCCATGGATGCGACCAAAGTGTGAAAAGAATTGACAGCGATGTGTGGTAGTCTTCGTGATTAAGGAGATAAAAGTTAGATCACTTCTTGATCACCGTTTTATCAAACAGGACTTGTGGTTATTTACCTACCTGAACAACGACTATCCCCAACTTCAAGTCTTCGGCTTCGAGATTGTTGACTTCGGGCTTTAGTCTAACATGAGCAATGTGGATGTTAGCAGACTATAGCATGAAAAGTTTTTGACAGTACGAAAGCGAAAAAGAAAACAAGTGATCATAAAAGGCAAAATGGCAATGAATGTCAACTCGCTCAAGAACTTGACATCCCGCCAACCACACTTTCTTCTCGATGAAAGATGGGTAACGCAGTGGCGATCAGTGAGAAATAAGCTTATCTTCATCACACCCTTGACTCGTATATGATGCGGCAGCCTTTTCCATTCCAAAGACCTCAGTATTGAGGGTCTGAGAACTGCCAGAATGAAGTTTATCCGCATCAGTTATAGAGGGGCTATAATATCCGAAAGGCAGTTACAGCGGGCCAGCGAAGCGGGGGTCACAGTGCTTGTTTGGAAGAAATGTATACAGACAGGATGGGTGTGCAATTCACAAGCTTGAAAGGAGGCTTGGAATCGAGGAAGCCTCCCTCCAACGCAAAAGCGATAAGTTCATGCAAGTATTGAAATGGCTTCTGGTTCCGAAAAATGATAAAAACGCGAACACCCGGCGATATGTGCACAAAGTGAGGGTTAAAATGGTTGATTGAGATGCTCGCACAGCCAAACAGCACTACAGGGGCAGAGTGTGATTCTGAGAAAGGCGAATAGGGGGCATTAGAGGCATCTTACCTGATGGAGATTAAGTAAAGGCGGCCTAGCTGGTCCTTTTCTCAGCCACTATCTTGTAGAGGCGCTGTTTCTCCGTGCTTTGGATGGGCACTTGACTCGATTTAACAGTGGACCTGTCGACGTTTAAAGTTGGGGTTCTGATCGTCTCCCTTGTAGACTGAGGCAGGCTCAAAACTGGATACCTTGCGGTTTAAATCGTTTGCCATCGAATTAAGGCAATGACGAGGAAGTGGGACTGAGGGAAATGAAGAAGAATCTTGCGGGATCCTTACCTTTTTTTCGCCGCTTGAGAATTCAAATGTCATCCGAGAGGATACTCGTACAGAGACGTACGTACGGCGTTGCGTTGTGGAAGCAAGATACTCAACTCCGGGCCCAGAGGTCTATTCCTGTTATGAAATAGAGAATCATGAGCCATACAATAACGATTCAATGATGGAGCCAAGTGGAGAGAAGCGTTAAACAGACGGACGGACGCGACTCAAAACTGAGAGGCTAGACCAGCAAGGGCTCTCTTTTCCGCAGAGCTCTTACAAGGCATCAGGAACGAACGGATGATGTTTTGTGAGATCAGAATGAGGCAAGGAAATGCTTTCCTACCAGAATTGATTGGGTCAGGGTAGGGCTGAGGTTTGTTTACCTCGATCTCCACAGCCGTATGCTCACAATTTGGTGGCGAAGATACCGAGTACTGACACGAGCAGAAACCAAGTCTCTGGAGCGATGGGTTAGTAATTTCAGTCTGTATGAATGGGGAATTGGGATCGTGAATAGGACTGACTCCGGTAGAGTTCGGTTGACCCAGGATCCCTACTTCCCAGATGAAATTGGCGAAGGCCGCACTAAGGGACTGCACACATGGAGGCTAGACCTGAATGTGTTGCTGGAGTGTAGTGGAATCTAGGGAGAACTCGAGGTCCACCAGGGATGAATGGACTAGGCTTACCAAATGTTATGATTCATGAAAGAACGATTAAAATAGCGGCGGATGATGTTCTACAACAAACAACAGCCACAATTGATCAGCGGTTTTTGACTCGTTAGTCTCTTGGTGAGGTGCCGAAACTGAGCTCTTTATCTTTGAAGCACAACGTGAGGTAGATTGAGCCACAAACTAAGCTTTCAACGTGCAGATTGACAAGGGAAGCTTGAGAATTTCGCGCCGTTTGAATAACCTATAGGAGAGATAGTTTTGAGAAGAAATGGAGTATCAAAAAGGCAAATTGATGCTAGAGACGAATTTGTGCAGAGTGGAGCGATCAATGTCCCCAAAGGTAATTTATGACAAGGAAGAGAGCACGAGCAAATCGATAATAAAAATGAGGTTAGAGAAGAATGTTAATATAGGAACGTACTTGTTCAATTTCTGTACCTTTCTCGAAGAGTCAAAGGCCTGACCCAACTTATGCAAGCCACCACAAAAAGAAAACACACACACACGCACACACACACATATATATATACATACATACAGTAGTAGCCATGGGGAAAGCGATCTTTTGCCTTACCAAATTAGAATTATTTTCCATTCCTCGACGGCCCACAATTCCGAAAATTAGATGAGGATAAGTCTCCATTTGTTGTTAGTTACTAGTAGTACTGGATTCGGACAGTAGATGTACCTGACAGCTCTTTTTTTTTTTTTTTTTTTTTTGATTGGGTCTTACTACCGAATACGTCGAATACAGAACGCAATTTCTCACTTGAAAAAGACATACTCTGGAGTCTGAAGCCAAGCAGGAGATTGGAGATCCATGAAACGGGTAAATTCTACCTAGGTACAATTACGAAAGTGGCTGACCTACCACTATTCTGAGGACTCTGATTTGTAGATCGGTTTGGCGCTTTCGAGATCGTCTCCTGACTCGACCGGAGTGATTGGTACGATGGGCATGAGCTTTGCGGTGGCTTATTCTATTATGTATATGGCTTCGTCGTCACTTTTCTCTGCCCTTCCATTCTCCTACGAGCCTTCTACTGGGCGATGGCATGGCATCAATTGAACTCAAGAATCCCGTGCTCCACCACCTTCAGAGTTTTCTCGAGAATGGTATACCTACCGGTCTATCGTACTATACTACGTAGTAGCAAGTACGTAGGTGGGAACAAGCCACCGGATGCATCCCACATCGAGCATTGATATTTCTTAGTTCAATACGAAGTACGTAGTTAGCTAGTAGTCACACGTTTCATATGCCTCCAAAATGTCGGGTTGGCTGAATCTGTCACGCAATCTGATTGGCGGGGATCTCTCCCGTACAGGTATTGCAATGTTAAGATATATATCCTAAGGCCCCCGTTGGAGTACGTGGTTTAGGCCACATCTCCATCGATTCTTCCCGTGGTGGCAAATAGAATAATAATAATAAAAAAAAAATTACTGACATTGTATCATTTCTATCTTAGGTACTTGTGTAGCTATGCTTCGGGGATCGAAAACGGGTACAGTACCACTAGCCCGAAGCTTGGATGTCGTACACTCTTTCTTCGGGCTTAGACTCGTTGTGGCTGACTCGACAGATTTGCTGTATGCTTCTATTGGGTGGTTACTATGGAGTGAAAATTACGGCTTGCGTGGAAACTGACGGCAAGGTGCGTACTGGCACACAGCACCGAAGGTCAAGGACTAAAGACTAGATAGAATATGCCTAGCTACACAAGGCAGGCATACTCTCAGAGTATGTATTCATGTCTGATTGTCAGGACTGAGTGCTAGAGGCTTCCTCACGATATCAGCTGACTAGACAATGTAGGTCTAATGTAACTAATACAGGTGTGTATTTGTACGGAAATTCATACAGGTAACGGAAGCACGCAGGCATAAATATCACTTTAATATATTAGGACCAGCAAAAGATACCAGCCAATTAATTGTTTTATACATCCCTTGCCGCTTTCGGTGTGGTGCATAGTGAGCTGAGTACCGATGCATACTACGAGTACATCTCTCGCAGTACATAGTCCATTGTCACGTTGCAGGCCATGATAAACTGTTATTCAATGGAGAGTTCGAAGGACCAACTAACTAGTTGGTTAGTTAAGTTAGAGTTGCAAATTACACCTGCGAGAAAATAGTCACCACACACCATAATAACTGCAGTATAAGAGTGCATGCCTTGTTGATGTCCGACATGTGGAAGCGGGCTACACTTTACTGTAAACAACTTGTCTTGATCTGATCGATCGATCAAAACATGGTGCCTGAGCATTTTAGTCACGAGATACCTCCTACATTCCCGTATCGAGTCATGATTGACGTCGTGTGGCGAAACCGTAGCTGCAGGACTCCTCGTTATGCTAAGTCTACTTCCCGTTTAAAGTACACCTAAGCCCTTCCAGCGGCTTATTTTGTTTCTCTCCCTTCTTTCATCCTTGTCAATCCGACTCCTTCACATATTCGGTACTTGACCTTTCTTTCCATGATCAGCCTCGGTCTGCTAATATTTTTAGATACTGCTCGCCCCGCAGTCGTCGACCCTATCAGCTTTGTTACCCTCGTGCGAATGAACCCGCCTGAGACAAAAGTGGAATGTTATGGGACAATTGTTTTCTTTTTCTGTTGCATTTGCTACTGTTAAAAGCTAGCGGGAAAATTCTCCGAGACTCGATCATCCCTTCTCTATATGGAACAACGATGACGCGGAAGGTTCGCTTAGTCTGATACTAACTTAGGCTAAATGATCGTGCGTTGACGGTCGCTACCGATGCATCTCATTAACCGCGTTCAGTTGTTTTGATCGATAAAGCAATTGAGGTCGGATATCATCTTGCTCGAGATCGGAACTGCATTTGAGTTGACATGTCATCGTTCGGTGAGGCTCTTGCCATCTCCCAACAACTCTCTCTTCCTTCAACGCGAGACTCAATCAACAGGACGTACAACAGGCAATTCTCCTCTAATATTGTAGACATGTAGCTGTCTCATCATGATACATGTTTGCCCGAACGGTTGAGATACAGGTAGATCAAGTGGGCATATCGAGAAAATCATTGCCAGGATGCGCCAACACGTGCATTACAGCTATGCAGATAATTACCATTTAGACACTAAGATGTACGACACTGAAAAAAAAAAATAAAAAAAATAAACGCAAATCCTATCAGCACCCAAGTGAGGTTCAGACGACGCTGAACTAGAGGTTGATTACAACGCTCCTTCTCTCTCTGTCACCCGACTCTCTGGCAGTTAAGAGCGAGGGCGAAGAGACGTGGTTTGACTCATAAAAGCTGGCCGAGAAGCGGGTAGACGGGAACGAAGATTGAAGCGGGTCTCATCGAATTGTGGATGTCGGTATTAGTGTGGAGATTCCGAGATGGTGAACCTCTACCAGTCAGAGCGACAGATAAGCGCCACACCGACGTATGCGGCGTTTTAAAGTGGGAATTGACCGAACCCAAAAATCTAGCTAGGTACGTAATCACCATCAGATCACGATTGACTTTTGACTTCATACTTGATACTTTAACCACCCCTCCTTTCGTAATCAATGTCTTCGTTCTGGACCTATTAGTATATTGCACAACCTCACTAGGAAAGACGCATTCTCCAGTGTGGCTTGCGCATACTACGCCGCCTGCAGAGTTTCCTCATATGTGATGACGTCCATATCGGCATTGCTGAGGGGATATCCTACTTCCGTGCTACCCATATCTATGCTCGTTAATTCGGCTCCTATGACCAATTATATCTGCATTACTACTGACAAACTTCAATGAAAACTGTACACATGTACTTCTTTCTCAGATACTCCGGGAGCTTCCTGTTGGGTACGTCTGCCGGCGGAAGCCGAACGATATTGTGTTGCGTGGCTTTTTGAATCCGAGTCTTGTGATATATGTTTCTTTGCTCAATTGAGGTCAGTTCAGATATATCAGACAATGTGACTTCCAATTGATGCCAGTGCTACGAATTCAAAACACGGGGACCCTTGGCTGTACGTACTAACGTCTACATGCTGCATATACTGCATGCCCGTGCAATAGTTGGTGGATACCACAACGTACTCAATCAAATCGAACCAACTCAGATTTACATACTAATGCAAAAATTGCTCGTGCCTTGACTATTTCAACAACGTGCTCATTATGTCACAGTTTGATCATTCGACGTATTTGAAGTAACTTCCCATGCACTGTATAGGTTCGCAGAGAATTCAAATAAGAAGAAAAAACTTACAAAACTTTAATCGAAGCCCTGATGTCTCCTTAATTGCCTTGTGGAGACCATGGAGTCAACAGGATGTACGGAATACGTACCGGTTGTGCTACAGAGTAGGTACCACACACATACCCGTCTATCATCCGCTGCATTCACATTATGCATGTAAAGTTGATTAGTTCAAGGTGCAGGTGGATTGAAATTTACCCAGTAAGAACCGAAAGAAAATTTCTGCCTGAAGATACTATAGACATATGAAGTTATGACTCAAGCTTATTGTCCCATTGTCTCCCCCTAGTTCAGGTCGTTGGCCACTGGGGCAGCTACTGAAGGATGCCACTTTTCATTTACATTCATTGTCTGAATCATCGGCTGCAATGTGGCGAGGATTCAGTGCATTGCAATGAGACTACTACGAAGTCATATTACACAACCCCCCAGGCTAGCTCGATTAGGAGTTCACATACCAACTCGAAGGAACATGATAGCTACCACACATGAATCAAAGCTTTTGCAAAGGAATATCTTATGACTGGGCGTGCCGATTGTTCCTGGCTTTTCTTCGAGGGAAGGGAAGAAAAAGAGATAGAAAACGTTGAGACTTTTTGCCAGTATTTTTTCCGAATTGATACTGATTTCCGGCTTGATGGACGGTTTCAAGGGACATACTAGGGATAAAATATAGGTACTCGGGTATGTCGTGGTTAAGAAGGAGATGCCTAACGTGATCAAGTCTTACAATAAACCTGGAAACGTTAGTGTTTGGAGGAAATACCTAGAGATCAACTAATGCATCGTGTACATATGCACCAAGTACCTAGGTATATTCAACAATACACCGACAACAAAGTATACACTGCAAGACAGTACGGAATAATCGACTTATATGCTTCGCAACTTATTAACATTGAAGAGTAAAATGCATCAAAAGAACAATAACAAGATATGTAAATGGGAATTATATGATATGACAATAATGCATAAGGCGTTACTGCAATAGATGAAGAGCACAAAAGGTAGGAAAACAAAATCATTATGATGTGAGCGAAGAGTGACCGTTTCATGAATAGACATTGCAACATTGAGACGAGATAAAAACAAAGGTATCATGCAATTACAAAGTATATATCCAAGAATCAAGATTGATTACTCTCTCCTTCATCACTTATCAACACCCAAAGATGAAACTTTGCCGGCAAATCTTGCACCGGCACTGCCCCTCTTTTGAAGTCTTTCTCGCTCCCTACCGTCCAGCGGCGCGAGTGCATGCGCCGCCGAATGTGATTCAGAAGTCGATCCTCCTCTAATCAGGGGTAGCGACGATAAAGTGTCCGTTGCAGATCTCCCGGAGCTCGGTGTGGTATTATTAGTTGTGGCGGTCGATGTTGATGATGGGAAGGAATTTGACACGGTAGCCGTGCGTTGACTAAGGTATAATTGTGCGGCAGGTGAGAGGAGTATAGGTGCAGGTTGTTGTGGGATCTCTGCCCCATTTTGTACGAGGAGTTCGGCAATAGGGAAGGGAATGGCTTTGGGTGGTGCTTGTTTGGCTGTGCTCACGGGAGTGAATCCGGGTGATGTAGATCCAGGAGTAGCTGGGTCAGCGGCGGCGAGGGCAAGGAAGACGGCATGCGTGTTTCGTGACCGATCTGTGGCATTGACGTTTGCTTTCAAGGCTATACCGTAGAGAACTCCTTGTATATCATTCTTCTTGATTGATGCCAACAATGTCTCGTTGGGAGTGGTATAATGAGACAGTCCCACCGCCAACGGTTGTACGTATGCATGTTCACTGTATTTGGCAGTAATGAACTTCAATCGCTGTTCTCGGGTCGATTGTGCTTGTGGCTTTGACGATTGATCCAACGTCGCTTCCCATATCATATTACTGACCCGGTTTCCAACCTGCAACAGGATCTCCACAATGTCATTCGAGAAAGAGTTCACATCCAATGTTAAAGATCGAATCTTTGAAATATGGGTTCCCAGTGAACGATGAATACCACTGCACTCTATACACAGCACAATTCCGAGATTAATCGATACCCATTCTACCTTCAGCGTGGACCCGCAGTCGGCACACCACTTATTCCCGTGGTCAGCATCTCGAATTGTCTGCAATAGTTTTGCCGGATTTTCTTCATAGCTATTACTGTCGCTGCGAATATAGCTTGGCCGTGCACCCACAGTCGTCCGTCGGTTGACAGTGTTCGTATTCGAGGATGCAGTGGTGGAATAACCGTGCTGTCCAGAGTAGGAAGAGCTTTTACCAGTCAGAATTGACCCAATGTCACGCCGGATGGAACTATTCTCGTTGTGTGCTGATGGTGGAGGCATGGATGGCGGCGCACTGCGCCCTTCAACGGCACTTTGCAAGGCATTGTTGATGGCCGTTATCCAATTACTCATATCCTCTTCGGAAGTTGCTTGGTATATGCGCTTATACTGAGGGGTGATCACCTCAAAGCAGAAACGACGATCTGCATTTCTCGCCTCTCGAACAGATGCCATGCGAAGATCGATGGGTTCTATATGGAGATCTAACCGTTGTTTCCAGTTGCTATATTCAGAAAGTTTGCCTTGGTCCAGCACAATCCAAAACCTAATCACAATGTACTTAGTAAATTGTCTAATAACATCACTCCCAGAAAGAACTTACTTATGCCATGCCTGTTTATTGATACCCTTAGGATCAATATGCGAGCCGGGCCGTGACAAAGCCCAGAGCAAGCCTTCCTTTCTTTGAGGACCTCCTTGTTTGTCATAGCCAGTTACCAACGAGTTATCACGTTCTTCGAGATCGCGAATACCCTTGAAACGATTTCCGCCAGTCGAACTTGCGTTGGAGAGCGAGCTACTCAGACCGGCTTGGCCGGGAGACTGAGCCGTTTGTGAAGAGATTGACGAGGTGTTACTATGCACACTTCTGAGCTGCGAACCAGTACTATCTGCTCGATTGAGCTCTGGCTCCGGCTGCTGTGGGTTATTTGTTGCTCCCAATGCAGCGGAGGTACTTGCACTGTCCGGTTCCACATAAGTCTTGCTACTCTTCTCCAAAGCTCTTCGTTTCTCTTCTCTTTCTGTCCGTTTGAACTGGAACTCCTTGTCTGCTTGATCAACTTCTCGTACTAATGCCTCTAGTTGCGGAAGCATATCTTCTACTTTCTTGGCTGTTGACAGATAATTCCTTGCTTGTGTCTCCGCATACTTCGTGAGATGCGATAGGACTTCTTGTTCCTTTCGACCACCATGAAGGTCCTGCATGAAAGAGGAGTAGTCGAACCGTTTCAACTCAAAGTTTCGGCGTTTCGTCTGATACTTGGAATCACTCTCAACCCGCTTCTTCTCCTTTAACGAATCTTGTCGTTGCCCCAAGTACCGACCAACATAGGCGTAATAGTCCCTGCTTTCTTCATCGAAATCCTTCTTCTTGGATTCTGCCTGCTTGATATCGTTCTGATATAGTTTTGACAATGGCTCGATGACGAGCTTCTGGAGCTGAACTGCGTTGATTTGCTCGTATTTGAGAATCTCTCGTGCAATTCTTTCGAAATAATGCTCCATGGCGGGTTGGATAGCATTGGCGTTGGAGGCTGACGCATCATTCAAAGCTGAAATGAAACCGTTTACAGCATCGTTGCAGGCCAATTGGGCCATGTGAGCCGCCTCGGCTTTCTTGAGCACCTTCTTGATCTTCGTGCGCATATTCCCCGTCTTCTGCTCCAAGGCTTTCATTGTAGCACGGAACAATGGACCATCTTCTACGGCACTCATATCGTCGCCTTGTCGTGACGGAAGGTCGACTTTGACCGGAGCGTGCATGTTGGCAACAGGCACAGATGAAGACGACGATGGTGGACCGGGTGTTGCCAACTCTCCAGGACTAACCGACTGTCCTGTCATGCCCGGGGCCTCTGTGTCACTCAAATGAGACAAGAACGACTGACTTGATGGCATGCGATTGCGCGCAGGATAACCAATATCCAAATTCGGAGGTGACATCAATTGCGGGCTAGATCCAGGGCGCACTGTATTCTGAACCCAGAACGTGATATTTGCCAAGGTGTTCAAGCGGTTAGTCCTTTGATCGTAGTCGAGAAAGCTGCAACTGTTGCGCCAACCGCCGCCTTTGTCTTCTACTGCCTTGGGTGGTTTCCATTTCCAAGTCCAATCAAACTGAATAGAGGGACTTCCGCTTGTTGAGAAATCCCCGACTAGCTGTACGTTTGAGTTATTCTGTAAGTTTGGATTCGCGTGAAACTCTCTTGTTATCAGGTTGTCAAGTTCCTTGATATTGGTCGCATGCGCAAACGTTAGGCCCATAAGGCTTGTATCCGTAGTCTCTGGTAGAGAAGTTGCCACTCCGTTGATGTTGGAATTGAAAACCTGGCCAGACTGTGTCTGCCTGATTATAAATGTGAATTTGAAGGAAAGTTCATCGTCGTTATTCAACCGAAGGAGGAAGGATGGTGTTGATGTGGACTGTGGCGGGTCGGGATCCTGAGAGCGATACACATTAGAACCATATATAAGTTCGACTCCCATCAAATAACATGTCATTATACCTGCACATATTCAACGGGGCTGTCATCGCCAGAGTGGCGCGTGGCGATATATCTCGATGCGGGGAATCCATTTGGTGCAAGATGTAACAGTGCCCGCCCCTGCGCATTTAGAACCGTTATATTTGCGATAGCAACTAAACAATACCGTACGAGTTATGATTAGCACAAGGATAGCCTAGCCATCACGACTCAAAGAGAAACTCACATCTATTCTGGTCCTTGAAGAACAGGGTCCCCGAATCATCGATTTTGCTTGAAACAGTTCCCATTTTCCCCGACTGATCATGAATCGAGCGCGGAAGGTAGTCTCCTCTTTAGCAAATGCGAAATGACAGACGTAGCGTGATTGGACATGAACATGGAGCACCGGGTCGGAACACCTTCGTATGGATTCGAACGAGTGACGGTTCTTTAAGAGTCGAAACAAGAGCTCATTGCAGGGTGGTCTTGGTGGGCCAAAAAGTTATCTAGATCGGAACTCGGGAGTTGTTGTGTTCGAGAATCACAGAAATCGGACAGCGCTGGTCGAGGAAAGCAATATGTATTTATTTGTTTGCCTTGCAGGGAGTGGCTTGGTTCGGAAATACAAAGGACAAGGCGAAACAAAAGAGAGGTTGTCGCGCAGTTTAATGAAGGCTGCCTCAGAAAGAACACATGACGAAAGGTCTGGCGGGAGACGGCGCTAATTGCTCGTGGGAGTTGACCTGAGTGTGAATCGAATGAATAATGGATTCTTTGAGTATAGAAGAAATGTCATCAGTAAGCAATCAAGGAAAGTTGAGATGGTTGAAGAAGGAATGAATGAATGAGTGAGGAGCGGTCGTGGCTGGGTGGTGGTGGTGGTTGTGGTTGTTCCAGTACCGGTAAAAGTTGAGTGGGGGATTCACGGCCGCCCCGTATTTAGATGCTCCATGTACCGTATGAGACTGAGTTAGTCGAGGCTTAATTTTGCCTACTCAATACGCAGTACGGAATACTAGGTAGACTCATTAACTATACGTAGACTGTCTCAGTTGCCTAGAGCCTTCTACGAGTCTTTCCTCTTTGTTTGCTTCTTTTATTCTTTTAGCACATCTGCATACTATCAATGCAAGAAGTATGAGTAGAACAATACTACTAACATTAGATCTTGTAGATCTCCTGATTAGTGTGTTTCATGCTGAATTGCCCACAAAGTCTGTTATTTACCCCGAGTCGACGAGTTGTCTAAAGAAAACAATATTGCATGATTAGTTGGCTATTAATGGCTTGATCCTAAGTATAGTAGCACGAAATATGTGTTCGCACCCTTGTGCGGATATTACTGGTATTTAGGGTGCGAACACTTATTTTATCCTACTGTACAAGAAACACTGTTCATTGTGCCAGCATATATGGACATGGAAATCAACCAGGAATTTCAAACAAGAACAAGCCGTGATCTCACAACAAGTAAATATAGTCAGCTGGTCTCAAATCACAAAACAGATAGAATTATACATAACAACGGGATGAAGCAGAATTCTAGAATCATATCGAAATGAATTATCATCAACCACCATCAAGGCCAGAAACAAAAGGCATCAAAATCATACTGCGTATCGTGGATATCATTCATGCTGCCTCAATGGCTGTAGCCGAGGCCGAGGTATCGTTCGGAGTCTCTCCATTCATATGAGACGGCTTATCAGTCGATGGCGCCTTACTATGCCCATCACCAGTCCCATCCGCTGCTTCGATCCAATCCCGGAATTTCCCTCTCACATCCTTGAAATTATGCAAATGCAACAGTTTATCAGACGACTCGTGAGACTGCCCCGTCCGCTCAAGCAAATCCTCTTCATCGGAACTGGAAAGTGACGACGATGAGTCGTTCACTTGCTGTGTATAAACGATGTTGCCTCGAGCGCGTTGTCTTTCAGTTCTTCGTTGTTCCTTGAGTCGACTCAACCGTTCCTCGTCCTTTTGACAGTCAAGCGTCGTAATGTGAAGACCAGGGAAGTTCTTGGACAAGTACTCGCGCAGGAGCGGGAGTTTCTCAGCCTTCGGCCGGTATGTACCACTATCATTGTCGATTATCAATTCGTAAGCCGAACAGTCCTCGTCTTTACATGTCTCGTCGGCGTCATATGCGCCTGGCTCCATGCTGCGTGTACTACTTCTCGGGCGACTGTTACTTATGGCAGTTATAGATTCTCGCTGTTGATGGTGCTTTTTCTTGGGTCGCACGAAGAATTCACCGGAAAAAGCAATATAGATAGAGACATCACTGTGCATGGTGTGTTTGCTTAGCATGTCAATGCCAAATTCCTTGCCCGTTTCTGTAAACCGAAGCTGGCCGTCTAGTGTGAGTACATAGGTAAAAATTCGGCCACCACGACCGTGGTCAACAAAGTCCAGGAAAAGCTCAGTCAACTCTGTACACGGCTCATGGAACATTCCATTCATTGTGCTGCGGTCGAAGTTGTAGATCCGAGAGTGTTGATGATGCAGGGCACGATTCAAAATACGTCCTCGTAGACTGTGAGAAGTGAATATTCCAGCTACAAATGGCTTGAACTCGACATATCGATGATATAAGTCGTCGGGCACGGGGCCCTTGAGCTGAATTTCAATTGCTTGGAAGCTGGCATTACCATCAATCGATCGTTCTTTCCCGTATTCTGCGCCAAACTTACTTGTATGGAGTAGTCTTGCCCAGTGCGTTTTCGTTCTCCGCTGCACCAGAAGTTTTCAAGAGTCTGCCAATCAAAGGAGAGAAATGTTTGAACCAGTAAACCGGCCCAACTGTATATATATGAGCGCCATTGTTAGATTCTGTCCGTCCGAGACATTCAACACTGACGACAAGCTCTGCGTCTAAATCTCGAGATGTTGAGCAAGCCGCTACAACCATCCTCACCGTATACGCTCGTTTGCTACCAGCACGTTTCTTCAAACGATAGGCGCGCTCCTTGATCCCGTCCCAGTCCTCTGTTATGCGATCCACGAGCATGTGCGCGTTCCCCAACCGGTCATCATGGTCTGCCGGATCCTCATCGTAGACACGGCACTTTAGGTGAAACCCGGATGCGGGGACATTGGCAACAACCCATTCTGCATTCCACACGGGGTTCACATCCCTCCTTATTGTAGGCGTCCGAAAGACAGCATTAGGATCTTGCTTGTGTCTTTTCGGCAAAGCGGTCTTTAGCTCAGCGCGCACAAAGGGATCGGACGATAAGGTGCCAAAGTCGGCAGCGGGTAGGTTACTCGCTCTATGAAATGTGAATTTCAACGTATAGCCGGCCGGCGCATGCGGGAAGGGGGTATCATCGAAGCCTCCGGGCGGGCTGCCTTCCTCCGCCTTGTCCTGATGGTCGCTCGGTCTGAATGCGAGGGCTCTCTCATGCGCTTTTTCTGTCTTCTCTACAAGCTTGGGACCATAGCGTTCTGTCACATGTTGTCGCTGCACTTCTGGGGCAATCTCGGCGCCCATGATTTCTTCCTCTTCCTTCCAGGAATCCTTTCTGGTGCTGTTTTAAACAAGAGAGGCTGGTGGTACGTAGTCAAGAACAGTTTGATAGTGGAGATGAGTAACCTGAGTGGAGATTGCAACAAAGTTCAGTGAAGTATGATCGTGGTCAACGAGGCATACGGAATCTGGGACAGTCAATGCATCGGCCAGACTGAGGGTTCCATTCAAAAGTATGAGCAGTGGGTCTGAAATCTTTGTCAGGTAATCGGCAGATCCAACAGTAATATAAGGGGAGTATCTGATGGATGAGAGATGGTTGGGGATTCGGTTCGACAAGACAAGCTTTGCTTGGCACAAAAGGGCAGGGGACTGGTAATTTCAGAGGACTTCTGAGAGGATCTGGGAGACGACGATAACGCCGACGGCTGATTCAGTGTGGATAGAAACAGATGAAAAAGGAAAAGGATCAATCATCATGACAAAGGGTATATGTAGTAGGCTGTGTACTACTGCAGGCCATTGTGCCGACATCCAGATTCAATTGGATCACACGAGAGGTTAGTGAGAGAGAGATCTCCATCAGAAGTATGGAGTACGTACAGTAAGTAATACTTACTGTACTCTGTAATACGAGTAGTAGGACGCCGGTGACGTAGTGACTGCCAGATTGGCCAATCAGCACCAGTATACGCGCAGCATCAATGAGGAATGGGCTGTGTCGTCTGCTTTCTATTACTCACTAGGTAACTTAGCTAGCTATCTTCAGAACTATGGATTAATCGATTCTTGTGTCGCCGTAAGCAGTAGGCTACAGTATTACTATTCTGAGGTCTCTGTCGAATATGTGGATATGTCTCGACTCGCCCAAATATAACTACGTAATGCGAATGAAAGTTTGAAAGAGAAAATACTAATCCCGTTCTGGAAATATGTGGAACAAGTACATGTGACGACCTGTGGCCCCCAGCCCAGCCCAGCCTAACTCCCCGTAAATCGCCGTGTAGCTGTGACCTACATCCCGGTAACGCCTAAAATCTAAAATGAGTTAACCTTCTCTTGAAATCGAACTCCTTTCCATTCAGTTTTCGCCGGATGCTTTAAGCTGGCGCTTTACGAGCCTCGAAACAAAAACTGCATGTCCTCCGGTGTCAATTTTTCCAACGCATCTCCCTGATCTTTGTTGATTGTGCCATTGATCATGTTGGCCTTCTTCTCCTGAAGCGCGACCATACGAGATTCAACCGAGTCCTCAATGCAAAGTCGAGTGATGACACACGGGCGGCGTTGTCCGATTCGATGGCATCTGTCCGCACTCTGCCATTCGGCTGCAGGATTCCACCATCTGTAAAAAATTGCCCGGTTAGTACGAAATTCAAACAAACAATCAAGGGTAATTAATGACTTACGGATCGATAATGAAAACCCGAGAGGCCTCTGTCAAATTCAGAGCCACTCCACCAGCTTTGAGAGACACCAAGAACACTTCGACATCGACATTCTTCATGAAGTGGTCGATGGAATTCTGACGCTGTGTGGGAGTCATACTCCCGTCTAGCATCACTGTATTGAAACCGGCTCGGCGCAGACGCCATTCGACTAGTTGTAGCATCGATGTAAACTGGGAGAAGACAATCGACTTGTGTGTCTGCTTCTTGCTTCGAAGCTTGTATAGATCGTATACAAGCATCTCAATCTTCGTAGATGACGTCCAATCCTCCATTCGGATACGATTGATGATAGAATTCTTCTTGACCACGTCCTCCTCTTGCTCAATCTCAGGCTGCTCAAAATCAATTGACAAAGGAATATGGCATCGAGGGCAGTCAACAATAGAATCGACGTCGAAAGTACGCACGTAGTCCTTCGCACACTGTCGACAGAATTCGTGGTGACACCGAGACCGAATTGGGCTTTCGGCAGGTTCATCACAAATGCTGCATACTAGCACATTTTGCCCACCTTCAGCGTGTTTCTTGAGAATCAGATCTGGATGGTTCGCAACCTGCCGCATCTGCATGATCAAACCAAAAATATTGGCGTAGTTGTTAAGCATGACACCACGGCTAACATAAGTGTCGAATTGCCGAGTAGTGTTGGTCATGATGCTGGTAGAGAAATCGCGTTCGATCTCACCAAAGAACTCATTGTGTATAATGACACTATATAGGTATGAGCTTTTTTTTTTTTTTTTTTTTTCTTTCATTATTGCCGCTCCGATAGGTTAGGACTTACCGTTTAGGTGGGAGCTCCATGGATGATGTATGATCTCTCTTCAGACGTCGAAGCATGATTCGGTCCGTGATAAGACGAAGCTTGCGCAAGGCATCATGGCGGGCCTGCCCATGACTTTCCATGACTAAAAATTGTCAGTATTAAATACAATCTATTAGAAGAATATAAACATACTTGGATTAAGAATCTCCTGATTGAAGACCGAAACATGACTGAATCCACTATAGAAATGGTGAGATACCTCCTTGCGATCGTTGGGGAGATAAATATTACCTATGACGACAATGGGTGCATCTCTTTTCAGCATCTTGTGACCAGTGCAGTTCCTGACATTGACACATTTTGCAGAAATAGCAGGCAAATGGTCGAACTTCAAGGAACCGAAGAAGAGAGAAGAATTCACCAATGCGATTTTGAACCGGTGTTCCTGACAGACACCATTTGTACGTGGACGTCAAGGCAAAGCATGCACGAGCTACGCTGGTGGTGCGTTGCTATTTGATGTTAGCTAAGTGTAGAATCAACGATAGTGAAGGTTAATCTACCTTGATGCTGTGTGCTTCGTCAAGAATCAAACGGTGGAAATCTATCGAATGTATCACACCTTCAAAAATTGTCAACAATTGATATAGTCAAATTTCTACGAGACAGATACATACTGTCTTCTTTGACAATGCCATCTTCTCGATTCCAGCCTTTCATTTCCTTACGGTACATTGATTCCAGCCCGGAGTCTGATGACAGGCGTTAGCGGACAAAGATGAGAAGACGAGCGAGTAACCCACATGAGATCATGATAACATCGTAGCCGAGAAGATCTTTCCTTTTCAGGTGCTTCACCTTAGGGTTCGAGTTGTGATATACTAGCACCTTCAATTTTCCATTGGTGTATTCCTATGAGGAGTCAGAGTGAACTTCTTGTTCGTACCTGGTGTACTAACGTTGATTTCCGATTGCCATTGCATCAAAGCAACAGGAGGCACGACAACTAGCGACGGTTTCCCCACTGGATAGTCAGACATGAGCAAGGACACAGCTTGGATGGTCTTTCCCATGCCCATTTCATCGCCTA
Source organism: Talaromyces marneffei (assembly GCF_009556855.1). Taxonomy (NCBI): domain Eukaryota; kingdom Fungi; phylum Ascomycota; class Eurotiomycetes; order Eurotiales; family Trichocomaceae; genus Talaromyces; species Talaromyces marneffei. Next base: position 1,471,128 of record NC_072351.1, on the reverse strand, counting down.
ACAATCCTCCTTTGTAGTGCGTTTTCTCTTGCTGCATCATCCAGTTGAGGCCTTCTAGCTGAAAGGACTTGAGCTTGCGGTTGATGCCCGCTGGCTGTTCGGCCTGCCGAGGAACGATCGCTGGCATATTTTCCAAATCTTTCCACATACTGATTATCAACGGATGTTGTTTCTCGAGCTTTCTACGCTCTTTCGCTGCCTGTTATAAGTCAGTAACGCAAATTAATCATATTACAAATGATCATCCCATACCCGGCGACCCATGTGATAAGGGAGTGTTGGCTCTATTGCTCTTTGGGCTCGACTTGCAGCCCGAGCTCGGCCACGGCGTGGAGTGTTAGAAGTTCGAGCTCGTCGAGTCGCAGATGGCGCGATTACTGGGACTTCCTCTACATCAGGGGAAGCCGCATCCGCTTCGCTCACATTGTCATCAGATGGAGAATAAGCCAAGTCGCCTGCATCGTCCGTATAATCCCCATCATCTAACATGGGTAAATCACCGTCATCTTTTACCTGAGATTTTGGCCGAGAGCGTAGGGAGCGTCGTCGACTGTGTTGAGAAGACATTTGCTCTTCCAAGGCAGGCGACAGTTCATCTTCTGAATCTTGGGCCATGGGAGCTGCCGTAGCGTCGTCCGCATCAAAAGTATTCCGTTGACGCTTGACATCACTTCCTCCATATTCCTCAAGCTGCAATTTGCGAGCCAATGCCGCATCAGATGATTCAATGGCGAGCATTTGAGAAGCACTCCTCTTTCCTCTGGTCGAACCTGTAATTACAGACGACGGAAGAGCGAAAGCACTGGCACGAAGTTGCTGGGTTCTTGTCGATGCGCTAACTCTTTTCCTGGCTTTCCCAATATTGTGATCGGATTCTGGTGGAGTAACAGCGACGCTTGTAGCCGGGGTATCAAGAACGCTGTCCTCTCGGGAGGTTGAGTCGACGGACGGCGGTGAAAGTGACGAGGCAGTCGAAACTGTATCCTTCGTCATGACTGGAATGGCAACCTCGATCATTAGGGATGATGTTCTTGTACTGCGACGAGTAGGTTTGGGAGTTGGGGCCGAGCTTGATACTGCTGTCGTCTCGTCATTTTCTATAGCTTGTTCGGCAGAAGCACCAAGTGCAAGCCTAGTAGAACTGCGCCTAGGTGGCATTGTAATGGTCGGTAGCCTCGCAAGAGCGGCTAGGTAGAAGAAGTTCAGTTATTACCAATACTTAGTTGGTCTTGATCTCACGGCATCGCAGCCTTACCCCGACATGAACGATCGACTTCCCGTCAATCCAGCACTTTTGCAGATGACCGTCGTCCGATACTGGTAACAACGATGAATGTGTTGTGCTGACTGTATGGGACGAGCTGCACTCGCAACTGATAAATTTGGGATGGAAAGAGCAGTGGTTTAGGCATGAGGACTGTGTCTTGATTGGCTGCTATCTACCAGGGCGCAACTTGACTGGCGGAAAGAGCAGCCTGGTTGGTGGGCCCGCGGTTGCCTGGAGCGCCCTTATCCACACTGGTGGTGACTGGAGCCGCGATAAAAAGTGCAACAGGGGAAGGGGAAGCGCAATCAGTATCAGCTTCAGATGGTTGTCTTCTTTTCTTGCCACCTCCCTGAAACAGTCATTTTGAACAGAAAGAGAAAGAGAAAGAAGAAGAGGAAGAGAAAGCGGGAAGAGCCCATTCAACTCCCAACACCTCGGTTGTTGCGTGCCAGTCGAGTCTTTGTTCTCTTTTTGTCCGTTCTTCGACTCCGAATGAACCCCACTTCTGCCTCATTCTCGCGTTAAGTGGAACGCGAAAGCGTCACGAGTTCCTGTGACTTCCACCTGCCAGCTCAGTGCTTACTACAGTCGCATTATACTGATTGAGAGTATTTTCTTGAATGACTAGAGCAGTATTCTTGAAACTCGAGTCAATATGTAGGTTCCCGACCGTTCGATACGCTAATCATGATGATTCTTATGGTGAGATTAACTGCTGACACTTAGTAAATCCACCAGGTCTAACAGGTCGAATCGACGGCAAAATGGCAATCAGATAAGAGGGCCGTAAGTTGTTCATGACCCCCATCCCAAATCGCTTTGGAGTGAAGCTTACTAACTTCACCATCCAGACATTCAGCTCTCACTGACTTTCTGGCGGTAAGAATTTGCTTTTTTTCAACCTACTTCCTTTGATCTTCATTTTTATAGATTCGACACCACTTCTGGAAGGTATGAGGTTCTATATTACAAGTCTGTACTAATTTGGCATCCTTCGCTAGTCAAACCACATTTCTGCAGCCCAGATTCAGAATGATTATCAAGAGCGTTTGCGTCAGGTAGAACGTGAAGTCGAACGAGAGCATAGAGAAAATAGCCAAGCCGACGAACAATATGAGGATGAGAATGCCGGCGAGTCGCCCGAGGAAAAAAAGAAGAGAAAACGAAAAGAGACTGCTACCTTGGCCAAGATCAAGCAGAGCAAAGAGTTTGCCCGTCGCAAAGCTGCCCGCAAGGGTGATGCCTCCGATGACGATGAAATAGCTCGCGACATGATGTATCAAAAGTCACGGCCGGTACCGGGACAGTTGGACAACTGCGAAATTTGCGAAAAAAGATTCACTGTCACTCCCTACAGCAAGACTGGTCCGGACGGTGGCCTCCTTTGTGCTAAGTGCTCCAAAGACCTGGCCAAGGACGAGAAGAAGGCAAAACCGAAGAAGACTACGCCTAAGACTGGTCGTCGTCAGAACCAAAGCAAGTTACTGGATGGCGTTGCTCAGCGAGGCGCTTCAAGTTTGGTAGAAATGTGTACGAAGGTATTTGAATGATGTCTACGTCTTGGTGAATATTATTATGGCTAATAAAAATGTTTAATAGAAAGTTGCGGATAACATCAACGACGTGGAAGAATTCGGTGACTTGCCTCCACAGCTGCTTCATCGCTTGAGTCAGATTCTATCCAAGAGACGAGTGCTCACTCCTCGAACACTTCAACTCTTTCTACGTTCAGAGTTTGATGCAATCAATATCTACGATTGTGGGAGTGAGTACTATGGTTTTCTCCTAGTATCTTTGCTCAACTCTCACTAACATACCTTAGAACTTGAGACGGATGATTTTGAAAAGATCTTTGCATTTATGCCGCATCTTGTGCATGTCAACCTGCGCTTTGCAGGCCAAATGAAAGACAAAGTCGTTGAGTATATGATGGACCGTCAGCTCAAGATCAAGCATCTGCAGCTTGATGCGGCTAATCTTGTCTCCGATGGTTGCTGGCGACAGCTTTTTATGAAACTCGGCTCTCAATTGGAAGGATTGAAACTCTCGAACCTCGACTCTTCTTTCGATGACGAGACTGTCATAACCCTCAGCAAACAGTGTCCAAACCTTCGTCGGTTGAAGTTGAATCATTGCTGGAAAATTGGAGACGAAGCACTTGTTTCCTTGGGAAACCTGTCCAACCTTGAGCATCTCTCGATCAATTTACTGCGAGATGTACAACAGGCGAATGTTGTCAATCTTGTTGATAAACTCGGACCCAAACTGCGCACTTTTTCTCTACAAGGCTTTCACGATTGTGACGATAAGCTACTAGACACAATACATACGCGCTGTTCTCGGCTTGAGAAGTTGCGATTATCTGATAATGCGATCTGTACCGACAAGGGGTATGTGAATCTCTTTATAGGATGGTCAAATCCGCCTCTAAAGTTTGTTGACTTGTCGTCCACTCGCGATGTCGACAACTCTAATCCGGATGGCCCAGAGGAACCTGTTGGTCTTGCGTCAAATGGCTTCATCGCTTTGATGGACCATTCAGGCTCGAAGCTAGAGAAATTGAATATCAGTTCCTGCCGGCATATTTCTCGTGATGCCTTTGAGAAGGTGTTTGCTGACGATCGGACTTATCCAGCGCTCAGGGAATTTGATATTTCCTTCCACACGGTCATGAACGATTTTATTGTAGCATCAATCTTTAAATGCTGTCCTGCCTTGCGGAAACTAACGGCATTTGCTTGTTTCAATGTCGTCAATGTCCACGTTCCAGCAGGAGTGGCGTTGATTGGTGGTCTTCGAGCTCGAGACTCGATTATAGTTGAAGGAGATTTCTAACTTAATTTTTTATTTTTCGATCGGAGACAGAATAACTGTGGTCAATCGCTCGTGTTGTCATTGCTTTCTCTCCTTCTCCTTTAATGGTTAGCTAGTCGCCGAGCTAGTTTTTCATTTTCAGGTACCAAATCAAATTTCTAGACCCTGATGATTCCGAGACAGCACGAATATATCTCTGATTTTCTTTTTTCCTTCTTCTTGGCCGTAATTGCCAAAGACCAAGACCACTATAAACTGAGAATTGTGGCCACTACATAAGTAGGAATGTGGATAGATACCCAACATTCCAGGCAACACCCGTGTGCCAGCAGCATAGAATTTGTAAGGAATGTTATGTGGCACCAGTACGAAACGAACTCTAGAGCTACGTAGTATAAAAATACATGTACTAGTCCACCAGTGAGGTATGACTTGTCGTAGTCGAGGCTTGAGAGATGCCACACCAAGCATATGGTTTGTAAGAGCCAAGCTAATTGATCGACTGATGTATGCACAGCCCTTCTCATGTTTTGTGACACAGAAAGTGGTAGATAGGATGACAGGCAAAATGCAAGACATATGATGACATTCATGTGATCATCCACAATTTGACACCTAGCCACCGCACATTCAGGGTCCGTTAAAGGGCTGAAAGTAAAAAGTAAAACGTAAAAAAAAAAAGGTGGTTGGGACTACTCCACTTAACCCATAACCTGCGCTAACATTCTTTAGTTGGTCGTGTAGGCTGTAGCACTTCCCATCTGTGGTAAGAGTGCTCGCTCCATGGTGAGTGTGATTTATTTATTACTCCGTACAGAGCCTGGCCCAATCTTTCTGTTTGCCTCACCAAGAATCAGAAATTTAGAATGGACTCCCTGCTTTATAATGAATGATAGAGGATATCATTGTAAAGTGTAGATTGTAGTATCCAGATTGATGAACGTCTATCTATGTGCGTGGTCTACAGAGTAGCAAGATCGAAGTCGATCGCATACTATACTCTGAACTCTGTAGATTACCCAAAGACCAAAACTCTAAACAGAGGCTTCCCCTGATTCAGATCTGCGTATTGTAATTACTGAGAAAACCTATCAACAGCCGCGTAGCTGGAGTCCAAAAGCGTAAGATACGGTATCCCTGCTTGGGGCGATGAGACAAGTCAAACCCAATCAACGCCATCTCTGCCGCCACAGTCACAATAATGTGGTCGATATGCTCTGGAGTCTGGTTTTTTTTTGTTGGCAGCCACTTAGTGGCACTTAGTCCCCTGCGTAGCGCCAGCAAGCAGCTACCCTTTTTTTTTTTTTTTTTTTTTTTGCTTCTCGTTTTTGAAAAATAAAATACTCGATCTTAATCTTAATTCTCTACGGGGTATCTACATAGTACGTTGTAAGAGTTGGGATCACCACAAGACTTTGAGCTGCGATTCTAACACATACAAAGGACGCAGAACTCAAAAGGAATCCTGTTGCTATATTTGGGGTCGATCAGTGAGTATTACTACTCACTGCTGATATACCCTGTGGGCCTGTAACAGCTTAATAAATAGTTAGATCGACCAGTTGAGCCAATTTAATTTTCAATCAATGCGTGCGACAACTTCGTAGTACATCTACATCTGTGGAAGTTAAACCTGCCAGACTCGATAATCATTCTTTATATATTATAAAATGTCTACTACAGTGTGTACTGTACTGTATCATGAGTAGTCTAGGTAAAACACCTAAACTGTGAGTGCATCATTCCACCTGGGTTGGTAGGCCGGAAACAGTGGGTGCTCGGCAGCATACGTAGTAAACATCGCATGGGCCACCACGGCGCTAAACACTTCACGAAAACATCCATCCATCCACCCCGTCGATACTTTCTTCCCTTCGTCTGTTTTTTCACCACTTGACAATTCGAATTTGTTTCATACGCATTCGTTTTTCTTTTTTGTTTCTAGAATTTCTATCGTGCAATTTGTTCGACTAGTTAATTATAATACCATCACCGATCGATCTCCTTGGACTCGGCTCGGCTACAGCCTTCCCGTTATTGCCAGTTAATTGCTTTGCTGGGCCTGCCGTTTGTTTCAGCAACAATCAATAGACATCTGCACGGCCCCTCGACCTCCAAAGTCTCCCTCGTTGACATCTCGATCCTCAAGGGTAAAGAGATACACAAAGGCCCCATCCCTCATACATTCGATCCTGTCCTGAAAGCTTCTCCGTCTCTTCCTTGCGGCGGTGTTGGGACCAGGCACGAGTTGGGCCCTCTGTGTATCGGAAAGACAGTCGAAAGCGCAGTCTCGATGCCGATCAAGCTTCCCAAGGGTTTCGCACGGCGAAAGTCGTCTGGTAACGCTCTTGATGAGGTGGAGCAGGCGCCCGAATCCTCGTTTCGGGTATTCGAGCGTCCGAATGGGTTAAACAAGGGCAGGGCCCTTACCAATGGTGAGGGTCGATACTACCGCCCAGCAACTGCGGAATCAGATAATATATTCGCTGGAATCGAGAAACCTCTTCCTCATAATAGGTATATCCCAGTGGATGAACAAACTATGCTCCGTTTGCTAACTTACTTTGCCAGGGCTAGTGGTGGAACCAATAATTCGGCATCCACAGGTCTCTATGATAGCTCGTCTTCTGCTCGATATAGTTCATCTTCAACACTACCTTCGTCCACCGACATCCCTGTACATAACGATCTTTCTCGGGGTGTTCACGACCTGCCTGTACCACCAGTGCCAGAGTCTCCGTCCGTGTTCTCTTTGCGTGCGGCCGGCCGTACCTTCTCATTCGGAACTCGACCTCTACGTACATCTACACCCACATCACAGCAGCAGCAGCAGCAACAACAACAACAACAAGCTTGCCAGCAGACGACGGCGTCTCCATCGACCAGCCGTGATCGAGCAACGACCGCAAGCTCCGCCAACACAGCCATTCCTCCCAAACTGTTGGATTCGGACTTGAGTATACGCGGAGCGGGTGATGACGATGATGGATTCGGAAGCATGTTTGAGAACTTTGGGAAGCGGAAAAGCGCCATCTTATTGGATTCTTCAAAATCGGTATTGTCACCTGCTCTCCCATCAAACTATCCGTCTTATTCTAACAATATGCAGAGCGGTGTCCAATCGAAAAATCACCCAGCTCCTAACCAGAACGAGCGAGGCGTCCCGTTAGCTCCTATAGTCACAGATAGGCGACAGGCTGTTGAGCCATCACCTTATTCGTGGGATAGTCAGACATCTACGAATGCACTGATGCACGGCGACACTGATAACAACAGGCATGAAGGACGAACAGCAACCTTACCACCGTCGCAGTCTATGACCTCCACCAAATCCGCAGCCCTTGAATCGCCTGATAGCTACGATTCTGATGACTCTCCTTCATTTATAGCTGACAACGATGACGCTGAAATTGTTCGTCAATCCATACTTATGACTACCCGCAGCCCGCAACCACCCGCATCAACCAGCCCGCAACCAAATACCAACGAAAAAACCCCCCTATTCGAGAGCGACGAGATTATTTCTAGCGCACAACTGGCTTCGCAATATGAGGATCATGTTGCGTCAGCACCCACTACTCAAAACAAGGTCATGACGCCCGCTCAATTCGAACGTTACCGCCAACAGAGAGAAATGACACGCAGACTCAGCACGGGATCGAAGAGTGAGGCCTCAGAAGCTGGAAATGATTATGAAGATGAAGATGAAGATGAAGATGAAGCGGAGAAAACCCGAGAGGCTGCACGACAACGCCGCAAGCAAGAGGCTCACTTGTCCGTCTACCGCCAACAGATGATGAAGGTTATCGGACAACAGGCTCCTCCTCAGTCAAGCGGCTCTCAATCACTGCGTCCGATCTCCGAAAATGGCAGTATTAGCACGCCGAACTTGCTCTCGCGCTCGTCAATGCTCGGTTTGCCCACAATTCCCCAGGAAAGCGGTAAGAGTGACGGCGAGGATGACGAGGATGTCCCTCTTGCAATATTGGCCGCACATGGATTTCCCCACAAGAACCGGCCGCCTACTCGATTGAATGCGTCAAGCTCCAACCCGAATCTCCGTGTATCGTATTCTGGATCATCTCCTGGTCCTTCCACCGACAATGCTGCAGATCCCCGAGCCAGCTTACCCGTGTTTGCCCGCAACCTGCCTCGAGATCCGTACTTTGGAGCCGCCATCGTCAATCCTTCTCATAGGGAGAGTTTGGCATTGGGCGGCGGAACGCCTGCTTTAGGAACCTCGCCATCGTCAACTTCCTTGCCGCCTGGCGGTCTTGTTGGTGTCATTGCAAACGAGGAACGAGCGCGAGCAATGCGCAGAGGAAGCCCCAATGCCCAAGCTCAAGCTACAGGAATCTCTCGTCCTTATTCTGTCGCTAATATAGCTCAGATGAATGCCCCGGGTCCCTGGAATGGGCCTACAGGTTTGCCTCAATATCAACAACCTCAGGTGATGACGCCAGGGGAGCAGGCACAGCTTCAGATCTCCCAGCAAATGACGGAGATTATGCAGGTTCAAGTACAAATGATGCAGCAGATGATGCAAATGCAAAGTCCTTCTCCAGGACAACAGCCACCACAGATCAACCCTAATTTCCTGTCGGCGCTTGGCCAGCCTGCCAACTCAGCCCAACGTCCGATGTCAATGGCATCGTCTTTCCACCTACTCGCTAACCCACCCCAAGTTGATCAACGCACCCTGAGCATGTTAGATCCCAATATGTCGCGATGGAACCTCAATCGACCAGCTTCTATTCATCCAGACGCAATGGGACGTCCCATGACACCGCAAGGTGGCCATGGATATGCCCCATCCATAGCTCCTTCAGAGCGTAGCAATATTGGAATGGCTTCTCGATACCGTCCAGTTTCCATGGCTGTCCAAGAGCAACAAATGCCTCGATCATCAACGTTCACATCATCTCTCAAACCCTGGAACAATGAGAACCCGCGACCAATCTCCGTTTCTCCCAGTAACTTGCAGCCTAGAGACCGCAAATCAACTTCATTGGCGACTGTGACCGTTCAACCTGTAGACGGTACCAGCAGAGACTCTCTTTCTGGAAAACAGAATGTCAAGAATTCGCTTCCGGACGAGGATGAGGATGAAGCATGGACTGAACTGATGAAGAAGCGCGAGAAGAAGAAGAGCAGCTGGAAGTTGAAAAAAGAAAACTCAACTTTGGGCGATCTTTTGCACATAGTCCATTAGACGCCCACATCAATCCTTTGATGTACCTTCGACGCATGCAATGACGACGATTTTTTGAATTTCTACTCTTACATTATACATCCTTTTCTTATACTTTTATGGTTTGGCATTACGATTCTCATCAGAGATATTCATTTTCTCTTCCTCACGGATGATCTTGTTTCAAATCGTCCTCTCTCTTATGTATAATTCTTCATCTTCGTTATAAAAACCATGTTGTTACATCGCGCTTTTTCTTGTTCGAAGGAGTAGAGCATGTCATTCGGGTCATGAGTTTTTCTTGCTTTATGAATCAAGCATTTTTCCCTTTCTTCTTTCAGGATAATGAAAATGGATTACTTATCAGACAAAATATGCACAAAGATTTCATTCTTTAATTCCAGTCTTTGTTACTAGAACCTGAAACTACATTGTAGAGGTGGAAAATAATCAAACGTGATTGGCAGGGAGTCACGTGCTGATACTGACAGTTCCGCCGCAGGCAACTTTTCCGCCCGAGTAAGCAATCACCGGAATCTCCAGGTTATTGAAGTATCTTCCTACATATTTGACTGGTGCATTTCGAGACATTTTGAATTATCCCAAAAATTTTATATTGACACATACGTACTATTTTATTTTGGACGCTTCCGTCAAATCTTGCTACAACTCTCTATTACCGGCGAGGGTCAAAAGGAACTACGTCTCTGTCGCACGGCGATTCCAGGCGATTCTTATTTGTTATATTTGTTTGGCAAGTCGCCGGTCGATTGGATAGAAGAAAGACAAAAGCGCCAATATGAATGCTCCAGACAGGTGGGTTTGGTTGTTCTATTTGCTCTGTTCGGTCATGTTGCTCTGATGGCTCCTTCGTTTGCCTATAAGGGTGCATTCCTAGATTGTCATCTTTCCTCTTCTCACTTCCATGTCTCTGTCTCTACTCCTTCCCCTCCTTGAGAATCCGTCCTCGTTATTCCTACCATTCTCAAGCATGCCTACTCCTAGCCTCTATTCCTGTCCTACTACATCACTTTACTACTCCTTCACCTCATCCCATCCCATCTGATGACCGACATGCCTTGGACCAAGGACGGCGAAAGCGCCGCTTCTTCATGGAACGGAACTTGCTATCGAAATACCTCGGCTCCTCCGCCTGCCGTGAATGTCCCCAGAAAGTATTCTGCCCTAGTTTCTGATATCTTGCGTCATTTTGCTTGTTTATTTTACTGTACTGGGGGGGAAATACCATTTGATACTGTCATTTCAAGCTAGTTCTCTCACTGACTTTAGGGCTCAAGTATGCTGACATCATCCGTGTGTATAGAACAGAGAGCTTTATTCTAGGAGAAGGAGAAAAGAAAATTGAAGAAAAGGCAGATACACGTATGAACCCTTTCGTCCTCACCTGGTGTTCTTGATGACTGATATATGTACAGGAACTCCATCCACGTCTATATTCACTATTAATAAAGAAGACCACTCCGTGGGTAATCTCCTCCGTGGCCGTCTTCTTCAGAATCGCCATGTTACCTTTGCTGCTTACAAAGTATGCTTGTCCTATCCCTTTAGATGCGAAGTCAAAGGACTAACGATATGAAAGATCCCACATCCCCTCGTACACAAACTCGAGCTTCGTGTACAAACAGACGGCGAAATAACGCCCAAGGATGCTTTGCTCGCGGCTTGTCATGACACTGTCCGCGATCTTGGTACATTATCTCGAGAGTTTACCAAGGAGTTTGAATTGAGGAAGATGGTGGGCGCTTCTCAGCATCAGAATGGGACGCAGGATGGTCTTTAAAAAATGCCGTTTTTTCTTTTGAAGATTTTTTTTTTTTCATGATATGGGCGTTTGTTATTCCCTTCTTGGGATTTAGGGATGGTTTAATCAACAATCAATGACTGGCTCTGAGAGTCTTATCGTCCTTTCATGGAGTCTTCTGTTTAAAATCCGGGTCTCTATATATAAAGTTCCCATGTTCAAGTAAACCTCTCCCGTAGACAGTGCACAAGAAGCGAAGAATTAATATTCCACCACACCATTTATAGATCAATCAAATCAGTTTACTATAAGATTATTGATCCAACCATCTCTTCTAGAATCTGTAGTCGCTCTACATAGAGAAAGTTGTTGACTTGGGCATTCATCCGGTTGTGGCTAGCGCATGTTGGACTGTGGCGTCAATCCGTTCTGTGCCTCTGTCAGGTCCCCAGTTCCCCCCTTCTCCTCGGGACAACCGCCGTCATTGTTTCCAACCTCCAAACAAGCTTCTACTTTAGCATGTTTGCGTTCTCTCGCGCGTTTGTGCTATATTGTCTGATCTTTGCCTGATTTTCTTTTCAGTTTCATGTTTATATTATCTGTATAAATGTATTCTGCCTCGAATTCTTTCCTTGGCGGCGCAAACAGCGCTCGCCAGCAGCAACAGGCATCACCATTCCAGCACCAGCACCAGCAACAGCAGCCAGCTGGATTCCCTCAGCATGGCCTAGCCCCCCAACCCACCGGTTTTCCTGGTGGTCAACAACTTCAACCTCAATATACCGGTTTTCCAGGCGCCGCTAATCCTACAGCCTTTCAACAATCGTACGGCCAACCGTCGCTCCAACCACCCCAGCAACAGCAATTGCAGCCCCAATTCACCGGATTCCCAGGCGCTGCTCCTCAGAATCAGTTTGCTCCGAGTCAACCACCGCAAGCTCCGCAGCAACAAAATGCAGCTCCTCAGCAATTTCCCAGTGCTTCTGCAGCTCCCCCCACGATCGCCGTGCACAAGACATCGGCGCAGATGGCGCAGTCATTCATGCAGGATAGTGCGTCGTCCCGACCAACTCCGCCGCCAAAATCAGGGCCGAGAATACCGAATATGAGGCTTTCGTTCATCACTGCTGAGGATCAAGCCAAGTTCGAACAGTTGTTCAAAGCCGCGGCTGGGGATGATGTGATTCTAGACGGTGGGAGCTCACCTTGACGTCGTTTTTGGGAGCTTCTCTTGCTAATATTAGTTGGATAGGGGACAAAGCTAGAGATATCTTGTTGCGCTCACGGCTATCTGGGCAGGATCTATCTAAGATTTGGTGAGATCTCCTTGGATGAAGATTTCGAAGCTTGCAGAAATAACATCTTTTCTAGGGTTCTGTCAGATACGAACAAGACCGGCCAGCTTTTCTTCCCTGAGCTCGCTTTAGCTCTGGTCAGTGAGATTACCAAACAATATAAAGGATACTGGATGCTGATAAACTCATAGTACCTCTGCAATTTGAGGTTGACCGGCAAAGAGATTCCCACATCTCTTCCCGAGAAAATCGCCAATGAAGTTTCGTCAATGGTCGACATCATTTCATTCGGCGTTCCGGACACTCAGTCAAGCGCGCCACAAACTAACGCTCCCAAATTCGACGCACCTCTTATGCAGAATTCTGCAGCGCCCCCAGCTCCAAAACAGCCCACGCCTCAACAGCCGTCGAATACACAACTCTTGAATCAGCTTACTGCTCAACCTACTGGATTTTATAACCAAGCGACTGGTTTCCAGCCGCAAGGTCTAGCACCACAGCCTACCGGATTCCCGGGTCAGTCGCAACCGGTTCAACCCCAAGCTACAGGCTTTCTTAGCAACCCGCAAGCGACAGGATACAATGGCCCGCGTCCTCCCATGCCACCTATGCCTACCGGCTTTGCTTCCCATTTGTCTCCTTCTCAAACTGGAATGGCTCCGTTGGCTGCCCAACCGACCGGTGTACCTGGCCAGTGGGGATTTGTTAACACGCCTGCAACTGGGTTACCGAATATTGACGCCCTAAAACAACAACTCATGCCACAGCCTGGCCGCGAAGGTGGGTTCAGTATGACTGGTCTGTCAGGCAATGCAAACATCCCGTGGGCTGTTACTAAGGAGGAGAAGAAAATTTACGATCAGTTGTTCCGCGCGTGGGATGGTATGAATAAGGGATTCATTGGTGGATCAACTGCAATCGAGATCATGGGTCAGAGTGGACTTCCAAGTTCGGATCTAGAGCGCATTTGGACACTGGTCGACTCCAACGATAAGGGAAAGATCAACCAAGATGAGTTTTGCGTCGCCATGCATCTAATTTACAGGCGACTCAACGGCTATCCTATCCCTGCCCGCTTGCCACCCGAGCTGGTCCCACCATCGACAAGGAACTTGAATGACTCGATTGGTACGGTCAAATCTTTGCTTTCTCAGGATGCGGAGGCCCGCAAGACCAGCGGCGCTTTCCTCCAGCCACAAAAGACAGGTGTCAGCTACTTGAAAGATCACTCGTTCCGCGGCGGCGCAACTTCCCCCGGTGCAGCAGAGCGCCGTGATGCCACTAGATATCAAAATAGAGACGAAGTTGGCTATCGATCGAGCGCTCGTCGCCGAGTCGGCAATGATGGTAGAACACATTCCCCAGCAGCTTCGTCTCAGGTCTCAGAAAGGTCAGATGAGGAGTTGAGTGTTGATCAGTTGAAGAAGAAGCTTCGCGAAACCAAGATTATGCTTGATGCCGTCGATTTCAGAGATCAGAACCAGGCGGAAGAAGATGATGCCATGGACCGCAGAGACAGACGTGAGGCAGAGTCTCTCATGGATCGCATTCGTCGTGTCCAAGACGATATTGATACTGATCCAAAATCTGCTTTCCGTCAGGTAGACTCTGGAGCAGAACGTCGTTCTCTACGCCGTCAGCTCCAGTCTTACCAAGATAAGATTCCTGAAGTTGCCTCTAACGTGCGCAAGGTTGAGAGAGCTATTGCTGAAGCTAGACTTGAGCTTTTCCGCTTGCGAGATGCTAAAGCTAACCCTAGCAGTGCATTGAACATCATCGGCACCGGACCAGGAGGCGCTATAACAGAAGCTGACAGGATCAAAGCCCGTGCTAGGGCTCGAATGCAGGCACGTGCCGCCGAGTTGGCTGGTCGCCCTGTTCCTACTTCGTCAGATGACGAGGGCGCAGCCACTCGCCGACTTGAAGAAGAAAATGTCAAGATCAGAGCAGAGCGTGAGCGTAATGAGGCCATGACTAGGGACGTGGAGGAGAGTGTCAAAGAATTCTCTCTCAGCCTTGAGGATAGTCTCAAGGAGGGCAGTGAAAACTCTACTCGCGAGCATGAGAGACGCCGATGGGAAGAGGCTCTAGGAGTGGAAGATACGATTCGAGACTTTATCTACGATTTACAGCGTGGTAGCCGAACAGCTAAGGTCCGCAAGGAAGATCAAGCCGCTCGTTCTGTGTCCAACGAGCCACCATCGGCGACAAGATCCGAGCTACCGTCACGACCCGCTGCGCTGAGCTCTACAGGATCATCCGCGTCTCTCGCGGGTCAAACGCACGAGGAACGTGTAGCTTCTGCCAGGGAGCGTGCACAAAGACGCATTGCTGAGCGCATGGCTGCAGCTGGTCTCAAACCTAGCACCGACTCTGGCGATACTCTACTTCAGCGCCAAGAGCGGGAGAGGAAGGAACGTGAAGAGAGATTGAAGAAGGCAGAGGAAGAAGATGCCAAGCGGGAGCAAGAAAGACAGCGCCGTCTCGCCGATGAACGTACGCCTGCACCCGCTGCTGCTAAAGCCGCTGGCAAGAAACCCCCTCCAGCGCCTCCCTCGCGCAAGGGCCGACCAGACAGTCAAGCTGAGTCAAGGGCTGCCGAAGAAGAGACTACAATCAAGGAGCAAGCGATACGGGAGGAGCAAGAGGTACAGGAAGCCGAGATAAAACGACTTGAGTAAGTTCTTAGCCACACAACGACACTGAAGTCCCATAAGCGACGTATTCTAACATGGAGATAGGGAGGAGGCTCATCGACAAGAAGATGAGTTACAGAAGGAACGTGAAGCTCATGAAGCACGCCTTCGCGGCCTTGAAGAGCAGGTCCGTGCAGGTAAAATCAAGAAGCAGGAAGAGAAGAAACGCAAGCAGGCCGCAGAGCGAGAGGCAAAGGAGAAAGAAGCCAGACTTGCCGCCCAGAGAGCAGAGCTGGAGGCTGCAAAGGAGCGTGAGCGTCAACTACAACGTGAACTCGAGAATCTGGATGAGAGCTCTTCCGACGAGGAGGGTCCCGTGGATATCGCAAGTTCTCGAGACAACACTCCCGCAGCTCCCTTATACTCCCCGCCACCAGTATCTGTGACTCCAGCCAAACCAGCTGATGCCCGGCCCGCACCGCCAGTCAACGGATCACCATCCAGCAGCCGTAGTGTCGGTGCAGCCGAGTCAAAGAACCCCTTCTTCCGACAACTGAGTCAACCCTCCGAGGCTCAAGCAGCTGCAGCCATTTCACCTCCTTCGGTAGAACCAGCTGCAGTTACTCCTTCAGAAGGGCAATCTACGAATCCATTTTTCAGGCTTCAGCAGCAACAGGAGGCCAGCGCAAAGGTTGCATCAGGCCCAGCAGCCATCCCTGGTCCTCTTGAACGAAAGCCTCGCGCACGTCCCGAACAGGACGATGACTGGTCTGCCGCTGGATCTGACAATGAGTCATCCGATGACGAGGATGACGATCGTGTAGGAGGTGGAAGCGCCAAACAACTTGCAAGTATCCTCTTCGGCACTATGGCGCCCCCTAGACCTTTGAGCGCAATGGACGAGTCGAAATCCGCAACTCCTGTACAAGAAAGCAGCCCCACTGCGCTGCCGCCTCCTCCTCCTCCACCTCCGGCTGAAGAGGCTCCAATCTCACCCGAGAGCGAGACGCCTGTGACAGTAGCAGCACCCGCTGCTCCTCCACCACCTCCACCACCACCTCCCCCAGGTGCTGCTGCTCCTCCTCCTCCGCCACCACCACCTCCTCCCACTGGTGGACCTCCTCCAGCCTTGGGTGGTGGTGGCACCGACCGTGGTGCATTGTTCGCATCCATCCGAGCTGGAACGGGATTGAAGAAGGTTGAGACCAAAGACCGAAGCACAAGCTCGGTTGCGGGTCGTGTACTCTGATATTGAGAAAGATTGATTGAACATAATCCATCGTTTTTTAGTTTATAAATTGTGCGCTCTCTTTGCTGTTTTGTTTCGGCCTACTGTTTTGAATAACATCCGGCAGCGTTGGTTCGATGTAGTTTTATTTGCTAGTTATCATTTAAGTATTTATATTATCATTTACATACAAGCTCCTTTTACCAAGTAGGAGACACACCAATGCTGCCGTTCTGCAAGCTTTGTTGAAAAGCCTAGATATCGTGGGTTTCAAGGCATAGATATAAGCAGTGCAGTGAATGATGCATGTACAAGAAGAACGAATTGAAAACTGTACCCGCCAGAAATACCAAAATAACAGATCAAGTATTGAATGAAGTAGGCATACAATGCAACGAGTATAAAGGAGAAAAGAAAAGCCCTATGCCACAATCTCAACAATGACATTGCCCAGTGTACTCAGCGACCAGAGCACAATGAGCCCACAGCCGATCTTCCGATCCATTCTCCAATGATTCAGCGGGACTATAATCAAGAGTCCTACCAGTGTGGTGAGTAGTGTCACACTACTGATCATGAGATTTCGCGAGATAGTGATTTTGTATGGAGTATGGAGTGATAGTCCATCGATTGTCGATGTTGTTGTGGTTTCGGCACTGGAGTGCAATATCATATACAAGCCTCCCATACCGATTCCGAGCAAGATGTTGAGCATGGGTCCTCCAAAGCAAGCACTCAGTGCCATGACAGGGTATCCCAATCGAGCTACAGTGATGTCCGCAACTAAATCACTCAATGAGTTACCCACGGCAAACACAGTGAGACCCAAAAGTGATTCACTGATGTTCAAAATCACGCCGATAGTTTTCAGAAGACTGACGACTTCGTCTGCGATTATTGCAACCCAGCATATACCGACTGTGAAACCGATGAACGATAGAAAGGGGCGGAGTTGATTGGGGGCTTGTGTAGGATCATCGTGTTTTTTGAGGAATATATTGAGTAGTATGGCGCAGATGAGTGATATACCAAGACTGACTGGGATGGGTACGATCAAGTTTTGTAAATTGTGCCCATCATCCAGAAAGCTCCAAATGGCTATTATGGCAAAAAGAGGAGATGTGAATACATGAATAGTTGTAAGTGCATGATGCCAAGTTCGCGCTGTAGCAGATGAGGGGTCGTCGTTCAACCCTGGCGGGCCGGCTGCCATCTCCGAGTCAAGCCTTGGTCTATTGGGGAGAGTATTTGAGTCCCTAGCTTGCATTACTGGGGAGATGTGTTGTATACTGTGATGAAGGGCATTGCGGAGCAACTGATGATCCTGGGGTTGTAGAATTGGTGACTCATCAGGTAGTCGAATGATCGGTGTAGGTTGATATGGATCGCCATCAGCGATGGAAGGTAAATTAGATGAAGGGGAGCGACGAGTATCCGCCTCCTTGTCTGTGGTATCGGCTGGATTGGGATCTATGACCGGAATTGTAACGGTCAGAAAAAACACGCTGGGTGCCGCAACGACGCCTAAAATCTTTTCCCAGAAGGATTTTGAGCTCCAATTGCACAACGTTGGAAATAGGGTGAAAAACAAAGTTCCAGGAATTAGGGATGGATAATACCACCACTTCGACACTCCCTCTTCCCGAGCAAACGCGCCTTGATACTCTGCAGTCGGTGAAAGAGATGCGGCAGGAAGAATCAGACTGGGTGGCCTAGGCGACATAGAAGCTGGTGAGTCCACAAAAGCAGGGAACCGTATAGTCTCATTGTCACTTTCGTCTGATTGCTCGAAATTGGCCGACGGTGAATGAATGTGGCCGAATGGGGACACACCACCCGGTGATGGAAGTTGATGTGATCGAGGTGATGCTTGATAGTTCGGAGAATTGAAGGTGCCATGTGGCACTGTCAAATGATCAGCAGTTAATGTTGTGGGCGATCGGGGAACAGAAAGGGTGGGTGAAGTCGTTGGTGGTTGATGTTGTAAACGCCCACTACCATGTTGTAAAGAAGCGTTGTGAGAAAGCTGTCCTATCACCGGGATCAGAGTCTCACCATGGCGTCTTACATTGTCTAGAGAAGTATCCACACGTAAAACAGGTGTGTCATTGACCGAAGCAGATCGGCGTCGGTTCGGGGCCTCCTCTTGTCGATGAAGAGATGGTTTTCCGTGACTCGACCTTGGCCGGATTCGAGGAGACGGGCTGGCAGAATCTGAATCCACATAATGACCGAGGTCAATCGTATTGTGATGTATGTTCTTAGCTTTCTTCAAAGATGAAAGGGCGGACTGAAACTCTAGAGCGCCGACTAGACTTGGCCGGATTGAGCTGACAGTTGTTCGCCGCGCGAATGAAGGTGGACGTGTGACATGCATGTTCTCGCGTATCTCGGCAAGATATCTATTACGTGTCTCATCGTCTTCTTCATCATCTTCCCTCCATTCTGGCCGTTCAAGTGCTTCGAAATCGGGCGATCTCTGGCTCTGTACCAGTGCGCTCGATTCTCTAGAAATAGCGTCCTCATCGGATGACTCATCTTCTAGATCCAACTCTTGGCTTTGAGGTATGTGGAATTGGGCTCTTGCCGCAAATTCCCTATCGTACCTTCGCCGCTGACGGGTTAGATACCAATGCCATGACACGACCAGGATGACGTAGAAAATATAAAGACCGATCATTGATGCACACTCCCAGGCATGCAGTTCACCGTCAGCTAGTACGACCACTGCTAAAATGGCAGCCAAGATGAAAAATCCAACGTCGCGTACAAAGCTTCGACGGGCGACTCGGAAAGGTCTGGCTATAGCCATTGAGCCCGCCACGACGGCAGTGATGAAACATGCAGCCCCAAGCAGTTCTCCGATGGCCAAGCTATCACTATTTGATCCCATTGCGGCAAATGTTGAGAAGACGTCCGGGCTGCCATTGCCAAAAGCCAAAAAGGTGACTCCTGTTAAGCTTTCACTCATCCCGAGGATGCTGGCAATCGTGCTGAGATTGATACAGAGGAAATCACTAGCAGCGATACCGATGGTACTGAAAAGAAGAGACAGCCAGGCTATAATTATGATAAATGAAATTGGCTGTACATGGCGTAGCGAGCAGTAATAAAGTTGAAGGTAGGGGAAGATCCCATTCTCATCCGGGCAGTTACTCTTAACAAATGAACACTGATCATCTGCATGACGAACAAGACGGCACTATTTGCTGTTAATTTAATTCCCGGATATTGTGGATAAAGATAAAGATAAAGAAAAGGAAAGCTGTTATGCATACCTCTATCTCTTGCTCGAACGGCTCAAGGAGCCTTGAACTGTTTATACCTTCGACTCGAAGTCCTGGATAGACCACCCGCTTCTGGAAGCCATTGTCACCGAGTGACGACGAACTTTTCTCATAACCATGAGCAATCCAGCTTCCGAGAGCCAAAAGCGAGAACACGGCAATACTCAGAAAGAACGGTCGAGGGTGGTATAGCTTGTGCCTCGTACACAGCTTAGTTGACGTTGATGAGGGTAACTTGTGTTGTGTGAACATTCTGCCCATAACATTACGATTGTCGATATTTGAATGCCGTTCGAAAATTGGCTAGATACGAATGCGTGCAAGACATTCCTTGAAAGAATCAATGCTATCGGCACTGACAGTGAATCGGATGGTTGGTTAGAGTCTAGTCGCGAATCTTGATGCATACCATGGTGAGACCCAATGGTATCGAGGCGTCCAAACGAAGTTAAGAAAGAATTTGCTACAGTATAGAGCATAGAGTATAATATAGACTACAAAGAGTTGTGAAGGTAAGAGATGAATGGAGGTTGAAATGCTGCTGCGTGACGTCCAATCTGGCATGCCAAGACCAATGATGACGATTTATCGATAGTCGCGATCCATGCCAAGCCCACGCCAAAGCGATCCCCAGTAACATCACGTGAACTACAACACGTGATGGCAGCCATGGTAGTACTGGCACACCGTATGTTTTGTTGACAAACCGTGGACCGCCCACCGATCGCACCTGCTGCCAACCAATCTCGAAAAACAACAAACCAGAAAGAGCGACTGTCGACCTCCAGCAGTCCGAATACAAGCGCATCTGCGTTGCAGCCGATTCTGAATACTGCTGAAATTACATCCTACAGAGAAGATGAATAACTGAACATCTTTAGCCTTGCCCTTGTATCATTCGCTTTTCCAGTATAATATACAACCACGCATCATCTAGGTCCGACTCGCGATTAATTATGCCTCGTGTTGTGAATCCATCAAAGAGCCATCGCCGCTCCAATGGCGGCGCCTCAACCCCCCAGAAGAACTCTCCCATCAAGTACGGAAAGAGCGATGTTGCAAGCGTGGGAATCAAGCTAACTATTTTTGCTCGTAGGATCCCCCTCAATGATGACATGGGAGAGAAGGCTGCTCGAATGCAGTCGCGACAAGCTCAGTATGACCGCCAAATGAACCAGATCAAGGCTGCGGTTAAGACGCCCATGCCCCCCCGCAGGCAATACGATCGTGCCGATAGTCAAAGTCCAGTAACTCCACGTGGTTCTCATCGACGAGGTCGGGAGAGTGACGTGGATGGTCGCGGCCGAGGTGCAACTCCAGCTAAACGAGTCCCTATTCTCGCCAACTTCGAGGAGTGGATGAAAATGGCGACCGATAACAAGATCAACGCTGCTAATTCATGGAATTTTGCTTTGATCGATTACTTCCATGATATGTCATTGCTCCGCGAGGGAGATGGCGTCAACTTCCAAAAGGCCAGTTGTACTCTTGATGGTTGCGTCAAGATTTACACAAGCAGAGTGGATAGTGTTGCGACCGAAACCGGGAAACTCTTGAGTGGTTTGGCAGACAGCCGAGACCGCAAAGCCCAGGAAGGCGAGGCGGCCGAAGGCGATGAGGAAGAAGAGGAAGAGGGCGAAGACGGTGTGCGAAGAAAGGCAAAGAAGAAGGTCAGTACAACTGCCAGTTTTTTGAAACTAAGTTTTATTATTAACAATGCATACAGACACGTTCTCACGAGGCTACGCTCGCTCCATCGTTTGCATCTTTACAATTGAAAAAGCTCGAGCTCGAGTTTGCGGTGGACCCGCTCTTCAAGAAAGCATCGGCTGACTTTGACGAAGGAGGTGCTAAGGGATTGTTGTTGAATCATTTGTCAATTGATGGCCAGGGACGTATCATTTTCGATAGTAGTGATGACGTGGATGAGACAACCAACGGCGGGGATGCTGCGCAGGACGACGGAATGAATGACAGTGCAGAGCCAGAGGAGACGCAAGCCAAAGAACCGGAGAGTGATCCGATGGATGTTGATCCTGTCGAGATTGATATTTCCTCCCTCGGAAACAGATTCTTTCCGGATTTAGATCGCCTTTCCGAACAGGACATCTGCCCATCATTGAAGAATCTTGATCTAGGAGATCCAAGTGGCTCTCTTGATATGCCATTGCTTAAAGCCCCTGAGGAATGGCGGCACGACAAGGACCATGACGAATCTGATCCGGCAAGACGTATGGGTGATGCTTCCGGCATTATGCTCGACGATGACAATGCTGTCGGATTTGATGACGATGACGGTACTTTTGCAGGATTCGACATTGGCGAAGACGCTGGTTTTGGTGAAGGTGGAGAGGCTTGGGCGCGAGAGGCAGCATTGGAACCCTTGTTGAAGGTTCATCGCATGGATGTCGGTGGAGAAGACGATCCGGAGGCTGCCGAGGATGAAGATCCCTACACGTTGTCGATCTCTCACCAACCAGCCAATAATGAGCACGAAAATATTCTGAGTTACTTTGATAACGCTTTACAAAAGAACTGGGCGGGTCCTGAACATTGGCGAATTCGCAAGATTAAGGAGACTAGTGCTGCCAATTCCACGGCGGTGCCGAAGCAACGCAAAGAAAAGGAGCCATTTGTGATTGACTTTTCCGCTCCACTTGATGCTACAGCAGCTGAGTTGATATACACGCAAGCAAGTTCGAATTCTGCTATCTCGATTCCCAAGACGCAATGGAAAACAAAAGGACGCAATCTACTTCCGGATGACAAGCACTTCAACTCGCAACAACTGTTGCGACTCTTCCTCAAGCCCAAGGCTCGTATGGGATCAAAGAGATTTTTTGGAGCTCGCAGGACAGGAGAGGCAACTGAGACGCGCGTTCCAGCGGCAGGAGAAATGGACGAGGCTTTCTGGGCTAATCACAAACCTGAAAATGGCGCACAAGCAGAGGACGAGAAGGTTGCAGGCACGTATGATGCCGACTTCTTTGCAGACGACGACGGGCTTGCATTCCCTAACGGACTGCCGATGGCAGATGATGATGACGACAACCTACCATTTGCAGATGCTCGAGAGATGTTCTCTCCAGCAGGCGATATGGATGCCCGGCCTACAACGTCGGCTGGTGATGGGTCAGGCGCTACGGGATTAACAGCCCTATTGAATATGGTTGGAGCTACACCCGGCTCGGTGCTTCATGGTGGAGGATTCGGCTCACAGCTAGTGACGCAAGGTGGTCGTCGTGTCCGGCCCGACTATGTCGCTTACGCACGTGTGGCTAAGAAGGTTGACGTCAGGCGGTTGAAAGAAGAAATGTGGAAGGGTATGGGCGACGGATTGATCGAGTCTATGGATTTCAACTCAGCCTCGGACGCAGCAGCAGTTGTTGATGCACCTGAAGAGCCTACTGAGGACGACGGCCCACCAACACCAACACCGAAGAATAGGCAATCAGACGGAGACCATCCAATGCCTGACATTACATCTGAGATTGAAAAACACGGTCAATTACGATTCACGAACGTTATGAACTCTCTCAAGAAGGTGTATCCAGAAGAATCGTTACGGGACATCAGTACCTCGTTCGGGTTTATTTGCCTGCTGCATCTGGCTAACGAAAAGGGACTTGTTCTACAGAACGGTGGTGGCTTTGCCGAAGGAGATGGCACTTTGGAAGAGATCTATATTAGTAAAGATGTCGGGGCGGTAATTGACGACGGTGCCATGTAGAGAGGAGTATAGGCGGCATTTTGATTGTTTGATCATTGTACAGAGCAATTGCTTATGTGGAGTTGGCGGTTATTATCACGGTGCAGTTCAATACATTCATGCTTTTTACTTCTAGCCACTCTGATCTTTCCCGACTTGACTGATAGGCTGGCCGATTGGCTGTGTGTAAGGTAGCCGAATAAGGAAAATATGCACGGACCATTCGAGCAGGTCCACGCTGCAGCCTCAGGCCATTCCCAAAACCCTGGACATACGTACTACGTACATACAGAGTACAGACTCTACTACAGAGTATACTAGTGTTGGCTCATGCAATAGGCGTGACCATCCCGCATGCTGTGCAGGTTCGCTTTGAGTTCTTTGTCCAGGACACACAGCATGCAGACAATAGCATCGAATGGCGGCGGGCTCGGCACGGCATGAGAGTACGCATTGAGTCGAACAAACGTGACGAACTGGAACATCACACAGATCGTCTGCAGCCGCCAGCGAGGATCTACCCGTGACGGAGCAGCCGTAGTGATTGGCTTAGTTAGTCTGTACTGTGCAGTAATACTGGGCGGCTCGGCAGCCCCCGTGATTGGCTTGTCCGAAGGCCCGCGCATCCTCCGGCGTGCCAAGCCGAGTCTTCACGGCGCTGATTGGCCAGTGGTTTGTGACAAGCAATGCATCCTACAGAGTACATCACGCTCCGGCCTGTGCTGCAATCGCTGATTTGCTCTCTGATTCATCCTGCCTCGTCCTCTCGAGGTCCCCCGCGCGCTATCTTGCATCCATCATCACCCAATCGATGGCGAGACCCTGCACTTGAGCGCAAAACAGGCACCCCGTAGCTACTTCAGGCCCTCCAATCACTCGCTCTATCTGCTCAGATCTTGTGTTTAGCATGAAAGCCGGCGCTAACTGACCGCCGCTGTCAGTCAATGGAGGTGCCAGAGGTCAAAAGAGGGGAGCATGCATTGGCTCCGGTTTCCCCGTTTCCCATGCCTCTACAATTCATACATAGACCCTGGAGTGCGGCCCTCGGGCGACCCCAATCCTCTTTTCACATCTCATGCTGTGCTTCTTTCTCTTGATTTTTGCTTCAGTAATTGCATTGCTTTGAGTCCTGCGCAGGTCCGCAGCTCGTCGATTCTCTTTACTCTTTATCATTCGGTTTATCATATCGACCAGTGCAGTATCGGCCAGCAGAATCTCTGCTGAATTCACCGACTCTACAGCTTCAGAGCTGAGCTACACATCAGATCGCCGGGAGCAGGATCTCTCGCTGTTTACCCACCATGTCTAATCAACAAAATCCCACATCCATCATGCGCAGTTCCTCGCGATCCTCCTCTTCCTCATCTGTTTCAGACTTCAAAAGCCCTCGCACGGCACGATTCGCAGAGGCAACAACAGTAATCTCACCTATCGATCCGTCCGATGGGGCTCGATCCCCGTTCGCAGACCCTCCAGCTTCTGTCATGAAAGAGGCTCAACATCATGTTTCGGATGTTGGATTCGGATATGTGGCTGACAGCGATCCCTCGCGATACGCGCATCAACCTATGACACCAGCCTCGCCTTTGAAAAGCGCTCTCAAGACCCCAGGTACGGCGAGAACGCTGAACCCGTTCAGTCCGACATTCCGAGAAGAAGTTAAACTACAGAAGGAAGAAGTAAAGACGGCGAGAGAAAACAAGCGAGATTTGGTACGTCTAATATCTCCATCAAGAGTTAGACAAATACTAATGGTTATCTGCAGAAAATCAAAGTCAGAGTCAGAGCTGCAAAGGTACTTCTAAGAACCGTCAGCTTCAGCTGCTCTCTCATTGTTCTTTCCCTCCTGTCAACCAGCTTGACCATCTTCAGAGCTACCAAAGATCTGCCTCCACGCAGTAATCTTCCACCATGGGCAGTAGGAACCAATCCCTGGCCGCAATATCTGCTCCTGGTCATGGCCTGCGTTTCTATGGCTACTGCTCTATTGGTCTTTTACGGGTACTGGCGAGGCGGTCATCGCCGGGCTGAAAAGGTTGCTTTATGGTACTCTGTCTTCTCAGTGGGATTCTTCACCTTCAGTACCGTCATGTGGGTAGTCGGAGCAGCCGTCTTCCAGAGCTCGAAGGCAAATAGCAAAGGACAAGACCTATGGGGCTGGTCCTGCAACGATAACCTCCGTCATCAGTTGTTCCAGGACCAGGTCGACTACGCCCTGGTCTGCCGTTTGCAAGATTGGTCCCTGGTGTGTGCGATTATTGAAATTGTGCTTGAAGTCATCGTCATCGCCATCTATGCCGTTGTATTTTACCGATTCTACACCAAGCAGCGCCTGAAGAAGACCATGGATGTCCGTGACAAGGCTCGTTCCGATCTGTACCTTGCTCAACTCCGTGTGCAGTCTGCACCAAACACCCCAGGATTCTTCCCCATGACACCAAAGTCTCCTTATATGTCAATGGCCGCTCAACAATATCATCAAGATACGTACTCCGTAGCTGAGAATGGCGAAAGCTACGCCGTTCAATACGCAACACCAAAGTCGCCTACACGCGCAGTCACAAAACCATTCCAACTTCAACCGCCCCCTATCCGGGTGCAGAACGCGACACCAAAAGTCGCTCAACAGGGCTTTGGAGATCCTGTTAGTACCGCTCACACTTCAAACAACCCCAATGAAGAGGATTTGTCGGAGAAAGTCAACGAGCATGTCGGCGCTGCTCCGGGTGAAAAGACATATGATGCCGTGCCGATTCCAGGAGCATACGCCGGACCATTGAGTCCTAGCTATCCTCCACCACCGGGTCAAGCTCACGGATACGATTAGAAAATGTTGAAGTATGAATATGTTCAAAGTAGATCGATAATATTGTTATGCTTATGTCTTTTTCTTGTGTGTCATTTTGTGTGAGATGGTACTATACTCCCAGGCGCTCGGCGATATCACGGCGATTTTTTTTTTACACTCTTTCATCGATTTGCTAGGCGAATCTCGTTTTTATCTTTATATAGGACAGACAATAATTCAGAACATAAGTTGGTTGAAGATCTGAAACTGTGAAAGTCTAGATGTTGTTAGTCCAGCCAAGAAATGATCCACCTGGACTTAATCTTCAACTTTTAAAAGTCTTAGCAACCCAGATTCTGCTCTTTCCTCAATCATAACCTCGATTCATATGATCATCGAATTGATTCATTAATACGGAATGCTTTTTCGTTATACCAGTCCCGTGTCCAGACTTACTAGGACCGCGTCAAGTGCCAAAAATTGCAGCAGTAAGTCAAACACTTCGTGCATCCACAAGCAGCTCAGGCCTTCGATCCCCTAACTCCTGAATGATTTACTTAGCTCTGCCCCACCATCTCTTTACTACTAGCAACAACACCCGCCACATTTCATCTTCTCGCCCAAAGACTACAACAACAGCTACTACGACTGACAGTAGTAAATCGCAATTGCCAATACTTCCCTTTGTTGCTATTTTCGTGATTGGAACCGGTTCATACGTTTTCCTGGTTAAATCTCGTGCTTCTACGCCGCGCAAATAATCGACCCCCCTCTACCACCCTATCCCGCCTCTATCGAACGTTCAGGTCGAAAATAAAGGAAAATGGCACCAACACCGCGCTTCTCCTCCGACAAAGTCACCGTAGTCTTCGTCCTCGGTGGCCCCGGCGCCGGCAAAGGCACACAATCCGAAAACCTTGTGCGCGACTATGGCTTCAACCACCTATCGGCCGGCGACCTGCTACGCGCCGAACAAGTGCGCGAGGGAAGCGAGTACGGCGAATTGATCCGCCACCACATCCGTGAGGGCACAATCGTACCCATGGAAGTTACCGTCGCCCTGCTATCGAACGCAATGGCCGCCATCCTCGAACAGAATAGCTCCAAGACCACACCGGCTCGATTCTTGATTGATGGATTCCCACGCCAGATTGATCAGGCGCATTTCTTCGAAGAGACTGTTTGCGTGTCTAAATTGGTTCTGTTTCTGGTCTGTCCTGAGGACGTCATGCTGGGCCGATTGTTGAAGCGAGGCGAGACCAGTGGTCGGGACGATGATAATATCGAGTCGATCCGCAAAAGATTCCGCACTTTTGAGCAGACCTCTATGCCTGTTGTGCATGAGTTTGAGGCCAAGGGAAAAGTGATTAGTGTCCAGGCTACGGGGTCAAAGGAGGAGGTCTATGAGCGCATTCAGGCTGAGTTGAAGGCCAAGGGTGTTGATGCTTTGTAGATCTTCGTCTCGGGGATTGTTCATATCAGTGAAAGTGGTGGATTGTTTTGCACATGGTTTAAAGGTATATATATATACATGTCTATAAAGTAATATATTTGTTTTGGGACACACATTTCATACCGGGAAGGACACTGCCTGGCAGGCTGAGGTGAGGCTGAGCATTTCCATTTCGTCAGTACAGTAAGTCTCAACTTCTTGCACAACTAAAATTGCAGCGCAGTATGGGGTCAGACCTGAGCGGGCCTTCCCACCAAGCCTACATAATACGTTTCTCTAGTTAACTAACTAGTTAGTTAGTTAGTTAACTTAACTGTGCACGTACGTACTTACATAACCAACCAGCCAGGTTCTAACTAACTAGTTAGTTAACCGCTGCACTTAGCCCTAACTTCCTTCATTTCATTCATGAAACACTCACCCACTACTATCAACTCGTCCTTTTATACACATACATACTCGACTCCAATATGCCAACTCCCTCAGGATTCTAAAACTGCAGTGCAGGGCGATGAGCCTCACGTGGATCTTACCGAGCCACATCCACCCCCATGGATGTGTGTGTCGGACGAATCCAACGCCTCGATTGCTCTTGATCTTTTATTTTTGTTTTTGTTTTTGAAGATGTAGGGTGAAACATTTTACCCAGGAGAGGCTCAGCAGCAGATTGGCCTACTGGATTGTCTTGTGTCGTTTCATATATCTCTTTTACCGACATCGTCAATTGATATCCATGGATGGTCAGTCAATGCTATGAACTTAAGACCATGTAGAAGGAAAGTAGATCTTCATCATCATCAATGCATTATTTTGCATACATCACATAATGTAGGAAAAGTATCAGAAAGAAGAAATAACTTTTCTCTTTCCCCCATTTACAGCTAACTCTTTCGGAAGAAAAATTTGATATGCCTCAAACCGGTTCTCCAAGACAAATGAAACATGATAAAAAGTCTTTTTGCAGAAACATTAAAACAGTAAGAGAAAAACGTGATGCTATGAATTTAATCACCCTCGCCTAATAGGTCAACTTCACGAGGTTGTGACTGATTCTGTTGCTGGTGGTGAGGCCGTCTCCGATCCCCGGTTGGTTTCTTATCGCCTCCCTTTCCAGCGGGACCGCCTTCTTCGGCGGCATGTGCTGCAGCCTGTTGCTGCTGGAGTTCGCGTGCATATCGCTCGCGTTCAGTGCGGATCACGCTGAGGACTCCCTCAAGGCTGCGGCGCCAGACGAACAGACGTCCCTGCACTTCGGCCCATTGCTTCTCGCCAAATACTCGGTAGGTGGCACGGTGAACCAAGAATTCAGAACGCAACTGCGACAGTTTTCCCTCGATGAGTCCAGCGCGAATAGTGTCAATGACCCATTTCTCGACTTCGGTATCGGCGATGCCGAGTGCGGATGCTATCGTGGCATAGGGCAGGGAACGAGATGGAGTCGAGGAAGCGAGCGAAGCAAGCGTCAACAAACGCATCTTTGTCTGAAGAGCATCACCAGAGTCCGCCAACACACCACCGGAGATCGAGCTCAAAGGAGTCGAAGAGACAAAGTCCTCGTATGCATCAAGGGTATCGGCAGCGAAAATCTCAAGAAGCTCGAAAA
The DNA here is from genome assembly GCF_009556855.1 of Talaromyces marneffei. Taxonomy (NCBI): domain Eukaryota; kingdom Fungi; phylum Ascomycota; class Eurotiomycetes; order Eurotiales; family Trichocomaceae; genus Talaromyces; species Talaromyces marneffei. The sequence continues at coordinate 1,442,095 of NC_072351.1, read as the reverse complement.
GAGAAGTGTCGCTAGACCGAAGAGCCTGTACGGCATCCGAAGCAGACAACGATGTAAAGTCGAAAATAGCAGGGTGCGAAAGTGCAGATGTGAGAGCGCGAATGGCGAGTTCCCGATTTTCCTTGCTGGATGCTTCGTTGGCATCGATGGACTGGAGGGCTTCGACGATGTGGGCGTGCGCAAGTTCGCTATCACCGGCAGCCTCGGCGGTGTCTGCAATGGCCAAGTGCAATTTTTGGGCATCCTCCTCGTCGAGTTCCCAGGCGGCGAGCCAGTTGGGGAGCTGAGATACCAACTGACTCTTAAGGGCTTCGTAGGCGTTGGTCGAACCTGATTGACGGATGACAGCGATAATGGCAAGGAAGACGTGGTACCGGCTGGAGTCAGCGGGAGAGAGAGTGTTGAAGATGGTGGTTAAGATTGTAAGAGCCAGTGTAGGACCGAACTGTGTCGACGATGTGACGGGGTTTGACAAGTAGGTGCAGATTCGCGATAGGAAGATATCCGGATCGGAAGATTGCTGAATCAAATGAACGAGGAGGTTATAAGCAGGGATGAACTCTATAAGCCATGTTAGCCACATCAGATTTTTCAAAAGTAAAGGGGAGAAAAAAGAAATACCCTTTTCTGGAGCATTATTCAAAACCGCAGCCGCAGCAACAATCTTCTTCAAAACCTCATCGCGCTGCCCCAAGTTCGCCTCCTCTCCATTCTGTTCCTGTTGACGCAAAGGCTCGAGCAAAGGGGCAATCTCAGTATTGACGCTGGCACCTCCTTCGTTGGAACGGAGCACGTCGAGATATTGAGCGAGCTCTTCACACAGCTCCGTAAACGACCCCTCAATGAGAAGGGTATTGGTAGGTGCGGGCATTTCGACGGTGTTGTTTCTTTATGCTCCTCGACGGACAGATCAAGTCAGTCGAGAGAGAAAAGAATTTATCGAGTAACAAGGGCAGACAGGGTCGTCTGGCTGGTTGGAGCGATTGGTTGTTAGTCGTGGGCGACTTGGTGGTTATATCGATAAGTGTGGGAGAAATTTCAGTTGTGTGATTTCATCTCTTGGCGAATCAGCGTCCGTTGTGGGCAGAGCGGTCACCACCACGATCAACATCATGATTTTCGACCAAGTACGGAGTAAATTATTTATACTTACTTGTTTGTAAAAAAAAAAAAAAAAAACAGAATAGTGAATCCAGCATTGTAAAGAACGATACACAATTCGCTCCACAAAACGAGCGAACACGAGAATAAATTCGAATGACTACCGCGTACCAACTATCAAGCAGACTTTCATATACAAATAAAGAGAGACATCGATATCATAACCGTCCTCTCGTATTTCGCGTCTCATGACTACGGTAACTCAAAACACCAAAGGATACGGTTCAACACGTGAATGAAAAAAAAAAAAAAAAGACAAGCCCGCAAACTCCATGCTAAAGACTGGGAACAGTTCCTTCGTCTCGCAAAGTAACTCGAAGAAAGGTATAATATAAAAGGTATTATACTGCTATTAGTGCTCGACAAGCGAGCATATATATCCAAGGCGGGGTCGCAAGATCTGCGACGGTGTGCAATCTTACAGCATCATGCCAAAGACTGCAAGCATCGCAGCGGCGCCAAGACCAGTTGAACGATCTGTAGAGACCTGAAGAGCGGCAGCGCCGTGCGAGGCAGTCGCACTAGCAGCGGTTCCAGTGGTCGAGGTAGCAGCGGTAGCAGCGGTAGTTGAGGCAGCGGTAGTGGAAGAGGAAGAAGCGCTTGTGGTTGACACGGCAGAGAGGTCGATCGTGCCGCAAGTCGCATTGGCTTTGCATGCAGTCTGAGCATCGAGGTCATTGGGGTGGTTTGCGATGCATTGGTTAAAGTTTTCCAGGCACACGTAGAATGGAATGGTGTTCTTGTATGGGGTCAGGTCGGGAGTGGTGCCATTGCTGCAAGTGCAGTCGAAGTTGAGAGTATTCTGTTTGCGTTAGTTCCAAGTTCGAGTATTTGCGCAAGTCGAGAAGTCCTTACAGCATCACAGTCGTTGGCAGAAGCAGCTCCTCCACAGACAAGTGGGCAAGTGTTACGTTCACCCTGGCACCATGCACCTGCGATGTCGGTTTAGTCAGCACTCTAGCAGCCGTCATTTCCAATCGCCAACGATCAACGTACTCAAAGTTGTGCTAGGAACTAGACCCAGGTTGAAACCAGTTGGGAAGGTGTAGTTGTAATAAGCTGTGGCCTCGGCCGCGAGAGCAGCAAGGATCAACACAGCGGATGAACGCATTTTGGCGGGAAGTGTGGATCGCAAGGATTGGAGATCAACAGTAAGTTATGTAGAGCACGTAGTGAGCAATTATGATACGTAGAGTAAATGGATGTCGAGAATGCGGAGAGTGTGAAGAAGAGGAAGTGAAACAGAAGAAGAGGAAGAGGCTAAAAGAAGCAGTCGCGACAGATGTGGTTAACCAGGGAAGGAACGAAAAAGCAGAGGCCGGAAAGCCGGGCAGCAACAACAGCAGCAACAACTTACAGTTAGCAGGAGGTGCCAGCAAGCAGGGAAGTGGAGATAACTAGCGAACTAGTGTTGTTAGCTTGGCTTTTCCTGAATCTGCTTCTTCTGCTCTTATCTGACTGGCTTAGTTAGTGCCCTCTGCTTATTCTACTCTGTACATACTACACACTCCTTAAATCACATTGATAAACAAGGACAATTGGTATACAATAGATATCTAGATAGGTCTTGAATGCAACAGATCAATCACTTGTTACCATTCAGACCGCGGGTGCCTCGTTGCTGTGAGACAGACAGACAGTCAACCGTGGTCCAATCACGCCGGCGTTCCTGGAAAAATTAATCGAGCCGTTCGTTTGGTATGTATTGCTATGTAACGGTATGTAAGATATCGGCCAATCAGTAAAATCGATTGGCTGGGTGGCTCCGAGACCACTAAATTAGCTCATATTAGCGTTCGTCGCCGTACACGCTATGTATTTTATACGTGGCTGAAACCAATCAGAGACGGCCAAGAAATAACTGTGTCACTCGCTCTCAGGCCTCAGCGGAGTTTCAGTTATCATGAGATGAGCTTACTACTTGTGGTACAGTACAGAGCAAGCTTGAGGAATTCAATGTTGAATTAAAATTGCCCTAATCTGAAACCGCCATATCAGATTCACTGCTTTTGGCCAGGAGCCACAGACTAGTGATTACTACATAGATCAAGTCAAGTATTACGAGTGAGTACTCCGTACTCCGTAGTTAATGAGTGTAACCTCGCTATTTGATGGCATCCTTCTGGCTGACTCGATAAGGAATCAAACATTAGTTACGATCTATGCAAGCTCAAAAAGTTGTCTGTCATGAAGGATTCAGTCCAATACTCGGATTGTTGAGATGTAAATAAATACACTGACTGGAATTGTCAATTTGGCACGTGCCTCTCATACATCCTCTACTCCTCTGTAATACGAATCGTATCCAAATTACCATTCGTAACAAACCCCGTCAAAGCAACCTAAGAACGTAGCCGAGGCCCGATTGTTTATCAATCGATTCTGTATAAACACTGACTAGAATATGTCAAATTGCTATATAATTTAGTAGTCGTTTTCATTAGTACGATACGACCTAAAACGACGCACTCCATCGTCCAATATCAGATCCATGTCAGCAAAACCACCGGCTGCGAGCCAGGAATTCAAGCCCAGACCCCTCACAGACTCCGAACTGAACCACTTCAACACCATTCCATGGGCCAAATCAATACTACAGCAATCCCTAAACCTGCAGGGAGATAGCAGTGAAAACAGCGAATATGTCGCTTTCAACATGCCTGCTAGGGTGTACAAAGACTACACCGACGAGGATGGGTATTTCGCAGGAACCCTAGGCACAAACGAAACAATACCATACTTGGTAACATTATGTCGTCGCGACCTCAATCAAGTTTCGGCATCTCTACCTACAAAACCACCAGCGGCTGCGAATGATCCTAAATCAAAAGGCACATTTACTCCCTCACGGCCACCGGATATAATCCAGCTTGTCTCAATGTCCGCGCCGGGACTGAGTGGACATCCCAACACCACACACGGGGGTGTCATTGCAACGCTGTTCGATGAGGCCATGTCGCATACCATCGAGGCTCATTTATTGGCTTTGACGCCGTCGAGATCAAGCACTGATCCCCGGGAAAGAGATGCGATATATACGGCGCAATTGAATGTGCGATACAGGAAGCCAGTGTACGCACCCGGATTACTGGTCATTAAAAGTTGGTGTCTTGCTCGTGATGCACGCAAGTTCTGGGCATTGTCGCATGCGGTTCAAGAGGAGGAGGAGGATGGTGAAGGGCAATTGAAATGGGCTAAAAATAAGATGGTTTGTGCAGAAGCGTCGTCTTTGTGGGTTATTACGCGGAGCGAGAAGCTTTAGCTTGCATATAGAATTATATACTGGTATCCCCTGTTGCATATATATGGATGAATATATCATATCTTGGGCTTTTCGTACTTTCTCCCACTCGTGTTGCGCTCAATAGGAACCACCAACCCGATATGCGAACACAATGCGACAATCTCCCCCTGTTCATCCATGATGATCACCTCAATATCCATTCTTCCGTTTCGTACGGATTTCATCACAACTCGAGAATATAACCAATCCACCCCCTGAGGCGGAAGACTCTTCTTAAAGTCTATATTCAACGTGACAGTCGGATACCAAAACGGAGGAATTTTGGGCCTCGTTGAGGCTGGCGACGACGACGAAGATAGGGATTGACTGCCCACTTCCTCCAACCCCGCAGGAAACCAATCACTCAAAAACGGAAGCGTCTCGTTCGTCCACTTCCCATTCCCAGCTGCTGAAGACCCCGTGGTCACAGTTCGAAGTCTCGCCCATTGATCCAATACCCCCGGTGTCTTATACTCGCTTGTCGGTCCAAAGGTAATACATTGATGTTCCACGAGCCTGAATTTGGCCCAATCTGTTGGCCCTGTCTGTCTCCATTTCGATTGGGTGGTATTGTCCGGCGACAAGCTCACATTGTCGGCAGTAATCACAACACTGGGGGGTCCACGACTCGGTGCAGGCGGATACAACTCCCAAGCCAAAGGAATTGAAGGCCCAACATCCGAAATGGGGTCTGATACGGTGATATATCCCACCACTTTAGCCGTTAGCTTTTTATTTTGCTTCTTAGCGCTGCTGCTCCTGCTATCATCTTCCTGAGAAAGTGTAACGTGAATCGTAGACGTTCTCAATCCCAGCTTTGAATCTTCCACTGTCAGAGTCGCCGGTCCCGCGGCTGTTCGACGAAGGAATGTCATTTGCATGGATATTGGTAGAGGTTGGGCATTGTGTCGTGTTGGATGCGTGTGTTTGAAATGTGTGATGGCCAGGCGGTAGAGGATTGACATTGTATAGCCGCCATGGGGGACTTCCTCCTCTAGGTTAATGAGGACATCATTTAATTACAGATTAGGGAAGGCATACCGGCTCCAATAGTCCAATCTTGATGAACGTTCGTGGCATATGTATGCGATGATATCGGCGTGACTGTGATACCATCTTCGAATACTTGCGTATGCGGGGGAGACATTGTGACTTCGCTGTTCGTTGTGTATCAAGTATATTCTATCAAGAAAGGGACGATGTATATAAGAATGTCGAATTTGCAGTATTAGTACTCTATAGTTACTTCCTAGACAGATCGCTAAACATATAAATCAATTCGTAGATGAATATCGTCGAGACCTCGGTATCGTCCCATAACACCCCTGCACGCCCCACAGATATGATAAATTACATACAGACGTATCATAAATACATACATAGTTAACTAGTGGGTAATCCTTCAGATTATGAACAGTTCATTCGTATTCTACGGGTCAACTAGCATACACATTTCAAAAAAAAAAAAAAACGCCCGCCATTCTTGCTATATCCATCCTAATTTAATGCATTGCCTGGAGATTGTGTATCGTTGTAATCGTGTATCATAAATCATACATGTGATGGTTTATGTTGAAATGGGGAGAGAAGAGATGCTTATAGAAGTGAATAGTATCTAAAGAAAAGAAAAGAAAAGAAAAGACAAGAAATTGGGTATATGATGCAGGCAGCGCGTTATCTACTGTCATCGCCGTCCTTGCATCTTAGATTCAGTGTAATGAAGATCGTGAGACTAAGACTGAGAAGACGCGGCAAGTCGCTGGAGACAGGACAAAACACCTATAGAATCATTAGCAACGGTTCAGTTCCTAAGCAAAGAAAAAGACAAACCTGTTACTCCCTGAGTCAGCGTTGCCTTGGCTTCTGTACTCCTCGAGCCCAATGTCACCGTCATGCAATTCTTGACAGCCTTGGATTCTGCTAATTTGTTCGCCCAGCGGAAGACAACTTCATCCTCACGACTATCTCCAGCCACAAATAAGAAATCAGGTTGACCTGTATAGCCTCCTTCTTTTCCGCGCTGGATGCTATACCGCCATACAAGCTCCGCCGCACTCGCCTTGTTTGTTCTGGAAGACTGAATGATCAATGCGCCGTCGACTGGAATAACATGCACTCCCTGACTCGCACATGCGTCATTGATGTGGTCGGCACACTCGGACGCTTGACGAGCCGCAGCAAGCTTATCTTCTGCCTCACCATAATGGAACACGAGCGAGCAATGCAACTCCTCTATCCAGCTATTTTCTGTTCTTTCTCGGAAATAGTTCAGAATTCCTTTTGTGCCAGCCTTCCATTCCCTGGTGTGGTTTTCTTCGTTGAGTTTGATCCAGCTATCCTTGGACGGCTCGCGAATAAAGCATCCATTCTCAGCAATCAGTCCTAGTCCTGAAACCTGACGGAACAGCCGTTCCATCTCTTCGGGTCGCCTGGCACTCATCACATAGACAATGTTTTTAGGATCCTCAAGTAGATCAGTAAGAGTTGTCAAAGCTCGTTGAGGGGTTGTCAAGATAATACTGGTTGGCGAACCCCAAGATGCTAGGGTACCTTCATAGTCGAGAATGAGAAGTCGACGTTCGGAATTGCGGTATGCCTCTTCTAGCCGCGGGACTGACAGCCGTGGCACTGCCATGGTCTCACGAGAAGAATGCTCGTCCCATACCTTGGATAATGCTTCCCGGAAAGACTTGACCCAATTAGTAGTAGAATTCTGCAGCACTGCGTCGTACAGCTTCTGCCACATGACTTCCTTTTCAGAGTCAGTGAGTGTAAGTGCAGTATGAATAGCTTCTGCGCACTGGCGGTAATCCCATGGGTTGACGAGTAGAGCATGCCCATCAAAGATGGACGCACTTCCAGTAAATTCGCTCAAAATTAGTGGGCCATGAGCCTTGGGACCGTATTTTCCGTCTTGACAATAAACAAATTCGTGGCTGGTAAGGTTCATACCCTCTCTTAGACTCGTCACCATGAGCGCATCGGCTACTGTAATCAAAGCGAGGTATTGCGCAAAGCTGAGATCTTGCTTCAAAAACACTAGTGGCTGGTGGGCTAGTGTTGAGTGTGTCGAATTGATTCGCATCGCAATATCGGAGACTAAGGTATCCAACTCTGCTTGTTCGTTGGTAGATGAAGCAACTTGAATGAGCACAACCTGGGGATGTTAGCGATGGAGAACTATTAGCCTAGAATATCCTCTCACCTGATCGCGGAACTCGGGATATGTGTTCAAGAAAAGCTCATAACTCAAAAGTTTCTGTCGAACACCTCGGATTGAATCAAGTTTGTCTCTCGAAACAATCAATCGCTTGCCCTCGTACTTTTCTGAAATAATCTTGATCCAGTGTTCAACGTCATGACTGCGGCGTCTTTCATCCCACGACGTTGGGTCAATACCAATTGGAAACTTGCCCACGTTCACAAATCGATCCTCCAATTGTACACCATCCTTTCTAGCCTCGACACACAAGATTCGACTGCAAGTCTGTAAGAAGTGACGGCAGTATTCATCAATCTGGAATCCAATAAGATCTGCGCCTAGCACACCTTCGAGAAGTTCCTTGCGTGGCGCCAAACATCTAAAGACCTCTGAAGACGGGAAAGCGACGTGTAGGAAGAAGCCGATTTGCGCATCCGGCAACAGCTTGCGAAGCATTGCAGGAACCAGCAGCAAATGGTAATCATGTACCCAGATGGCATCACCTCGTCGCCAGTTCTTGGCAATGCGCTGAGCAAAAGCCTCGTTGAGCTTTACATAATAGACCCAAGAATGATCTTCGTATGCTTTGCTCTTTGGGTTATCCGGAATTTGGTAATGAAACACAGGCCACAAAATAGTCTTGCAAAAGTGAGAATAATGTCCGTCAAAATCAGTATCGCTCACATAGACGGCTAGAGATGAGTATTTATCCTCCAATGTTTCGGCAATTTCTGACTTGATATGAGTATCCAGCGCATCCGTTGGCATACCTAAAGTACCAACCCATATAGTGTCGTCCAAGTCAGGATCAGAAAATGAGCGAACCGCATTGCGTAGACCAGGGTTTCCCTGTTCGGCAGATTCGATGGTCCAATCGGCATCGGAAAACGAATGGGCGGCAACTGAGCGCATGATCTGTTCCTGAGCTTTCTGGCTTTCAATGCCCATGGTGGGTTGTTTTGGCTTCTCAATGACTTGAGGCACCGCAGCGGGAATTGGTTCTTGGTGTTTCAAAATCGAAGGAGATGGAAGCGTCACATTCATCGGGCGAGGCTGGTTGAATGTAAGAGTCGAACCCCATGCAGGCGAATGAGCCTCGCTCTGCGACAAGATATTGACTTGGCCATTAGAGGCTATAGGGAACGGGTATTCGTTGAGCGGCTCGAGTTTTGCACGCGGATTGGTGAAGATATATTCATAGTCGGTGGTCGCTCCGGGTGTCATTGCTTTCTTTATGGCGTCATCGTCGCTTTTCGGGAAGAGACTTGCGGCGGCCGAGAGCCCATTGCGTTTGGGAGATCCCTTGGGTGACTTTGCCTTTGGGCTGCCATGGGATGTTTTGGCAGACTTGTCCAGATGGAAGTTGACCGTGTATGGGAGGAAGCTGGACAATTTCAAATCAGTATATACTCTCGAATCCTTAGAAGATGCATTTCAAATAGCAAGAACATACAGCGAAGCAATGAAGATAGTCATTGTGAGGGATTGCACTAGCACAATTCTATCACAAACTTCTCAACAAGCCTAACCGGGCTTCGGGCCGATGATGCGAGTGTTGGTTTGTCAAGACGACAACAACAACAGCACGCAAGCAAGCAAAGCAGCAAGACCGGCAGGCCGTTGCTCAAATTGAACGGTTAATATGAGGACGATAGTATGAGGACGCAGTTCTCGTGTGTCTAGATAGGAACAGCAGGAGTGACGGTGCTCTTGTGTACTTGAAGTAGTTGCTGAAAGTCGAAGCTGGAAAAAATTGTGGAGCTGGGTGAGGTGCATCTGATAATTTCTACGTCATGTGAAAAATACCGGTATAATACAGCCAGTTACATCAATACACGGGCGGCTTCAGTGGCTGGCGCGCTGCGACCGTGAAATGTGACAGTACCGGTACTAATTTTAGGTCCCGTTGCTTGCATGTTTAGTAAATCTTATATCAAGGTTATTTCTCTCATTCTTCAATTGTATTTGCAAGAAGAAGAATGTAGTCCGTTCTATATAATCTGGCTTTCATCGACAACGAGAAGACGGAACGTTGCTATGCAGTCAGTGGTGAGGTATTTTTATTCGATATGTATTCAGTACAGTAAGATAATGATATCAAGACTGGGGGGCCGAACATGATGTAAGGGTGGGTGGTCCCGACGAAGGCGTCCGTCACGATTCCTGTCCAGCCGATTACACGCCATGGCCATGCGATACGTACCTAACGAACTATGGGCCATGTATGAATACCTGATATTCTCCGTTTAAATAGCTCATCTCATAAGAAGGAACGATAGTCTAGGCGGTTCAATTTGAAATGATTCCTCTGATTGGCGGGCCGGGTGCGGCCAATCAAGGAGGCGGCCTTAGCACGTTGACAACCTTGGGAGCTAGCTTGAGCAGTCCAGGCGTGAATGTTTATGTCTCAAGTTGAATCCACAGGAGTCTTGAATGCCACACACTTGTCTGCCATGTCTGCTACAAAGTTAGTTCACGACACGAGCCTAATCGACGTCGTATTTTACACCTGCGCACACGTGACATGTGCTGACTAAGGGGTTCCGTCCAAAACGGCTTAGTGTACCCTTAGGACACTATGGCTAAGCAAGTGGAGACATGCATGACATTTCGACTCATACATTTAATCAATCCATTTCCATTTTCAAAAAAAGAAAAGAAATTACGGAGTATATCAACTTCTCCCCTGTTCGACGCTTTCATAGAAACAAACAATAGTGCCATAGAAACTCATGCCCCTACGCATCACCTCAGCCCCAGTGTCTGGTATGAAAAAACGAAAATCAGTCACCACACCGCGGACTCGCGCTTCACCCTTCGCCAGTCATGCGCGCTCCAAACCATCCGTGCGCGGAAATGCGCAGGCTAAATCAAACCTTCAGACCGAAGGAGGGGATGGTGATGGATGCATGAGCGATTCTGAGCCTTTACCCGACATCGGTAGCTCGCAATATGTGACCGAGCTAGTAAAATTAACCGGTGTGATGCAAGCAATGCAACATGTAAAACAGTCCATGTTCGAGGAGTTACCGGAACGAAGGGCGGGCATGAACAGTACTCGTATTGCAGCAGTGCTAAACGTCCGCAAATCACTGCCGCCGCTGGTGTCGGTTGCGCATATACATACGGTCTTGCAGGCGCCAACGCAGGTAGAGCGAGAGATTGTTTCGCTTGTTCAGTCGGGGCAGTTGAAGAGGTTGATTGTTCCTGGGAGAGGAAATGGTGCCGCTGGCTTGGGAGATTGCTTGGTGATGGCGAGTGATCTGCACGAGTTGGTGCAGATGAGTAGTGATCTGGACCAAGCTCTCAAAGGTACGTACGCTGCTCAATGCAATTTATATAGCATCAACTAATAGTCCGTATAGATCGGTTCTTGAGCATTCTTGACCAAATGTCAAATACATCAGCCATCCCATCCCTGGCATTTTCTCGTGAAGAATCAATCTCTCTCGTGCGAGCTGGCTTTCTCGTGACAGCATCATCACTATCCAAGGAGGCCGTCAATCTCACGTCCGTGCGTGCCTATTCTACAGAAGTCGACGACACTAGACAAGACTCCATTCAGTCTCGCGCACCAGCATTTTTCTTGTCTTTGCCCAACACAGGACCTTATCTACGCCTCCTGAGTGCAGCCCGCTCTCATTTACTAGCTTTGTTGAGACAGTCCAAGTACCACGAAGCACCGCTAACTCTTCTCCGTGACCGCTGGGAGGGCGCTGTCGAGTCAAATCACAGTTTCAGCATGGCGAAGCGGATTAGAGGGGAGTTTAGTGGTGTCCTACCCGGTAGGACGAAGAAATGGAAGGAGTTCAATGGGATGGGTTTTCGTTGGATTCTAGAGGAGGCTCTTGGGGCTGGGCTTGTGGAGATTTTTGATACGGGGAGTGTGGGTCCTGGTATACGCTGTTTGTGATCATCAACCGAAGTTGATGGGACTCTGCAAATTTGGTATTTATAAAAGGAACACTGGTATCAAAGCACAATTCAAGAAGAAGAAGAAGAAGACGAAGACCTCTTCTTATCAACCCACCCAAGAAACAAACCCACATCAGCCACAACAGCCTTGGGTACTCCACCCATCGTCCAACTTCGCTGTACCCACTGCGGAATCTGTCCACCAGCATCTGAAGTCGTGGCCATGATCCACTCAATGCGCCGTTCTGCATTTGCGTCAGCCGTCGCAGGAGGCAACAACCGCACACGCTCAACGCTAACATAATGCGCGAATATAGTATTCTTTGGCACGGTGGATAGAACTTGTTGTTTGATTGCATCTGGAACGTCGTTGTTTGACGAGTCTTTTTGGAATAGGAGTGGTATCTGTATTGTATAGAATCCTTGAATGGGGTCATCGTTGTTGGTTGTGGTGCTTTCAGGCTCATACGCCGAGATGATCAGGGAAATGAACGCCCTCGGTGAAATGAGGCCGGCAGGTTTGAAAGTATGCGTAATCATACTGACTGCCGCATACCTCAGTATACAAACATATATTAAAAACAAGAACGACAAAATTGAGGAACAAACCATGCATATCAATCCCCCTCCACCCTTCCAATTCATCCACGACAGGCCACTTTACCAAATGCTCCACCGAAGCCACACTAGGCGTATAATCCATCTCATTCTCGGAATGATTCTCTCTCAACCCCTTCTCAAACTCAGCCCATGACGCGCTCCCTCTTTGGGCCGAGGAGTCTGTATGTATACTTTTCCGGCAGACCCAGTAATCTTCTACCCCGGCACCACCACCACCACCACTAGAGGTGGAAAGTTGCACTTTTGCGCTTGATGGCGCTGAAGACCGCAGTTTGCGATCTGTTTTGAAGTTTTGTGGGATTGTGGTTGAGATTAGTGTTTGGGCTTCGGTGAGGATTGTTGTGAGGAATGTGTTTACGTTTTGTTGCCATTCTGCACTTTGGGTGAGGGAGGGATGGGGCGGGAGAGATGAGAAGGGGAGCGGTTTGAGCCGAAGATAGGATGTTGTGGGCATTTCGTGTGTCTCTTTCTGGTTAACTGATGGGATGGTTGTTGTGATGGTGTTGCTGTTGATGTTGATGTCGTGACGTTATTGCTGCTATTTTTAGGTATCAATATTGTTGATATTCGAGTCTAGACTATTCGCTTGCTGACGAGGGTAAGATGTGTATTTTCTCGAGCACCAAGATCGAATGTACAGGATATAGAAGAATCTTGACCAATGTGGGATTTGATTACGGTGATTTGAAAGTACAGATGTCGCGTTTCGATATCGTCTCAAGAACCTGGCTAACCACGTGACTGACCAGGGATCTATAGATTCTATACATACATAGTATTTATACGCCCTTTACGCATTACGCCCAGGCTAGGCTTTATACGGCATCATCAAATATAGATAGACATGAGAGATGATATAATTGGTAGATAGAGATCCTCAAGTTCCAGAATAACAGCCTGCAATCATCAAATGATGAATCAGGTAAATATAGGTTTTGATACGCCAACACGCCCCAGCAAAAATCCGGAAGGTGCAAAATGTAAAAATAACACAGGAATGGGGGTCAAATAATAGATGTAAAGATATAACATTGAAACGCCTGCCCAAGCCGCGTCCTGACATGCATGTCATCAGCATCTCCGAAATGTAGAAATGTAAGGGTAAAAATCGTGAACGAAACAAAAATGTTGCCAGTAATACATTCGCGCAATGCACAATGTGTCTCCAATGGTACTAAGGGGGAATAGAAGAATGATCTCAAGCATAAAGAAGCAGAACGTAACCGAATCAAGTTCATGGGTCGCAACTTAGATGAGTCTCATCGCGGACCAGTATTTTCTGACTGTGCTGAACTCGCCCCTTGATTCTGTGCGGCTAGTTGCGAGCGTAAAGATGCCACTTCTGCTCGGAGAGTGCCAACCTCTTCGTGTACAGATCGAATATATGCCCACAGCTTATCTTCACGAGACTCCCCTTGGACGTTAGATTCTGGACCACCGCTAGATGTCGGATCGATATTTGCTTGAGATGCTAAAGGCGCGCCTAGGCTGCTGGAATGGTTGTGTGTACCGCTGTGCTTAGCAGTCAAAGCGGACGTTGGACCGTTTTGCACTGATCCTTGACTGTGCAGGAACCTTGAGTCTGGAGCATTGAGTCCAGGCGGGGGCGGCAGTTGTGGTGGTGGAAGACCTAAGGAACCTTGACCATGTCTGAAATGTGACGGTTGATATTGTTGACTCAGGCTGGGTGAATGAGATCGATGCGGCTGATGAGATAGAGTCCCCGTGGTATCCGCTCCATGGCTGGCCTGTGTAGAAAGCGCATTTGGCGATAGAGGCCTGGGACTTTCTGTCATATTAGGAGCAGGAAATGAGGTGGGCGTAGATGAATGCGCGGTTGCAGGGAAGGTCATAGTTCCACTCGTAGAGATGGGCGAAGTAGAAGAGCTTGATCCCCCATGGTTTGTCGGAGGTGGGAAAAGACCGCGAGGAGGTGGAGGCGGCGGCGGCGGTTGAGTCGAAGCAATTGGAGGATATGTGCTTGGTGCTCGATTCTGGAAAACGCCAGGTGCGCGGGGCATGGGCTCGGAAGATACATTATTATGCTTACGTATACCTGGTATACCAAGGCAACGCTCCTCTTCTTCGTCCATTCGCTCGGGTTCAGTGTACATAAGGCCATCCATAGTGTCCTCTGCTCCAACAGTTCCGTCCCCGAAATCTTCTTCGCCTGCGTAACTTCCCATACTTGAACGTCGTCCAGCGCATCCACCTTGACCTTTGTTATGGCGAGCTAGAGCATCTCCGCGCGCAAATCTGCGACCGCACTTATCGCAAATATGTGGGCGTTCTCCAGTGTGCAGTTTTGTGTGTCGTTTCAGATCATGGAGACGTCTGAATCGCGAGTTGCACGTTTGGCATACGTACGGTTTCTCCTGACTATGTGTGAGAAGGTGAGACTTGAGATTATGGTGGCGCGTAAATTCGGTTGAACAATAAGGACATCGATGTTTCTTTGTCGATGGCGAACGAGGACTACCTTTGTGGAACCCAGAATGAGGTAGGCTCAGACCACGACGCGGGTCCAAGGGACTATTTGCGGGCATTGGATATGAGAAGGCCTTGGTTGCATCGTCGGCCAGATCGGTCTGATGGCGTGGTCTATCACCATCCTGAGAAGCAATTTCCTCAATCGGGCCGGGACTTGCCACAGTCGACGTGTTCATCAAGGTCTGGTTTGCTTGGTCATCAGCACCAGTAGATGGCTCGGCAAAATGACCTGAGCTCGTATATGAATCTACTTGCATGTCATCGGCTGACACCTGGGCTGGCTTGGGGCTGGAATCGGCGGGCTCATTAAGAAGTATGGGCGCGGCATCTTCTTTTCGAGTATCGACAGCAGCATTCAGTGCTTCGCGAGCTACACGTGGGCTGTCATGGTGTTGTGCATTCTGTTCTTTCCCAGCCACAGGTGGTTGACCTGTGGTTGAGCTAGCCATGCCAATGGTAGTCGATGCCGGAGCCGAAGTTTCGAAGCCGGGAGACGGGGATGTGCGTAAACCGGCACTGGCAATGGAACTGAGATGCGATTCTGGCTTGGGGGAATTTTTAAGGTATGAGATCTGATCGGAGGGACCGCTGAGAATAGAAGTCGTAGCCGCCGGGAGCGGGTTCGATATCGCGACAGGATCACCACTGGTCTGTATTTGTCCCGCCATGAAGGCACCGTGTAATTTGCCTGGCGGAAAAAGATGGCGAGGATCAGAGCGCGCTTCTGTTATCACGCTAGTAGTCATGTCAGTCTTGTATTCACGGCCGGAGTTAAGTCTCGAAAGAGCAGCGACAAGTTTCGCGCTTTGTGGGCAAAGAGGAGGATCGCGATGGCGACAGCAGACAGAGCTATAGAGAACGAGAACGAGAACGACGAGGAGGTAGTTGAAACAATAGGGGTGTAGCAGATTGCAGCTATGTAAATCCAGAGCGCAATCGACTCTTGGAAGTGTGAACAGATGGGGAGACAGTCAAAACAGCGACAGGTTACGTACATGTACCGTCGCGTGGGGCGGGCGTTGCTGTGTTCCTGAAGCGAATGTGGCGCAAGCTGATGGACGGAGGACTCAGCTTCGCCAGCCTGGGAAAGCGAAAAGCGGAGGTCAGAGGCGCAGACCAAAGCAGAAACGATGAGTTGAAGTAGAAGAATCAGCCTTGCAGGAGAATAAAGAGTTGTTGTTGGTCCGCAATGGGCATTCGTAGTTGGTCTCCGCTTGCTGGTTGTTTAGGACGGGGCCATGGAAACTTGTCTGGCTACGCTGGGAAGATGAAGCAGTAGCAGAAGCAGTTTTCTGGATGGTTCTGCAGCGGACAGCGGTAGCGGAGCAACCCCAAGTTGGCTGCCAAGAGGAAAAGAAAAAAGACAGGTCCAACGTTCGCTCTTATTAATGAGAGACCGGTTGTAGGACAGCGAATTGTTAGACAAAAATGCAATGAGACTTGCGGCAAGGTCGCCAAGCCAGGCAGCGCAGCGAGCGCGGGAGGCAACAGGGAAGAAGCAGCAGGTTGGGGGTTTTTTTTTTGTTTCGGGTGCGCGCGAGCGGGAGTGGCAACAGCCAATGACGACCTGCGAAGGAAAGCAGGAATGGGGAAAACAAGATGGTAGTTGGTACCGACACACACGTAGCTAGGTACTGGGAGAGGAGGCGATGGGAGAAGGATGGGAAGAAACGATTGATAGTGAGTCAAGCCGGTGTCGTGAGGCGGCGACGATGGGGGTGATTACTAGCGCCCGTACAGTACACAATCGGATTACTATGTACGTAGTTAGTTAACTTAGTTAAGCTGATTGACGATGCTGATGACCGAACCAGCCAAGTTCGTCCGTCCGTATGTACTGTACGTACGCACGTAACAAATTGTAAATACGCGCTGTCACAGCCAGCAGCCAATACGCTTGGCAGGCTTCCAGGCGGCTTAGAAAACCGAAAACGTGGTGGTTGGTCATTACTAATACACAACTACGCCGTAAGTAACTAACTAACTAGTTAACGTACCATACTTAGTAATGTAGCAACTTAACTAGTTAGCCAACTTACGTACAGGCTGATCTCAACACACACATCTCAATCCGGTCGGAGTGGTTGATGTTTAGACTGATCACAAAACGCCAAACGAAGCCATAAGCTGTCACCTGTAGCTGTAGCCATTACTGAAAGCCAAATCGATGTATCATCCATCGATGGCTGGTGTCCTCAAGGAAGGAATCTTCTTCTGGCTTCACCTTGATATGATCTAGTACTGTAAGCTACTCATGGCCCACCACTACTATGCAGATAACAAATCTTCTGTATCGTGTGCGGCACAACCCTGGACTTTTGATCCCAAGCCACATACACATAACCCTCGTGCAGTCTACACGAGTTAAAGTGCAAAGATCATCGCCACCAAACTTTCCGACTGGGTTGACCCGCCAAGCGATGATGACAAAACAGCCGCCTTCCGATGGCCATTGGGTGAAAATCTTGATTCTGCCACTCAAAATTAGTATTAGCAGGCGACTATAGTCAAGTCCGTAGCTAGCCATCGTAGTTAGCTCTTGTTTTGACGTTGTTCTCGTCATGGGCACTGGACCAATGATGGGCCATGTTCCGTTACCATACGTCAGTTTCCTCAGTTTGTTTAGTTTAGTACGTATTTAACTACGTACTGACATGGACACTGACGTTTCCCCGGGATCCACCTGCATTACCGTGCGTGCTCAAACGCCATAGTCATACTCTATGTAAATTACCACAGTACTATACGTTACTACGTACTATGTAGTCCGGCTGGCTGGACATCTGCCTTGTCAGCCTCAGGCATGTAACCTTCTCTAATGAAGAGCCGCATATACTAACTCTGCGTTGAAACTTGCAGGTTTTTGCAGATTATAGTCAGAATGTGACTGTCTCGTTGTATAGGGATAAATTATGGAAGAAAAGACCCGAGTGGACGTAGGCTTGTTCCTACACATGATGGGATGCTGCTGAGGCAGGCACACTTGACCTGGTGGCGGTCATGCGCCACCAATGCCATGCAAGGTTACCGGAATGTGAGGAAGTCGAGACTCGTCTGATAAGTGAAACGAGCATCTGATCTCAGCATTAGACGAGGCGTCCACTCATGTACAGAGGAGTTCATGACGTTCAAGAGGCATAGAAGGACATCCGTATTTATTGACGCTGCGGAGCTCTTGGAGGCTGGTGGAGTCTGAGTTCGCGGCACCACGAAGCGACTAGCCCGAAGTGGAAAGACTCAAATATATCGATCTGCTCGACTTTCTCCGCCCAAGGTCTAATCTTGAGACTTCATCTGATCAAAGCCGTCCAGTGGACTCACTCTTAGGACGTGACGTCCTGGTCTATGCGTCACGCCGAAAGAGTCTTCCCGTGCATTGTTTGAGGCTCCCGTCCTTGTCGCATCGCATACAGTCGCATTGTTCTCTCCTTATCACTGCGTCTTATCGGGTGGTAGAAGAACAAACCGTCGGGCACCAGGCCTGCTTCGTAGGTTGCAAGGACGAGGTTGGCAGCACACAAAGTATTTTGGCTTCCTGGTTTCTGCTTCTGGACGCATCACTCGAGTATTGACAGTTCATACAACATACCGCGAAAGAGTATCGCTAGACGTCGTGGGGATCAGCTACGACTACTACGTACGTCGATACCGGACATTGCCTGGATTACTCTGAGCCACCTAATTGCTACCACAATATGTATGGTTCTCAGCCTCCTCCGCATTACGAGGGGGGCTATCAGAACCCACCACAGCCCGAATGGCGATCGAATCAGCCTCCGCCTTCCGCTTCATACAATCCAAACACATACGGTCCCATTCATCCCACCGCGCCTACAGTCTCACCAGCGCCCCCCGTGGGCACTGGCCCAAATGTAGACACGGCTAGCTGGGGTGTGCGATACAATCAACATATGGCGCAGGGACCAGCTCCTCCTCCGTTACCGGTACGTGTCCCCTCGAAACACCGATATAGCTACATGAGACTAATATGATGATGTATCAACAGCCTCGAAATGATCTATACTCAGCGCCGTCTCCTCCACCGCCGCCTCCTCCTCCCCGTCCAACTTCAACGTCGGCTCCAGCCCCTCCTCCTCCTCCGCCTCCGCCTACGAACTGGGACTATAATAATACTCCGTACCCACAGTCTACCCAGTCTCCACCAGTGCCCCCTCCAAGACCGCCTATACCACCTGCTTA
Source organism: Talaromyces marneffei (assembly GCF_009556855.1). Lineage (NCBI taxonomy): Eukaryota > Fungi > Ascomycota > Eurotiomycetes > Eurotiales > Trichocomaceae > Talaromyces > Talaromyces marneffei. The sequence continues at coordinate 1,423,223 of NC_072351.1, read as the reverse complement.
TCAGAATGAAATGCAGCAAGCTCCACAGCAGTGGCAGGCAAATCAACAAAACTATGGTCCTCAATACTCTCATCATCCGCCAACGAATTTCTATGATCCCGGCGCGCAAACAGGACCTCCACCGCAGAGCTCCATCTATGCGCCTGTTTCTCTTGAACAAGCAGGACAAAACTACTACCAGGCGCCGATTCCTCCTCTAGGAAGTCCGACGCCGGCAACGCCAATGTCAGCGCCGTCGCAGCCGCCACCAAATACTCTTCCTCCAACTACCGACACGCAATGGGCAGCAGCACAGCCTACCAATCCCACGCCCGGAGCATCAATACTCGGCAATGGCGGGGTGTCGGATTGGGAACATTTCACTCCAACTCCTGGTGATATAGATGATTTGTATCAAAGAAGCCCTACTTTCGGCCAACCTATGATTCAACAAAGTAATACAACATACACTCCGCAGGACTCTGTACATGCCTCGCCTCAATACCAAACTCCCGTGTCTCAAGTGATGAGCCCGAGCTCTCCAGCTCAGGCACAGTGGGCACCACCGGTCGAAAATCAGCATCCGAACAAACACGCCACGTCTCCATCATCCCATCCCCAAAGGACTGGTAGCCCTCAGTCTCAGGAAAGTGCTATATCTCCGCAAGAAAGGTCAGATACTATTGATGGTGTTATTCAGGCTTGGAGCCAGAACCCTGTGTCTCCTATCATTAAAGCACAAGATGATCCATATGCGCCGAGTCCGGCTGCTATGTCGGCAAATCCCACGTCACCCACAGCTGCGCATCCTGCATCTCCAAAGGCAGTGTCTGCTAAGCCACAGCCTCTCCAAGCATCTGCAACTTCGGCATCCCGGAGCGCTTCTCCTCTGACGATGGATTCCAACGCTAACCCTGTGGCACAAAAGGAGCAGGCAACTGCCAGGGCAGCGACACTCGCCGCTACTGAAACGACGGCCTCCCCGGTCAGATTCCAAGATCCGTATGATGACCTCGACCCATGGTCAAAATCGTCTTTGTTTCGCTATGTGACAATGTTGCGCAAAGAGGCAGTGGCGGAGTCAGAAGAGGAGAAGTACAAAATCTTTACCGGGTTCGTCGCAAAGGAGACCAGACTACGAGAGGTGCTGTACAGTATAGAGACTCCCGAGAAGGAAACCAAACCAACAGAACGTGGTGAAGAAGTCAAGAAGACGCCTAGTGCTTCTACGGCTGTTGACTCTGGGCTGATTTCCCTACACTCTGAAGCGGGCGCTCAGCATCCTATTCAAAGTCGACATGGGTCGGTGGATTCTGAAGACATTCCTTACAGTCCCGGTGGACGACCTATATTTGGCAAAGCCCCAGCACAAAATATCGCGAAAGAACAGGGCACTCTTCACAGGTCAGCGTCAAACCCTCAAGGCAAAGGCGGTGGTTATCATGGCGGTGGTTTGGCAGTTCAGCACCAGAATGATCTTGCCTTTAGATCTATATCAGTACCACCATCTTTGAATAGCTCAATCGCGCCACAACAAATTACTCCTCTGGTTTCAGAACCTCCTCAACCTGCTTATACGCCCTTCCGATACACCGAAGGTCCTCAGCGCGGTGGAGAAGAACTAAGTGTTGCTCAGCCAGGCTATCAAGCCTACTCCGCTTTGCGACAAGCATCTGCCGAAAGTGGGCGTGCCATGGCAGTACCAACGCTACGAGCCCCAGCAAATTCTGGCTTGAGTGTCCAGAAACCTTCGGCAAGTATTCAAATGGATGAAACATTCCTGGGTATCATCCGAGAAAAGAGTGTTTCTTACAGAGGGAAGAATGCATTACCTGCATCGGGAAGTGGTATTGAAGAACTTGGTGCCTTGATCCCAGATCCATTTCCGGTATTGGAAGAAAGCGTTGAAATTAGCAACATAAGGAAAAAGATGGAGGTTTACTCTGATGATTTTAGGTATATCTACGTTACCACAGAAAACTGGGAGTTGTCTGCCAGAGATCGTCGCGAAGCTCTGGAAAAGGAGCGTCTCCATCGTCAAGAAGCATCGGAGTCACATATTGATGCCCTTTTCAACGAAAAGGAGATTGGTTATGCCGATATCAATCCTCTTGAGGAGGAGTTTCGACAAATTGAGGCTCGTACCCAGCTTGAGGAAGAGCGCAAAGAGCTTGACAGCTACATTCGGAGGGTCTTCAATGCGGTGGACACACGACTCAAGGAAGAGATTGTGGAGCTCAAAGCCCTGTATCAAAGAGCGTTGGACGAACTCAACTATGACAAGATTCACTCAAATCCCAACTCCAAATATCAAATATCGCGCACAATGAAGACGATCAATACGTTGTCTGGCAAGTTGGAAGCCCGCTATCAGAGACGACTTGACGTTGGCCTTGATCGGGAACGACATCGAAAGAAGGCTGAAAGACGACCCCTGGTGTTCCTCGGAGATTCTCGCGCACTAAAGAAGCTGGACGCCGACTTTGAAAAGATGGAAAAGCAGAATATTGTGGAAGCTGCTAAAGATCGAGACGCACGAGCGAACAAGTTGACGGATATATTCGACGAAGCCATTCTTCACGCTTTGGGTGATCATCAGAGTGTCCTTGACGGGATGGCGACGAAGACGCGCAAACTCGATGTGGGCATGGTTGAGCGGAGCAATCTGTCAGAAGTGGACAAGGAGTTATTGCTACGGTCGATTTCTGCGCTCACCAAACTGCTTTCGGAAGATGCGGAGTCTATGTTGACAAGCTTTCGGGAGGCCGATAGTCGCCTGAATGAGGCTGATTACAACGTCTCTGTGGCTGAAGCTCAGTACGCAAATGCGGATCCCGAAGTGTTCCGTCGTCTGGAAGAAGAAAAGAAGAAAGAGGATGGCAAGATTCAAGAAGACCATAATTCGAAGCTGGAGAGCATCAAGAAAGCCCCGACCGAGATATCAAACAAGATCGACTCGGTATTGAGCGCAATGCACAAGGAACCCGGTCCAGGCCCGGGACCATGGCGTCGACCCTTGTCGCTCGTCGACAAGCTTTCTGTACCACCACAACAGCCGCAAACGCGCTCTCGCTCTCCGTCGGTAGCGTTACCAGAGCGGCACGATACTCCCATTCAGGAAGAGCCTCATCCCGGCGAAGTACTAATGCCGGGCCCTCCACCTCGACGATCATCCGTGGAAACAGAGCAACAAGAACGACATCGAAAGGCTCTTGAGGATGCGAAGAAACGCAATGCAGCGAAGAATTATACTCCTTGATTTGGTTAGAGCTGGGCGTGTATATATTAATAGTTAGATGCTTAATGATGAACGGCCTATGATACCTCTTAACGTAACATAACATAACCATTGCATCAGGTGATCAGTAACTAAACGAATTGCATCCAGAGCATAGATAAGTGAATTGGAGGTACGTATTGGTTCGGCTGGGCATAACGAGTCAGGCAATTTCCGTTTCTGGAAAAACCAGCCCCTGACCCGTAAGTTAGGTAAGTTATATATCGAAAATACATGTTATATTACCGGTTATTCTTACCTTCATCGCCCCTTTTCGCGGAATATTTGGGCGTAACAGTACGTAATATAGACAAAACATGTAAAGTTAACTACGGAGTAGTTACTTCTTGTAGGTACGTAGTTTGTACTAGATTAACGAAAAGAGAATCCAAAAGTTTGGTACCCTAACTAACGACTATCATTTCTCGTTTTTAAGTCTGAACCCCTGATTTCATGTCCACTACGGAGTACTCCGTACTCCGTAGCCTTGGAAAAAAAAAAGAAAAAGAAAAGTAGAGAGGGGGGACGGTCCTTTGCTTGTGTGTTGATCCATGCTTTCTATCCTTGTCCTTATGACACCGTACTCTTGGACCCTTGGTCCAGGATATGGCCATGGCTCGGATATCAGTGGCTGATAAAAACGTGGATGATTTGTGATCCATGAGTATGGGAGGGGACATGGCCCTGGGTCTGTGTCCTTGGACTCTTTCTTGTTTGAAAGACTTGCTTGCCTACATCTGCCAACTGTGCACTCGAGATTTGCCCAACATTGGATGGTTTTTTCAAGATTGAGATAATGAAGCGCATGTGCTAATGCCTAGGCATGTACATATATATGATCATCTATATAGAGAAGGTCCAGCTAACTCAAAAGACTGGTACAGAGCAAACCCGAACAAAACGCTATGAAAACATGAACGTATGGAATGAATGAATGAATGAATGAAAAACAAAACTATCGCGTCCGTTTGTGACTCCCACCAGCATCCGCGGCAGCCGGTCTTTTCCCTCGGGGCTGCGTACGACTCGATTGCGCATCATGTATCAATGACTTTAGTTTCAGCAGAAACGGCGACGGAGCAGGTATTATCTCGACTTTTGCCAGGATATCGCACAGATTCAAGACATACGACTCCAGCACGGATGCAGGGATTTCCTCCAGAACGTCTAATATAAACCATCCACCACTTTCCTCGTCTCCCATACCGTCCTCGTCGCTGGCCTGCTGCCCGATCAACTGCTCATACAGGTTCCGATCGTCATCATCCTCGGCTGGAGGCGCCACCCTACCCCATGAATTATTCTCGAACGCATCGATATTCCGCGCACTCACTTCCTGTAGCAGCGTGATGAGCGCTTCTACCGCCCCTTTGGTTCCGTACGGTATCCGAACCGCAAGGTTATTCCGGATCTGAGCTACGTGCCGTCGCAATTCCCTCGCTACTTCGCTCACATTGTTCAATACTGAACGTGCCCATTGTCTATCGCTACTAGGCAGTCGCCCCGATCGCCGATACTCGTCAAACTGCGTCAATAGATTCCGGGACTTCTGATGGACCTTGTCGAAATAAATGGCTGCGCAGGCGCCGGCCGGCATCGCCTTCCGGATACTACTGTAGACGTTGTCGTCGTGAACCGCGAGCCGGAAGATTGTTGCTTCAAAGTCGCCTTGTACAACGCATTGTTCTGGGGTACGAGGGGTTGTAGTTGCGCTTGGTTCTACTAGGTCTCTTCGAAAGTCTTCGGGAAGGGTCACCTTATTGAACGCGGACATGATATCGCGAACATGCTCTTGTCGAGACAACCCACCAGCGATGGTGTCTCCGCTGCTGGTCCTGGCAGTTGACTCGTTCTCGGGAATAAATGGCCACTCCAGATCCTTTGCTAATGATTCTAGACGGTCCTGTAAAAGCGTATGCACAGGAGGTAGTGTAGGAGAAAACCCATCTCTAGATAGCGGTAACCCTGGATGAGGAGTTTGGGGAGAGATGCTGTCATATACCTGGTCCACAAGCCACTAGAATATCGTCAGCCCTTCCTTCATAACTAAGGAGGTAATAGTAATAAAGACTTACAAATATGTGACGACAGGCTATATCCGGCCGATTCCTGTACTCTGAGCATGTACAATCCGCTCCTCCATTCCGTATACGGATGCGAGGGCGCTCGATGAGCTGAAATTCGTAAAAGGGAGAACTCTCCCGACAGTAGACTACATCAAAACGACCGGTTAAACCCGCCAATGCCCGTGCTCTCGATTCTACCTCGAGGTTTTCGATGTCGTACACAATTTTTGACTTTGCAGCCAGAACCATGGATGCCATATTGTCTGGGCTGGTTTCTTCTTCCTCTTCATTCTCATTGGAATTGTTCTCATTGTGGCTTTCAACCTCTATTTCAATGTCGGATTCAGCTCTTTCCTCTTGGAAGAATTTGTTGTGGTTGTCGTTGTTGCCTCTTCTGCTCCGTCCCGGCCGTGTCTCCCCTTCCTGTCTCTGACTCGCACGAAGAGAATATCTCCGTCTTGACGCAGAGGTATTGCGAGCCGCTGCGGAAACAGGAGCGGGAGGAGATTGATGAAGGCGTCGTTGTCGTCGTGATTGGTGAGTCTGAGAGCGGGTTGTGGGCATATTCTCGCCCAGAGACAGCTTTCCAAGCTGTCTCGTAGGGGATGGAGACATACAAGACACGGAACTGAACAAAGGATAGAAATGCCTCTTAGGCCAACTGATACTGCAGGACAGCGCAACTAGGGAAAAGTCGGAAATATTCAAATGTCGAAGCTTTTTGATTTTCCTTTCTTTCTGTCTTTCTTTCTTTCGTTCTTTATGTTAGGCAGGTATAAAGTTCCTGGCCGGACCACGGATAAGGTAAAAGTTGTGGGCTCGCTCAACTTTCCAAGGTTGTCTCCATTGTTATACCTTTTTTATCGCTCCTTTTTTTTCCCACCTCTACACCGACATAAGAAGGAAACCGCAAATTCAGAATTATGACAAGGTGGACTAGGTTAAATGAGCCGCGTGGATGTTCTTGCACGCCGCATTCTGCTGGACAGCAAAGTGAAATTTTCGACCTCCTATTCTCCTATCAATTTATTCAGCTGGCGGTATGCATTGTAGATAGGTAGATAGGCACGAAGGACAAGACCGCCATATCAAGGTTCTGGAATTGCCTCGCCACCGCAACACTCCGAAATGGAGCCAAGTAGTCGTCTTTCTTTGACCAGCGCGAGAACAATCGGCGGGAAGCTGACAAGCGGCACAGGTTCTTTCTTGTCTTCCATTTTTCTGACCGCGCTTTTCTAGCGTACTGGCACAGATGTGGTTGCGTCAGTATTGAGCCCGAGGCCATGGCTTATGGCGTAGCAAGGGGGACCGAGACAATGGGGTAAACGAAAGTGGTTATTATTCATTGAGAATTTGATAGCTTCTGGACTTGACTTTCGTTTTCTTCATTTCCGATGTCGATGTGTCTTGTTTGGTTTTCGAGATCAGATATCCAATTATTCCTGGTGCGGCTTACCATAGACCAGTTTGACGGCGCTTAAATGATTGGGATGATCGAAATGGGGGACCACTTCCAAGGTGCTCAGGTCGGCAGTCAGCCTTCTTCTAGGCTGACTGCGCAATTTTAATGATGATTAAAGTAGTATGAAATTAATAGCTGGATTGACCCGGAGAATAAAAGATCAGTTGGTTGATTGTGCTTTGAGAAGGAGGGTGAGAGATCTTATATAAACCACAATATGTTAGTTATTTATAACTAACTTAAGTATATCTATCTACTACAATGCGTCGATTACCATGCTTCTACCCAAAAACTGTCATGCAGCTAACCTGAAGAAACCGATAGACGAATACATGAATCACACAACTTTAATCAATAAACAGCATCACACGAAGGGAAAATAGATGAAATATCCAGGCTCGGAATTTCAGCATATGCATGGATATCACCACCGGCCGGAAAGGCACTAAAGTATCTGATGCTAGGGGAAGGTTGCAGGGCCATGAGCATGGTGATTGGAAACGGATGCATAATCTCTTACTTTTGGTTATTTCATCTCAGTTTATGTATGTCTCAATATGTGTTCAATTCCCTTCTTGATGACGGCTGGCCCAGCCTATGCGGCGCAGTACCAAGGAAGGCGGATTGACGATGCACACTCCATTGACGCCAAGGCACACTGTACAGTGCTGGTCAATCATCGGCCTGATCAAGCGGCGTTTAAAAGAGGAGTCATGCTTTACTCGTAGTAACTTAGTTAATAGATAGACAGGGTTTTCATCTAATCAAGATGGGACTAAATCGAATCATGGTTATATACGGCACTTGATTGGTCCAGAGGGTGAAAGCGGCCGCGGCCACATGCATGCCTCAGGCGATCAGGGCTCACTCAGAAAATGCCTTGCAAAGCAGCTATCCATGAATGAACAGCCTTGCAGACGAGGCACAATCAGCCTGGCTTATACGATGTTCTTGTGATAAAAACCAAACTCTCTCAAGGCTCAAGAAACAAGGTGTAGAAGGAGCCTATCAATAAACGCCCAAGCTCTCTTACGCAGCCAATCAAGATTTAGTGCTCTCGATATTCTATAGATCATCTGCGGGGCATCAAAGTTAAACCCTTCCAAACTACATTGCATACTACGGACGTATATGTTCCATGTACATTTCAGAAGTGTGCAGGGACCTGAGCAGTCACAGATCCGAGCCAACGGCAGTCTCAATAGCTGCGCTTGGTGTAATAGCCTGATCACGCCAAATCAAGAACCACCCTTCCTTGCAACTTCCCCTGCCCCATCCGCTCAAAAATATCAGTCAAATTCTCCGGCTTGTCAATCTCATAATGCGCCTTGAGAATTCCTCGCTCGGCAAATTCCAGAGTTCGAATGGCTTCACCACGGTTCCCCACAGCCGACCCCGTGACGGTGAGTTGTTTGGTAGTAATGACGCTTGGATTCGCACCTTCAATATTCACATATTCACCTTCAGGGATACCCACGCAGACCAAAGTTCCGCCGAATCGGAGAAGATCAATTGCCTGCGAGTAAGCTGCATTCGCTGCCGTGCAGACTACTGCAGCGTGTGCACCCAATCCATCCGTTAGGGACTCGACGTGTTTGGTAACACCTTCCTTGTCGAGTTTGGTGAAATCAATAAAATGCTCAGCGCCGGAGTCCCGGGCAAGCGCTTCTTTGCTTCCATGATCAATAGCTATCACTCGAAGACCCATTCCTCTACTTGCCAATTGACAGGCCAAATGACCCAAGCCTCCAACCCCAGAAATCACCACCCACTGTCCAGGAAGAGCTCTACTGCGGTTTAGGGCTGCGAAGACCGTGACTCCAGCACAGAGCATAGGAGCAGCATCTGCTGACGACAGTCCGTCGGGGATCCTTGTCGCGTAATTTGCAGGCGAAAGCGCATATTGCTGGAAAGTGCCTGGCGTGTAGTACCCACTGACTTTTTGATTTAAGCAACTTCCATCTAAACCGACAAGACAAGCCGGACAGTTCTGGCATGCACTCCACACCCATTTTATGCCTACCCGGTCACCGATTTTGAAGCCTGAGGATTCTGTGCCGGGTCCTAGTTTGACGATTTTGCCGACGCCTTCGTGGCCGCCAACCTGATCAGGTTGGGTAGGATAGGGGAGAGATTTCCACTAGCCACGTCAGTTTCCCTTGACTACAGCCAGCATCATGACTTATCACTTACCGTGTTGGTCATGACGGCCATATCGGAATGGCAGACTCCACTGTGAGTTCTGAGAGACTATTAGCCATCACAAGATCAATTAACCGCGATATGATACATGAATACTAACAAATTGATCAGAATCTCACCGGCACCAGGCTCCGGTACGTCAATCTCCACCACTTTGGTGGATATCTTACCTGGCTGATCATAAATGGCAGCCCTTTGCTTTTGAGGAATGGGAATGGTTCCGTTCTCAGCCATGTTGTATATATGTTATCTCGTTTATATATTGGATTTCGGTTTGTGGATTAAATGGATTATTAGAGTGGTATATGAAAGACTGAAACTGTTCCCCGTTCACCCTCGATAGACGATGTCCGTCTTTTAAGAAAGTAGTCTCCCAGTCACAAGGTTTGTGTTACCCCCTCTCCTCCCCGGGTCGAGGGGCACGAGCCAAGAGTTCCCTTCGACAACCGAGACTGACGATGCCTGCAGAGTCATGGATAATGGATAGACTACTATGAGCCCAGCATTCAAGCTTAGTTCTTCTAATTTTGAGTCTCTGGGTGGTTTCACACGCCAACAACTACAACAGTCCTGCCATTTACGAATCGTATCCGACAAACCAGCAATCACATTGATGATTCCACAGCACAATCAAAACACACTGTATTACCATACAAGCTGCCCCACAGATTCAAGACCCTTAATGGCCTTCAACTCCACAATCTGATACATCAACCCATGAGTCTCTATCAGACGGAATCGTCCTGGGTATATATGGCATACATGAGAATGCGGGGAAAGAAGTGGGGAGGAGACTTTATGTATGTTGACAACATACATATAGTACGATGATGCCCCGCACGCGAACGAACTATGGTATCATCATAACCCTAACACCCCTATTAGGGTATCGCTTCTCGGGATAATTGATACCGATGTATCCCAGCCCCAATGCCAATTTCTGCGCCAATTCAAACTCTACTTTTTGTACTCGGCTTTATGCCCTGCTTGATTGGTTTTCTATATAACAATAATAAAAGAAAAGCTGGCGGGATGAAATTTATGTGCAAGATTCGTACACGCTAAATTTGACCTCCGTATATCTACTAGGTGGAATTCTGTTGAGTGTGATAGAATAACTCGTTCGTCATGCGATAAAGATTTGACGGTAAAATATGGAAGAAATCAGACAGGCGCTGATCTGTGAGAATTGCAAAGATAATGCATGTATGCAAAGCGAGTAGCCTACTCACTTGTAAGCACCTAACCTAACCCTTGTCTACATACAACCAGGCAAGAGCTTCAAATTACATAACCCCTCTCTGCCAGCACACACCCACTCATTAGCCGATCGTCGATCCTCTTTTATCAAACATCGAAAACCCCTAGAAGCTCTATCCATCTAGATATTTGAAACAAGAATCGGAATCATTCCGTTTCTTTGGGGTTCGACCGGACAGATCAAAATGACCATCCCCATCATCGATTCACACGTCCATCTCTGGACAGAGACGCAACTGAAAACACTCACGTGGCACAATTCAAACAATCCGTTAGGGTTTCAACACTCTGCCGAGGACTATGTACTATCTGCTACAGAGCAAGAGTCTTCAAAATATCAATTGCAAGGATTTGTCTACCTCGAAGTAGATCGCATATCATCCGTGCAGGCCGACGACGATGGCAAAGGATGGGAGCATATCCTTGATGAAGTCTCCTTTCTGGCTCGAATAGCTCGCGGAACACCCGCGGATGGTGAAGGGCATATCGAATCTCACAAGTTGTTAATGCTGGGCTTTGTGCCCTGGGCTCCTGTACCGGGTGGTCCGGCTGTGTTGGAGACATATATTTCTCTTGTCAAGGGTCGTATAGCTTCCTCAGCAGCCAGAAACGATCACAAGGATGATGGTGAGGCATGGAAGAAACTTAGAGGATTTCGATACCTCGTCCAGGATAAGCCGGCGTGGACAATGCTTCAATCAGACTTTGTCGAGGGGCTGAAATGGCTCGGTAGACAGCGGTTGGCATTTGATCTAGGTGTTGATGCTAGACAGGGGGGTCTAGGACAGCTGAGAGAGGCCATTGAGTTGATAAAGAGGGTGAATGACGGTGTGAACATGGAAGAAAGGGTTGTTGTTATAATTAGTAAGTTGGTCACTTTGGATCGGTGCTTTGAAAAGGATCAATACTGACCGGAAAGATCATCTTTGTAAACCCAATTTACACATATCTCCGGATAAAGCCAATAATCATCCGGATTTCATCGAATGGAAAGACCTAATTACCGCCATGGCAACACAATCCACTACGACATACATGAAACTCTCCGGTCTATTATCAGAATATCCGCAATTATCTCAAGAATATACGCAGGGAGACGAAGATTCCTTAATCAATCATCTCGTTGATCATGCTCGCCCCTGGACAGATGCCCTATTTGATGCCTTTGGTCCTCATAGGGTCATGTTTGGATCGGACTGGCCTGTCTGTACGGTTGGTAAGGGGGCGACGGCCTCAAAGATAGGGGGAGGGCGAGCAGGCGCTTGGATTAGATGGAGAAAGGTTGTTGAGAGGGTTCTTGAAAAACGTGGTTTGAATGAGGATGAGAAGAAAGATGTTTGGGGAGGGGTTGCTGTTAGGGCTTACAGATTGGATATTACCTCGTGAGAATTTGACAAGAAATGAACCGTATTACACACATGTCCTGATGCAGTTTCAATTAATCATAATGATGTATTTGAGGCTATCCTCGGTGTATCACTGTCTACTTATACTATACTCATTTAAAAAGCATGTCTTCGCTAAAACCGCCAACACAACCAAACAAACCCGCTCCAAATGCCAAATAAATAGTCTCAAAAACACTCTCAAAAAGACCCCAACTCCAATGCACAAACATGACACGCTAAAGACAATCACCAGCAAGTAAAGCCTTAAGAATACCCTCACCCGGTCCAGAAATCTGGTTCAAAATCTCCTTTTCAGTCACAAAACAAGCCAAGCCCTTTTCATCGCTTCCTTTGGAAGGAATAGAAGAACTGCTTCCACCCTTAGATGGCGTACGTATGATCCCTGATCCACCGGCAATAGTACCACCGCGACCACGACCTTGGAATTCTCCAACCAGACCCAATGTCTCGAGGCTACCCACAACGTCTTTGAATTCAGTCGCAGTAAGAGGATGGAGGACGTTGTCCGTCCTGCATAATGAACAATAGGTATCAAATAGTTCTCTAACAGTGGGTGCATTCACTCTGGACTTGGACGGTGTAGCATACATCTCCACACTGCGTCGCTTTCGGTCGAGCGCCACCAGAGCGCACAAGGCTGCCTTTTGTTGTAAATTGAGTCCCTGAAGGCGCTGTGTGGTGCCTTGACCAAATACTGCAGCAGTTATACGGGCGACATGGGCGATGGATGCCCTTGGTGCTGTAAGAGCAGTATATGCGTTGGCCAAAGTGCGTTTGGAAGCAGGTGTCTTCGGCGGTGAGGACAAGTTGACATTTTCTGCAAGAGCATGCTTCGATGGGCTTTCAGGAATGGCATTCTCTTTCTCCAGCTTGGTCTGAGTCTCTTGCTCGATGACATCAATGGCCCGTTTCACCAGATCAAATGCCTTGCGGAGATCGCCTGTCTGAGAGGCAACCTTCTTTGCACACAGCTGTATAGCTGCGGGCTGGACGAAAGGAATGAAATCACCGCTCGCTTTGGCCTCCGTCGCGGGTACGAGTGATCGCAAGCGGGTAGTAATAACGTTGGCGATCTGAGCTGCGGTATAGGGCAAGAATGGTAGTAGGATAGGCTTTAGGTTGTTTGCCTTGAGACGAGGTAGGAATCGATCCGTAAGATCTAGAGCGTTGGCAATACCGATCAAAAGCAACTTCGATTTGCTGTTTAGAGACCACTCGAAGAGAGAATAGAGAATCTCCGGATCCGCCGTAAGAAGATGGTCAATCTCATCCAATGTCACCAAATACAAGTCTTCCGACTTCTTGGTAGGCACGAACATGCTCTTGAGTTTCTCCGTCTCGCTCATCGAAAATACATCGTATTCATCGCATAAAGACTCAAGAAGTTTTCCATATACATCCCGTGCAGATCGCATACTGACACAGTTGACATGCGCAGCTTTGACAACAGTATGCACGTTCAAATCACGGCATACTTCATCGATCGTTGCACTTTTGCCGGTTCCAGGAGGTCCACTAACATATATACAGCCTCCTGTTCGTGACTGCATGCCATTTTCGATAAATTTTGAGAGCTTAGCGCGCTCTTTTTCCCTTCCGATCAAACGCTCAGGATTTGCGCTTCGTGCAAACAACTTTCGGGCCGGTGTGTAGACAGTGGTAGTGCCTGCTGGAGATCCAACATGACGTGGTGTGCGAGGGGTCATAGATTTTCCTACGACCTGAACGCGATGCTTGGGAGTGACTGGAGGAGAGTTGACAAGCGCATCGCGAAAGCGCTTCGACTGAGGAGTACGAAACTCGGAGACCACAACATTTTCGGCTATTCATTTGGAAATTAGTAAGACGACATAGCGTAATGATAGCACGAAGAACATACTGTCCAGTGGTTTCGTGGGCTTAAGGTGCGTGTCGCTTTTTGATGGTGACAAGGTTTCGTTGTTCTGAACAATACGTTTCGAACGACTATTACCGCTGGTTGAAACTTTGGTGGTAATCTGGTTTGCGTATTGCGGTTCACAACTGCCAATAACCCTAGATCTGAGGCGAAGAGAAGTTTGTGTGTTGCTATCTTCTTCGTGGATGCGAGGTAAACGTGCTCGGCGCTTGCTGCCAGAACGAAGAGGCAGAGAGTCTGAAATCATAAAATTAGTAAATAAAGGAGGAGTACGTTTATTCAGGGAGAGCTCTTACCCTCGACATCAATAGCAGTACGCTGCCGCTTTCCCAATACCGTAGTTGCCATTTTTGATGTTAGTCGTATTGTGCTTCGAAAAAGCGGCGATGTGTTTCTTGGAGGAGAGAAGGAACCTTCCGAGGGCAGATACACAAGTTATATCCGAGACGCGTCGCGCATTCCCAAAACGTTAAGATTGAAAGGGCGCGACCCGCGTCTTAGCCGCGCCCGTGTGGCTTAACAAGAGTCATGTGATTTCCGCGTTTCAGCTGCACGGCGGCCTAGTCCGACCAAAGGTGCAACAGTACATCACAAAAATATTATGCAAATCTGCACTTTTGTTGGGATCAGGCCACCGTAACTGTGCATTGTGCATGATTCAGTAATTTCCAGCAAGTCGGCTCAACTTGCCATAATAGCGGAATGGAATAACTTCCACTCCGAGTCCCCACCAATGGTTACAGATGACGATAACGAACATTTGCAGCTAGCAACTTCTACCTTATTCTAGAGAGTAGATAGCAGATGCCTTTTTTTTAAATTTTGCTTCCATTTTCCATTTTTGGTGTTTGCCTGTGGAACTGCAGTCTAGGACAGCATTACTAATACCAGTCAGTTGTAAATGCCCGCTGATTTGCATTTGTTTCTGTTTGCCGCCGTCATTTATAGACAAGCTTGCCTTCTTCTCAGATCTACCTAAATTCAGCTTGACATCTTTCGCTTTCATCCCACATAGCCCATCATGGAGGGCGACGTGGTTTCTCAGTTCCAAGAGATTACAGGCTCTACTGCAGAGCTTGCAACTCAATATTTAGAAGTTGCAGATTTCGATATTCAACAAGCGATGCAGCTCTACTTTGAGAATGGCGGGGCAGAGTTAGGACCGACGCAACAGCCCGCACCCGCCGCAACTTCTCATCCTAGCGGTCGTGGCGACAACGCTATCCATATAGATTCGGATGATGACGATATTACGATCGATGAAACTCGCTCGTCGGCCCCGTCGCGCCAAGATGCCCAATCCACATTTGAAGACGATGCCGCCATGGCTCGCCGGTTACAAGAAGAGATGTACGCTGGTGGCGTGGACGACGTGCGAGCCCCTATTGCCAGGACGACAGAAACACTTGTTGGTCCCGGGGCAGAGGGCTACGGAGATTTCGATCCCATGAGCCATTTTAGGATGCGACAAGGTGGTAGAAACAGTTAGTTGGGAACTTGCTCTACACATGATCAGTGGTTGCTTTCAGCTAACCCCCTATTTTCTGTTTTGCAGGTCGTCCGGGCATATTCAACCAACGTGACTCGTCTATCTGGGAAGAGAGCTCTGAAAATGCAGCCGCAGCACAACGAACTGCTCTCTCGCGAGCCACCGGAGGTGCTTCAGAAACGTCGTCCAAATCAACCTTGCTAGCTGATATGTACCGACCGCCGTTCGATCTGATGTCTAGACTCCCTTGGGACGTAGCTCGTGAGGAGGGCCGAGAGAACGAAAGATGGTTGCTTATCAACATTCAAGATCCGTCCATATTTGATTGTCAAATCTTGAACCGTGACCTTTGGAAAGACCCAGGAGTGAGGGATACAGTCAAAGAGAATTTTATATTCCTGCAATACAACAAGGACGATGAAAGGGGTATGCCCTACTTGCAATACTACTTTCAAGGAAGCGATGTATCAGACAATTATCCACACATCGCCATTGTCGATCCTCGCACTGGAGAACAAGTCAAAGTGTGGTCTGGGCCCCCAGTCATCAAAGCCTCGGATTTCCTCATGCAGCTCCATGAATTTCTAGATCGATACAGTCTCAAACAGAACGCCCGCAACCCCGTCGCGAAACGAAAACCCGACGTTCCTAAAGAAAAGAAAATAGAGTCGATGACTGAAGAAGAAATGCTGGAGATGGCGCTCAAGAATAGTCTCGAAGGAGCTGGTACTGCTGAGAGGTTGGCTGATCCGGATGAGCTGACCCGAAGCATTGGTGATCTCAAGGGCAAAGGAAGAGCCGAAGATAGCGAGGAAATGTCATTGGCAGAAGAAGAAGAAGACGAGGAAGTGACTAAAGAGGATGCTGGTGTTTCTGCCTTCCGATCTATTCCTTCAACTCATATTCACACGGAGCCACCCGCCGATCCCGCCACCACGACGCGTATTCAGTTCCGCCATCCTTCTGGTAGGGTCATTCGTCGGTTTGCCCTTGCAGACCCCGTACGACGAATTTACGAATGGCTTAAGTCAGAGCCACCTCTTGAGGAGAAGGCAGGAGTCGTATTTGAGCTCAATGCAATGGGCAAGAACCTAATTGACGAGCTTGACACGACCATCCAAGACGCTGGTCTGAAGAATGGTACAGTGATGATAGGATACTTGGAGGATTGATTTAGGTCGTTTCTATCCATTTCTTCGAATCCGCATACATTGAGGCGTTAAATGGATTCATTCTACGGATCTGATGGATCTTTCTGCGATCTTTTCAATATTCACCACCCTGTTTGATATGAGCAATATTAATGACATGTCCCTGTCCATATTTTGACTAGAAGGGGCTAGCAACACCCTTTCATGTATTAGAACCCATGACAGCTTTGGCTACAATGATAATGACCTGACTTAAATGGATTCACAGCTAATCCTACTCGATCTACGTAGTAATAATGTGTCTGTTATTGACCAGACATAGCCACTAACCCTGTTTTGATACTTGATGGAAATAAGATACAAGATGGCGTAATCGTAATACACAAAATCTAGAAAGAGAAAAACGAGGTCAGACAGCCAATGAAAGCAGCTGTGTACCTGAAGGACCAAGCTCTCATACGTCACTCGAGGGACTCGACGATGTATCAATACAAGTACGTATTACAATACAAACTGCAGTCATACCCCCCGCCCCGCCAATCGCACCTCTTCGGATTGTTTACAACTTTACAAGCTGCCGCGTTTTAGCCGCTATCACAGATGGGACGATGTGACAGACTTGTGATTGTTGTTTATTTGTTTATTTTTTGTTGTCACGATTGAGATGATGCACATGACTTTATGATAATGTCAACTTCCATTGTACGATTTAACTAACTGATTGAGAGGACGCTTATGAACAAGTCTCGAGTATAACTTCATCCAATAAAGTCATTGGGCAGGCACTTGACCTGTTCCCCTCACCCAAAGTGAGTGAAACCGACCACAAAATGTCTAGACTCAGATGAAGTGGCTAATGTAGGGATTGTCTACAAAATCAGAAATATAATTGTCCTCTCCGCTTTTTGACTGATTCGGCCGGATATTGTTCAGCATCAGCTACCGGTTTGCGAACCGTCGGACGACACACCCCTTTCACCTGTGAACTTCTTCAACGGCCTCCAATCGTTCTCAATACTCGAAGGCACATATTACTAGCGAATATAGATTGAATCTTATTGAACGTCAAAGGTCTCAACAACGAGTCGACGTGGATAAAAGCGCTGAACCTTTGAGGCGCTCGTGGAAGTTAATCACAGGTCCATTACCACTCCTTGCTGGCGCCCTTGATTACTACCTAAACATCTACAATTCAACTTGGCCGACGCATAAGCGACCGTTCACAGAAGAACTGCCTATAATACACCCCTTCCCAACTCGATTCTCGCCAAACTGCCCGTCACATCTGTTGAATTTTAGGTCATTGGCCTCGGCGCAAAAATGCAGGCAGTTGCAGACCCAGCAACGATTTACACCAAGCAAAACTGCCTTGGTATGTCTCTAATCTTTCCCCAATCGCTCATCAATGACCGTCACTTGCTTTGATTATTGTGCTAATGTCGTATCCCTAGGCGGCGGCAGCTTTGGTAAAGTCTACAAAGGGTATGTCATCGCTAAACTTCTCTTCCATCCATCAATTGCATTCTTTCTGACCTTTCTATTATTCAGAGTCGACAAGCGCACCGGACAATCTGTTGCAATCAAGATAATAGATGTCGAAAATGCCGAAGATGAGGTGGAGGACATCATCACCGAGATTTCTATCATGTCCACCATGAACTCGCCTTATGTTACCAAATACCTGGGCTCATATCTGAAAGGATCCGATCTATGGATAGTGATGGAGTTTTGTGCTGGTGGTAGCTGCTCAGACCTTTTACGGCCAGGAATTATACCCGAAGACTACATTATGATTATTATTAGGGAGTTACTGCTAGGTCTGGATTACCTCCACAGTGACAAGAAACTACACCGGGATATCAAAGGTATGCCAACCTTTGTGGACCTTTCATGACATTATTAACTGACTCCAGCCGTGTAGCTGCAAATATCTTGCTGAGTGGGAATGGCCAAGTGAAGCTCGCTGATTTTGGTGTCTCTGGTCAGCTTAGTGCTACTATGACGAAGAAGAATACATTTGTGGGAACACCTTTCTGGATGGCACCCGAGGTCATTAAACAGTCTGGATATGACTACAAAGCAGATATCTGGTCCCTTGGTATCACAGCTATTGAGCTGGCTACTGGGCAACCGCCTTACTCCGACATCCATCCGATGAAGGTGTTGTTTTTGATTCCCAAGAATAACCCTCCGACACTTCAAGGCAATTTCAGCAAAATATTCAAGGACTTCGTGGCTTTGTGTCTTCGACGCGATCCCAGGGAGCGACCCACAGCAAAGGAGCTACTCAAGCATCCATTCTTGAAGAAGGCCAAACGAACAACATATCTGACAGAGTTGATTGAGCGACACGAGCGCTGGCAAGCCATCCACGGACGTGGCACTCCAGATGACGATGACGATCGTGCACAACAACCACCGCCGTCGAAACCTACCCCAGACGATGAAGACTTATGGGACTTTGGAACAGTTCGCCCGGCTGGCAGGAATGCCGGTCTCCAAGCATTGAGCGGTGCAGCAGCAAATGTCCGCAATCAAAGCCATGAGCCATGGTCCTCAGAATCCAACCGAGTAGTTAAGAGTGAAAGTGATGCGGTTGAAAACAAACCCAAAGAAACTCTCCGTATCAATTCTCCACCACAATCTCCTACAAGGCAAAGGACTTCCATACCGAAACCTCTATCGTCCCCAACAAAAATTCCGCTGCCTCAATCTCCACAAAAGTCGCAACAGTCTCGTGCTTTTCCTGGAACACCATCTCGCTTGGATAAGTCTTCATTAACCAACAAAGATAATGATAGCCCTTCTACAAAAGACTACGATAAAGCCCTTCAACAATCGCTTGCTTCTGACTTGACCTTTTTGAATCTTGCTGGGTCACCAAACTCTACCCCATCTCGGCCACAGTCTCGACAGCAAGGAACTCCTACCCCTGCTCCTGCCGAGAATATAAGCCGCAAGCCAGTGGGCAGCCAAGTATCGGCGCCTTACTCCCGGGTTGAACAACAGCCTCCTGCTAATGTTCCCCCGGCCCCGAATCCAGTTGTGCAACGGGTCGCTGGGCTCCCCGAACAAAAGGCTCTTCCTGTATTTCAACCCCTACCTTCATTGTCAGCGCCTCAGCCGTCCCGAGAATTGGACTCATCAAGAAACCCGGAGAACCGAAGGAGGAGCGTCGACTCTCAAATATCAACAATATCAACCTCGAGTAACCTCATGTCTTCTGCATCCAGTGCCGGCGCGAACGCTTTAAGTCGGGAGGTTATCATCCCAGCTCTTGACCATGCGCTTCACTGCCGAACACGGGGTCTCAATAATACTCTAGCCATAATGGCTCAAGACCCCCAAGGAATGTCAAAGGAAGCCGCACACCGCCATCAATATGCCCATGACCGAATCAAAAGACTAGCACTCAAGGCTGCTAGCATCTTCAAAGAGATAGATAGATTGGATCAGGAGGCACCTGTCGATATGGAAATGGGCCAGTCATCGACGAATGAGGCATTTATCGATGCGCTTATGAGATACTGCGAGGTTGATACCGCCGATCCTGAGGCAGGTAACTAGATATGAGCCTGAATCCTTTTCAGGATCCGATATACTTTACGTGATTATTTGACTTGTTGGTCTTTGCCTTTTCCTTTGATTCATTGTGTGTTTAGATCTGTTACTGCTGCATTATCATGTCTCATTCTGTTCGGGCATTCCCTCCACATCTTTCTGGACTAGGGGATTGGTCACTTGGAGTCTTTATTTCATGTCACTGCAGGCCAGTTTCTTCTGCCTTTATACTTTTGGAGAAAGAAACATTGAAGGTCGAGGTTATGGAGTAGCCTCATAACAAATACATACTTGGTTTATATACGTTATATTACTTGGTTTAAAATTCAGTCGCCGATTAAAATAAACAATCAAATCGATAACTTCTATCCCAAGGTCAGGGGCCTACCTAACCGTGCGGTTGCGGAAATAACCAATCCGTCTCTGGGGTCGGCACCAGATAATTCGTAATATTAAATTCATTATTGCTAGCCACCGTCGTAACCTCGTGTATAGATATGGGATTAGTCGTGCTCGGATTATTATTGTTGTTGTTGGCGTTGTGAAGACCATTACCGTCGGGTGTTGTCATACCCAATGCTGATAATGGTGTTGGCATGTTTGGTACGCGCGGAACGTTGAAGAATCCGAATACGTCGAGGTATTCAAAGTCGTTGTTTGTTAGGCTGCGACTCATGGGGATAGAGCCGCCAGGGTCTGTGTTCTGTTTTGCTGCGGCGGCGTTGGCAGACTGCAATGCCATCGACCCATTAGGGTCCGATGCGCCGTTATTATGGTCGTGTTGTGGCTGACGAGAGATCAAGAAGTCAAGGTCAAACGCACAGCGTCGCATGTCTGCCAGAATTTTGACTGAAGATGGTGTGACGCGCTCGCTATCGATGCCTGCTGTTTGCTCGTATTCGCCATATTCATCTAGGACACGTTTGAGAATTGTACTGTAGCGTTCTGCAACTTTCCAGTAATGGCCCATCTGTGCTAGTGTGTCCACGAACAAATGGATATCTGGGCTCACTGTGTGGGCAATTGTTGATCCATGAACGAGTAATAATCGAGCTGAAACCCAAAGTGAGAAGGCGAATGGTGGACCGAGTTTGTCAAGCATGTTATTCTTGGCAACGAATCGAGTTAGCGTTAGAATGTTGTCTACCGCTACTAAACAGCGTTGACTGGCACTATAGGAGGGTGTAAATATGGGAGATCGTGTGGTGGGATATGCAGCGGAAGAATGGAGGCGAATCACAGTTCTGATAAATCGTTAGTATCTCGGTTCATGTACACTCAAGACAGAGTACTCACGTTTGATATGTAGCGTGAA
Organism: Talaromyces marneffei; assembly: GCF_009556855.1. Classification (NCBI taxonomy): domain Eukaryota; kingdom Fungi; phylum Ascomycota; class Eurotiomycetes; order Eurotiales; family Trichocomaceae; genus Talaromyces; species Talaromyces marneffei. Next base: position 1,402,155 of record NC_072351.1, on the reverse strand, counting down.
GCATCACCCAATCACATTGAAATCCCTTCTTTGTCTTCGAGGTTTGGAATAGACGAGATGCATTCTCAAGAGCATATTCTGTCGGCAGATTGAACTCCCACGCGGAGAGCTCACTGTCTAGCTTTCGATACGTTGCTTGCCATTCTTCCACGTCTGAGAGCGCTCCAATATCCACGGGCCGCTTAAGGAACAGATGTATGCGCGACAGTATACCTAGGATCTCAATGTAAAATCCAAAGGAGCCTACATTGTTCCCGTGAGCAGTGTATTCGCCTCGATCGCCAGTGGCACGGAACCATCTTGTTTCAACTGGCTGGTTTCTGATAAAATATTCCTCTCGGCAAGGTAGTTTGCGATCAATTTCCTTCTCGTCCAAAGCAAAGTCAAATGCGGTGGCGATGGTTGAGTATCGATCTAATAAGTACACCATCCAAAATAAGCGCCTACGACTCTCATCTTCAATCCATGTCTCAGAGTCAGGTAGAACATTTGCTCGTAGAGTATAGATGGATGGGTAAATTGATGAATCGAGTGCCGAGTTTCTTTCTACGGCGAGGCCTAGCTGAACAACCGAACGAGCTATCAAAGCTAGAAGTTTCCAACCCGGAGGTCCATTCGAAGAGCCAACGAAATCCAATGACAAAATAACCAATGCTTGGATAGCTTTAACCGAAGAATTCTCGAGACCGTAAAGAATGACTCTTTGTTTTGATGATTCGTGGTAGCGCTTTCGATTGACGGCATTCAGTCGTGGATCGACTGAGAAACGTAAAGTCGTAGCAACAATGGCATGAAGAACCACCCGATCCGCTTCTTCCAACGGAGACGGCCCGAATAGAGTATCCAAAGTCGATCTGCGGTGTAGGATGGGACACCAACTATTGACGTGTTCAAAGTATAAATCAACCAGTGCATATAGTAAATCATAAGGAGGCAATTCAAGCTCAGAATCTAGTAGAGACTGTTCTTGATTCCTGAACAAACTAACGGGCACGGTCAATGAAGAATCATTGTGAGAAAAGTCGGTGCCGGTGCGGTCAGGAACCGAAGGAATTGATGGAACCTGGGAGTGCGGAGTAGAATGTGAAACTCTATTGGGGTTCATGGAGTTATGTATTTTATTAGATGTTGCTGATGGACTTCCCACTGTCGTATTCCGCTGATTGACAGTTGAATCGACCAGTCTTTGTGTGAGCGGATACGCAGACGGTTCGCCGGCGAATACTGAAGTCTGAGGACTAGGCCCTGTCGCCATTGAGGGCTCCGACGGCGAGGTATGAGATACGTAGGAAGATATGCGTGCCTTCTCATGTTGATTGTGGTCTGGTGGTGGTGGTTGTTGTTGTTGTTGTTGTTGAAGGTTGCGTATAATATGATTCTCGATCAACCGAGCTTGTGTCTGCATCATCTCCTCAAGCCGGTCTGTTGATTAAGAAGCAGTCAGTATTGACATTGCATAAATAGTTCGGCAAATGTCTGACCGAGTCTTTGTTCGAGTTCCTTTCCATAGCCTGCTCGCAAGCCTGGCTTCTTGCGCTCTTTATATTCGCAGACTTGTTCATTACGCGCGCACCACCCACAGCTGGGTTGAGCTCGGTCTACAATTTGATCAGCAATGAATAAGCAAAGAAACCTCGTATTAACTACCTACCACACTTGACCTTTCTCTGCTTACACAACTCGCATCTAGAACTGTCAGTCTACTTGGTGAACAGAGAACGTGTACCGCTTGAAATCGCGAAGGAAGCTGCGATACAAAGACAAAGCAATTAAAAACTCACGAAACCATCAAAGGACGTTTTCTTTTTGTCCCGCGCAATGTTTGAGAGCCATTCAAGCCCAGGAACTGATCGTTATCAGACTCTGCAGCCGATGAATCCACCTCAGGACTTTGCCCTTGGTCATAGTCATGCACGTGCCTGTCCCCATTCTGTGGGGAAGACCTGCCAGTAGCCTTCATGATTCACTTTTCTATGATAAAGCACATGTAGGGGTTATGAAACGGCCACTGTATCAGAACGAAAAAAAGTGGCCAGAAGGTAGTCGGTCTCAGAGATCCGCAGCTCGGCAGATCGCACGGGTAAATCACATCATAATGCTGGCAACATAGAAGAAAAGCGAGAAGACGGTCTATTGAAGCTTCATCGTGGAGGGACAAGCAGAAATCCGGAGACTGCAACGTCTGGCAGCGAGCACTAAAGGAAGGAGGAGCAGGGTCGTCGTGCTTGCCTCGCGATGCGGAACTTGATTGGCCTGACCCCGCAACGATATGGAGCTTAGTCAGATATCTGACCAATCAAAGAGAGTTTGACTTCCCCAGATTCTTTCTCGGTGTTGCACTAGGCCATTTCGGGCAACGGCACTAGAGACGTTCTGTGCCTGACGAAAATCGACGCTCATCGGAGAATTCTCACCAAACAGTCACGGCGAGTCAGAATTTTCTGTTCATCGAAATGGCACTTTCTCAGCCAGCGGCAAGCTGGTTCAAGACAGCTCATCAGGAGCCAATCGGGATTTAGCACGAACATTCTCGGCATCGCGGGGTTGGAGAAGCTCGGGTTGTTTTAGCCCGAAACCGACGCCCATGCCTGCCCTGGGTGGCCCCCTTCCTTGGGGGCATACGACCTTACAGCCGGTGGATAAGTTCGTTTTCGCATTTTGCTTGTTCTTAAGAAGCTCCTGTTTATCTCCAACGATGGGGGTTTTTCATTTCATCCTTCTTTTCTCCCTTTTGTATTCCTGTCCTTTGTCGTCTTTTGCGTGTGACTGACATATACATACCCCAACATCATGGCTTCCGTATCTTCATTTCCCCCCATTAAGCATGTGCGCTCATTTATTATTCAAGGTGTCGGCTCCGGAGGCGACTATCACAATGTAAGATCCTTCTATCTCTCGATTGCGATGTCGTGCGACGTGCTAATATGGACGAAATCAAGGTGAAAGGAGGCCACTGGCTCGTGGACAGTTCGATATCAACACCAATGGCCAAATGGGAACAATATCGCGCATCGAGAACGAGCTGGGGTATCAATGTCTTGGGTTCGTTCTGTGTTGAGATTGAGTCCAGTGACGGCACCAAGGGATTCGCTACTGGTTTTGGAGGACCACCAGCATGCTGGCTTGTGCATCAACATTTTGAGCGCTTTTTGATCGGAAGCGGTATGTTTGAATAGGTGTCTTAGTTGATATGGAGAGGAGTAGGCTAATTGAAGACAATTGCATCAACAGACCCCCGTGACATCACCGATATGTTCGAGAAAATGTATCGCAGCTCAATGTTCTACGGTCGTAAGGGTCTCCCTCTTGCAGTCATCTCTGTCATCGACTTGGCTTTGTGGGATCTCTTGGGCAAGATTCGCAAAGAGCCGGTTTACAAAATGATTGGTGGAGCCACTCGTAAGAGGCTACACTTCTACTGCACCGGTCCTCAGCCCGCTATTGCAAAGGAAGCTGGTTTCATTGGCGCCAAGGTTGCTCTTCCTTACGGACCGGATGAGGGCATCGATGGTCTGAAGCGAAATATCGAGTACCTTCGCAAGCAACGGGAAGCCGTTGGTCCTGATTTTCCTCTCAGAGTGGACTGCTACATGTCGTTGAACGTGCCCTACACGATCGAACTCGTCAAGCGCGCCGAAGCAGAGGGATTGCACATTGACTGGTGGGAAGAGTGTCTTACTCCAGACGACTTTGACGGCCAGGCTCTCATTAAGAAAGCCCACCCAACTGTTAAATTCACCACCGGAGAACACGAATACTCCAGATACGGATTCAGGAAGCTGATTGAGGGACGTAACTTGGACATTATCCAACCCGACGTCATGTGGCTCGGTGGTCTTACTGAGTTGCTCAAGGTCTCTGCCATGGCAGCTGCCTACGATATTCCCGTCGTTCCTCACGCCTCCGGTTCCTACTCATACCACTTCGTCGTTTCTCAACCAAACACCCCATTCCAAGAATACCTCGCCAACTCCCCCGATGGTAAGACCGTGGAACCCGTGTTTGGAAACCTGTTTTTGAATGAACCCATCCCAACCAAGGGATATCTTGACCTTACTGAGCTTGATAAGCCTGGATTTGGTCTTGAGTTGAACCCGGCTGCTCCATTGATTCCTGCCTCTGCACTTCTCACCCCTGCCCCTGCTAAGAGTCTGCCCGCGCCGACGACCATGGAGGAGCCAGCCCAAGAGCAGGCTAATGACCATTAAACGTGATACCAGAGCTAGCTTTATATTATGGTATTATTAGACATCACACATATATTTATCACGTTTAATGATCTATATGATTTGAATAGTTGTTTTGAACTAGAGTATACTACCTTGGAATCAATTAGTTATCATTTCACTTGTCTTTGCCTAATTACCATGTAAATGGCTCACTCATTAACAAAAAGAACTAAAAAATCTTGAGACCTTGACATGGATGAAAAAACAAAATCTTCAAAAAAAAAAAAAGGTAAATCCGGCAAAACAATCGTACGTGATTTCCGGACTCGGTACAGATCTACCCCGAAATACCGAGCAATGATCTCGGATCTGATCGTGTGGGGGTACAATTACTGAAAAAATTCCCTACAATCAACTTTTGTATGGCATGTGAGTGAAATTTATTATGGGGACTTGGTGGGATGTTTACTAGAGATTGTTCATAGAAGGAAGATAGGTATACTGATAGGTTTCAACTGGGAATAAACAGCATTGAATGACATATTGAGGGGAGAGATCATACAGGGTCATCTACCACGTCCCCCTCATTTGACCTCATTCTTGAAACAGCCGTAAAGAAAAAACAACATCTCGAATCTCACTATTCTGACATAATAACAGAGAAAATATGGCAGCTCCCCAGCTTTTAGTAGGCAAGGTCTGCGGTGTAACGGGCGGTTTGACTGGAATTGGAAGAGTACACCCCGCTTCACCCTCTCTTTCTCTATGAGCATACTGACATTAAACAGGCAATAGCATTAGACTACCTCCGCCACGGCGCCAAAGTCGCCGTCAACCATCTCGGCGGACCAAATGATGAGCCGCTCGTGGAAGCCTTCCACAAAGATGCACAGGCCGTGATCAGCGAGCTCAACTGCAACTCAACAGACAAGCAGTTCATCACCGTGGCAGGCGACATCTCCAAACCCGAGATTGGGGCGGATTTCGTGGCCAAGATTGTCGAGGCATTTGGACGGTTAGATGTGTTTGTTAGTAATGCTGGTGTTTGCCAATTTGCTGAATTCCTAGAGTACGCCCCCTTGCTCTTCCGCTCTCCCTCGATCTAATCAGAGAAATGTATGCTAATGAAGGCAGGATTGAATCCTCCCTCCTCTCTCAAACAGTAAATATTAACCTCTGCGGCGCATTCTACGCCACTCAAGCCGCAGGCCGCCAAATGGCCCTCCACCAAACACCCGCCGGCGGCTCAATAATCGCCATAAGTTCCATCTCGGCCCTAGTTGGCGGCGGGCAACAATGCCACTACTGTCCCACCAAAGCCGGAGTCTTGTCACTTATGCAATCCACCGCAGTTGCGTTGGGCAAGTATAATATTAGGTGTAATGCGTTGTTGCCCGGCACGATTAGGACGCAGTTGAATGATGCGGATATGGCTGATGAGAAGAAGAGGACGTACATGGAAGGGAGGATACCGTTGGGCAGATTGGGGCAGCCGAAGGATCTGGCGGGGCCGGCAGTGTTTTTAGCGGCGGAGGAGTTGAGTGGTTATGTTGTAAGTCTTTGGTTCTCCTTCATGATGTTGTTTGTTTGACACTCGGCATGGGCTGACTTCGTTTAGACCGGTGCACAAATATTGGTTGATGGAGGCTTGTTCGTGAATTTGCAGTAGGCAAGTTTGATTTCTGCGCCATGGTATATCGCTATGATACTAGAATCTACACCCACAGCTTAGCTGGTCTTATGCTTGAAGCATCGGATCATATGTATATCATGCTCATGCTAGTCAAGCGAGATATCTGAAGCATAATCGTCCTCTTCCTCCTCCTCTTCTTCTTCTCCATTATCCGAACTTTCCATATCAACATCCTCATCTGAAGATTCTGTATCGGAACTCTCACTTGAAGCCTCATCAATACTCTCCCGCTCTATTAGACATTCCAAACACCATACTTCACCCGGCTCATAGTGAAATCTCCAGTTTCCTCCTCGACGATAGAATTTATATTCTGCCCGACTCAAATAGGCTAGATGCTTGTATGCGGGTACCTTGCGCACAATATCTCCATCCTCACTATCATAACAAACCTTGGGCTCTGAAGATAATTCACCGAAGTATTTCTTATCAAGATGCATGCCAGCATTCTCCAGCATGGAAGATATGCATTGATGTGTTTTCACGCGGTATTTCAAAGCCTCCCACCAAGGCTCTATCCATGAATAACAGTGTCTTTTGCAATGAATGCTGTCATAGAAACCGGAAACGGACTCTCGCGTATGAGTACGAGCTTCATTAAAGCCCAATGAAAAAATGATGTGAAGTGTTTCAGGATGCCAACCGGATTCCTTTAGTATGGACGTGGTGGGATTATTGGACGTAATAAACTCATCCAAATTCTGATATATTGCCCATAATCGATCACGCCAGGGTAGGAATTGATGGGATAAGCGAAGTGCCATTGAGGTCGGAGTCGCACCGTCATCTACACGATGGATGTTTGCCCCTTTTTCCATCAGATACCGCAAAATGTCTGTGGTGGTATGAGGTGCTGCAACAATATCAAAAACCAAAGGTCGCGAAGGATAGTAGTAAGAAGGGAACGCGGAGTCGACAGAATGTGTTTGAGGGTCAAATTCCAAGAGGAGATGAAGGCTCTTCGCATCCAACAAAATGTTAATTGACGTCCATAAAGCATGCCGAATGGGTGCCTCATAATAACTGTCGAGTGTTTCTATTCTATACTTTTGAAGAAAGAAAGAGAGGACACCATGTGCGACATTCACCTCGAAGTCCCCCCAGCTGTATGTAATAGTTTCAAAAATTTCCCACCCTTGGGAATCTGGCTCAGATAAATCAATACAATCATCAAACAATCGTAGCAGTTCTATGGCTTCGCCTTTTGATGATATTAGCGCAGCAGGGGTACTGTTCACGCGTTAGGTCAATCAACAATGATATTAGTACGGGAACTTACGTATTGTCGTATCCGCTTGCTGCTTTATCGGCACCTTGCAATAGAAGAAATTTGACCAAGTCAAGATGCCCATAGTGGGCAGCGAACTAAGATACAACAAGGAACATTAACCTATTTGCGACATTGGCGGTTTTATGTGCTGCCAGCCAGCACTGGCATAAGATAATGATATATAGGAAAATCGCACATACAGGTAACGGCATCCACCCATCACTATCAACATCTAACACAGAAGCGTCTCCTCTTTGAAAAAGCTCACGGACAGCGTCCACATTACCCTGACTGCAGAATTCGAAGACCAATGCATCGTCCGGTATAGAGCGAACTGGGACTATGTTGTAACGCCATCCAGCCCGGGAGCTGGTAGTCATGGCTTCCAATCCAGATTTCAACCCCATTCTAATGAGCCGAGACGCAGGATGAAAAATGAACGACGTTGTTGTCCTGTAATGCGTGCAGATTTCGCCATCTTCTACTGCTCTCATAGTATTTCTATCGATCCGTGTCCGAGATATTATCCTGCCAAAGCTAGTATCGTAATATGATACCTGAAAGGATTCCATTCCTTGTGAGCTTCGTAGCGTCTGTGAATTGCTTTGTACCGCTTGAGTAACTCCTGATATCAACACGCTCTTGACCAGAGGATTTTCAATATTGCTCTTGATTCGGTGCAGCTCCTTTTCAAGGGCATTCAAATGGTGCTCCATGTCGTCGATGTCGGAGGTTATCGAAGTCAAGTCCCATCGATAGCCATCTTGATGACCATCCGAAGATCCATCCAGGGAAGTCAACCTGGGTTCTGAAGGACTTGCAGAATTAACCGGATCTAATGTCCTGTCTTCCGAAATTAGACGATGTGAGTAATAAATAGCATATAGAACACCTTAGATTCAAACATACTTGAACTCCCGTTGACCCCAACTTCGAAAGCAGTGACTCTATCTTCAATAAACAAAGGCGGGCTTTTTTGAGGGCTTTTTGGCAAAATTTCAAGAAAGGCTTTGCAGCAAGACGCAGCGGTCGCTGCGGCATACTGCTGCCACATCTTGCTTTTGTGGCTGTCCGCATAGTCACTGATACCCTTGATGATGATGCAACGTAGGTTGTCGCACACACCTGCCCCTTCCATCTCAAAGCCCATAATCTTTGCTGCTTTTGCTAACTTATCACGATGTTCTCCCGACTTCATCACGGTATCTCCAGAGCCTAGGGCTCCAATATGTATTTGAGGAGATAGATCACATGAAGATAAACGGTCACGATTCACCAGCGCCCCATTGCAACCAAGCTTGCTACAATCACTTTCGAGCGCCTCATCACAGACAGGATCTCGAGAGGATTCACAAGTTCCACATATACACTTGTTTTCAGAGCTTGAAGCGTGGTGTTTATGACGATAATCTGCTTCAAATAATTTATCATGTTCAGCACCTGGGTAGTCCCATTTTAGATCCGAGTTTCGAAGATTCATGAGGTAACTTGAGAGCCTTTCCTGAAACTCGTTCTCGAATCGAGAGGTCCTCAGAGCTGCCAGAAGCGTACGAATACGTCGGTCCCGGCCAGTAATGTCTATAACGCTGTCTCTCGGCTGGAATTTATCAGGGTATTGCTTTCCGAAATCATTTTCGACGATGCTGGGACTGATGATAACGTCCCCTAGAATAAGTTCCGTATCTCCTGTCTTTCCTAGAGGGTAGGGCACACCCCCGCAAATGCCCACCAGTAGCGTCAAGTAGATATTTGCGAAAGTGCATTGTAGACTTGATGCGACACTAGCAGCGCTCCGTTTTCCCATTTCTGGTAAACATGCCAGCACCACATTATGTTGGTGAATCTTCCCAGTCCGATAAAAGTTTGCGTCTCCATGATGTTTTTCATAAGCTGTGTCATCATAGCGCTGATCGAACAAAGCCTCTACAGCGTCGAACTCAACAGGCAATGCGCAAATAATAGCAATGTCAAAGTCTGCGCACAACCTTGGGATCATTTTGAGCCGCTTCACTCATTATTCTTGTTCGGGATCAAAGACTAAGTACGATATTTTATGGAAAATGAAGAAAAGAGTTGTCATCAGATGGAAGGATGAAAAGTAGCTTTCTGGTTCTGCGGTGTCAAAGCAGAAGGCGCAACTCTCTGAGGCTTAGCATGACGGTGTATTTACCGTTGATTTGACCATAAAGTGAGGCTAAGTTTGACCCGGTCGTACACGTAAATACCGCCATCATAACTGGCAAGGCTGAGAATTCGAGGCTGTATGTGGCTGATCACGTGGATTAAGGGAAGTATCACGCAGACGGACTAGATCTCCTTTACAGCTTGATTCTCCGACTTTCACTCATACATGCCACCCTTCTCTAGCATAGAAGAAACACACTAATATCAATATTATCAGGGGATAGTATATTGTCTCCCACCGAGGTTCCATGAGTATTCTCCATCTGGTTATGTATGGAATGGGCGATTACCTTGTCTTCTTAATATGGAGACGTGTCCGCAGAGAACACAGAAGCAATTGCATTCAATAGGTAGCTATTCATGGAAAGTTGAAAGATCCCCTAATCCATACCACAGACTCGCACAATATGTTCCCTGCCATTAGAGACGACTAAAACACAGCTGCCAAAATGGGCGTTATAAAGGTATCTCCACAATCATCGAGGCAACCACTCGTTGCGCAAAATCTTGACTTTGGTCCAATCCAAAGTGACTCCATCATATTTGGTAGGGTCAACTGAGCGTTCTGTACACACGAATGGCAATGCAGTTGACGTCTCCGGGGCAGGCTCCATCAATAAAGTCTCGTCATTAGGCCCTAAATTGCCCATGGAAATTGGTTGGCCCAAAACGGTAACATCAGTAGGAGCTCTAGAGCCACTGTCATCCCATATCCAATGAACCTCAAGGCTGGTATTAACCGCCTTCTTAAGCTTGACTACCATACTCTTGTGGAATACGGCTAAGGAGTTCAACTCGGTAAGTTCCTTTTGGCCATATGGTAAGGGTTCAAAAATATCTCCCAGTGTGCTGTACTGGTCTTTGAGAGGTTTGGCCACATCAAGTCCCAGCCCAAGAGAACCCCCTGACTGTTTGATCTTCGTATAGTCGGCTTTGATTTGCGCCTCATTATATGGTTGATAATAAGGTCTCCAGAAGGTCTGATCCGGTGCTATCCGCTGGCCAAAAATCATATTTGGACGTCCTGTCCATATCTTGTCTGCATGAGTAGCAGCAACTACGCCAGGGCATGGACATGACCCATGGGTCCCAAGAAGGTCCAGATTGGGGTTTGCGCGCACAGCATAAGTATAACTCTGCCCATGAAATGCGTCTTCATTGTCAGCTCCCTGAGCAAATTGTGCCACACGGAGCCAGCCTTTGGGAGCGTCAGGATATGCTACAGTGAGATCATGCTTCGCGCCACTACCGGCATCACCAAAGTATGGCTTGAGCGGTACCTTGATAGCGAGCACAGCGCAGTGATCAACTGGAGCCTGTGCGTCAATAAGTGCTCTAGCCGCCTTTTTTACCAGACCGCGTTTCGATGCCATAACTGGTTTGCCAGTGTCATCTTTACCCTGTTCAACTGTCAGGTCTGCGGGTACAAGCTCTTCGATGGGTCGGAGCTTGTAGTTGATGAGAGCTGGGTTCGTAGTCAGACTCTGGCGCCATGAATTTAGATTCTCGTTGTCATCTGTAGCAGTACCACCAATGGTATGTGTATTGATAGTGTGCAAACTTTCAAAAAGTTTTTGACTTTTGTCACTAGTAGATGAAGTACCGGCATTGATACTGCCAGCATCGCCTCCCTTGGAATCTTTAAATTTTGCCTAAAAAGGTACGACGTATTAGTCCATTGTAACAAACCAGAAATTCAAAATATCAACTTACCTTTAAATCAATTGCTGTAGACATTTCTGTCTCTGTGAACTCATCACGCGTGTCTAGAGATGAAGCAAGAATTCGAGAACCACCAATTGTGGCCTGGACGGTGTAATGAGTGCCAAAGGACGCAACAATCTTTGCTGGAGTCCAAGTCTTCATCGCCACAAGAGCATCGTCAGACAAATATTTGGCAGCATTGTCCTCGTCCTTGAAGGAGACACTGTAAACAACCTCCTGGTTATATCTGGCCATATATTTCTTGAAAGTCTCTTCGGTCCTGGTCTCGTCAAAAGTGCGCTCGAACTCGCCTCCGAAGCCAAAAAAGTCCCCCCCAAGATTGAGCTTTTTACTGAGCTTGTTGGTGAACTCTTTCTTTGATTCTCCAACGATGGAAAAGGAGGTTGATTCGGATCCCCAGGTCATTGTCAGGTAGGAAGGGACAGAGAACTGCACAGTTTTTCCGTCCACATAACAACTGTATGTGCTTCCTTCGGTATTGGCCACATTGAAAAGGTTTCCTTTAAACCCTTCTCGCGAAAAGGCAGCACAGGAAGCATCGATTCCACCAAATACGCTTGGAAAGTTTGGTGGCAGTTGAACATGGTTGCTGTCATCATCGTCGCCACTGTCGGCGAAATTAGAAGAAAGCAAATCTTCTACCTCTTTTTCTATATCTGCCTCCTCGGTATCATCATTATCAATAGAACGCAGTGAAATAGTGTTATTCTGCCATGTATTGGTTGTAGGATCCTTGGCGCATGTAAACACCATAAATCTCTGTGCAGGTATCGGGCCCATATCATACCCAAACACCGAAAATTGTGCCATGTTGTTGTTCGGCCCAAGTACAATTTCATACCACCAGTTAAGTTTTTGAATCAACGTATTTTTGTTTTTTGCTCGCTGCTTTTCAAATTTTCTCTTAGCTTCATCACTCGGGAAGTTTGTTGGATGACCACCAGGCGTATATCTCCCATACATCTGACTACCAAATTTCTTTGCATTTGCGTCGATTCTGGCTGTGTCATTGGTGATAAGACCCTGAATTGCATTTCGATCGTTGAAGATATTAGTCTGAGCAATTCCTGGCCATCTGGAAATGGCATCGGCCAGATAGCCAGAGACATGGCCAGCCGTCAATATGTGACCCTGCACAGTACTACCCCCGAAGGCTCGTGCTGCCATTTTCTACTGGGAGAGATTCTAATCAATTGATACGTCAAATATGGAGAAATATGCTTTTAAAGAGGAAATAAAGAGAGAATTAATGAGGGATGGTGGCCTCTTAAGTACTTTTCAGATCTTCACTTCCTTCCTTCGGCTCAGTGTGTCTGCTCTGCCTCTTCGAATTCGAGGTTTTTGTGTCAACAGCATTTTCGCCAGCCATTTTGATAAATATTAAGTGAGGCTAGTGTACTTTCAGCTCGCCTGGTCAACCTAAAGGCTTTAAAGTTTCTGTACCGGACAATACGAAGCATAAGGACTTGACTCTGTTTGTACTCAACGCAAGCCCTAATTTTCAGACAACCCATTCGATCAAGAGGTATGGTCATGAGCTATTCAACTATAAATTCAGCCAGCCATTGAATAAAACGAAACTCCAGCGGCTTGCAGATAAGCAGCAAGCGAGCTGCTCAGGCCGTCTTAACCGCAGAAATGTGTAGCCACAGTGGAATTAATTGAATTCCAGTGGCTTGGGCACGACCGGCAAGTCCTTCAGATGTGGATGAGTTGTCCATTAGCAATTGGTTTCTCAGGATATATGTACATGATGTTTCAAACTTTCTCGTATGGAAAACTGCATGTGGTGAGCTGAGCATGGGATTTAGTTCCTGACTCTGATTAATGCACTGAGCAACGCCAGCCATACGAAAAGATCGTGAGAGAACCATCATCGTAGCCAATAGTTTATTGAAACCCCCAATGGAGTAATGATAATATCAAGAAGAAGAAAAAAACAGAAAGAAAGAAACATGAACGCAGTGAGTATGCTTAGATTAGGAGAAAGCTTGGATCCCGGCTTAGATTATCATACGTCCATTCTCATGGAACCAAACCATGGGACCCCCTACCTAATTATCCATCATATTCCAAATCCGAGAACTTCCTATTATCAAACAAAACTTGGCATAATCCGATAGGAAGTTATCGCAGCATCCAATCTATTCAAGTAGTCCAGCTCATGATCAACAGCAAGGTCGTCCTGGACCCATATCTGCTGGAGAATGTTTCGCAGTCCATGCAAGCCCCTCAAACTCGAGGTCTTCATTGCTCTTTCGATATGCTCTAGAACTTTCATCCTCTGTTCATCTGTCCGAGCCTCGCATCCAACAATCAGCAGTGGAAAGGCCGGGTTGAAGGCCTCCAAGCTGTCGAGAAGTACATACGCCCTCTCTACCATTGCGTCAATTTGAGGGGAGGTTCCTGAAAAGTTCCGCGATGCTCTCTTGAGGTAAATTAGAGCAGCTAGTTTGAAAAGCTCTATCGTAGCCACCCAGGCCGTGCTCATGGTATCCGATATAGCTTCTGATGCCGACGGGACAATATTAGTTATCCTGCTTTCGAGGCAACGCAAGGTATTTTCGTATTCGTCGTTGTGGTATAGTAAATCTGTCGGTGGTCGAATCATTTCAAACAGAATATACAAATATCGAAGGATTTCATGTGAGCAGTACGATACATCTTTAACCTACCTCATGTTAGATCAGCGACAGCATAGGCATGGATTTTCTCATTCTTCAAACCTAACCTTTTGTAACTGGCAAGTACCTTGGTCCACAGGTACGGAATTTTTGATTCCTTTATAGATTCTCCATTCATATACCAGTGTCGGATGCTAAAACGGCTCATGACCATATGATATTCTACCCAGCCTAGAAGTCCGGAAAATTGGCGTTGGATATGTAGGCTGTCAACGTCTGCGTTGTCGATTAAATATTTAGCTTCGCTCAAATGACCTAGGATGAAAAATCTAGTTTAGCAATATCTTGAAGTAGACCTGGTAAATCAATGGTTCTAGGCTCTGTAGGTAGAAACAAATAGAGCACACGGCACTTACAGAACCACAGGGACACAGTATTTGGAATTCCGAGCATCTTGAGCATTGGTAAGTGTTTATTCACGAACTAGAAAGAGATGTAGCCTCAAGCTCGAACATACCTCAAGGTGGCACAGTATCATACTAGCCGCAATATGTTGAACCACCGTGGGTACTTCAATACACGGAGTGCAAGACGTGATCAGTGTACGGAGAGCACGCGCTTTGAACCGAAAGACGTCTGCTTGCAGACCATACCGGTGGAACGATGAGAGCGCCAATGCCGATTGTAGCACAGCCATTGAAGACGGCGAACTATCTGAAAGAGCGAGACGCACCAAAAGACTCAAGATTTCGTTCTTGTCAGGTTCGAAAATGACCAGTGTCGAAGGCGCCGTACATATAACTACAAGTATCAGCTTGGTCAACACCTCAGCAAGATACTAGTATCATGCTTACAATGATCAAGAAGTTCCCTTTCCTCATAAGCTAGGTTGATTGGGAGCCATGATAGAGCCATTGGCAGATCAAGTTGAAGGGCAAATCCCTCATTGCTACCAAGTCCTATTTTTCTGGATCATTAGTTGGGTGATAGCCAATTTCAGTGAGGATGCCAACCTTGATTCATCCGTAGATAATGGTGGAGCTGGATATCCCATGATGTCGCATTTACAAAGCTGGCTTGGGAGACCCTTTTTGCAGTGCCAAATCCATCCTGAACGGAATGGGTCAAGCTCCGCTTTGTATTGGTAGCCTTTGGCCACGACAGCCGCAACCCATACTGACATTGTCTATTAGACTTGACGCACCTGGAGCAACGTGGGCGTGCGCGGTTGCAAATGGCTCTGAAATCTGTAGTGCTTGAGTAAGCAACACACTCACTCAGACGGCAGAGGACAGGGGGGAACGTACCTCTGCAATGCCAGCAGTCATTGGCGTGCATTGTGGATGTGATATTTTTACTGTGTAGATTGAGAGGAATATCTAAGCATCGACAAAAAAGTTGCCTTGTTTTGCCTCTTAAATGCGCTGTGTGGTGGGGAGGTAAGAGTACTAGTTAGTTAATGGCATGTCTGATTATTAATGCCCCTATGCACTTGTCTTTCCGCTTTTGGAAAACCAGCAACTCTTCTGTATCTTGGCAATTTGATGCTCGTAACAGATTTGAAATCAGGGAGGGGGAATAAAAGCAAACGAGGCTCAAGGTCAATACATAAATATATGAACTATGGGCTCTTCTGGGCTCATCAACTCTCAGAATCATCCTCAGTCTTCAGTTATTTATAAACTATCACAATGTCTTCCTGGGTGATTACCGGAGTTTCGCGTGGCCTTGGTGTATGGTCTCACCCTAGTGCCCCTGCTTCATACACAAGACTCTTTTAGCTAATACACATACCTCATCGCCTAGCTCGAGTTCGTTCGCCAGCTCTCTGAAAACCCATCCAACACTGTCTTCGGCCTGGCCCGCGATAAAGCAGCCGTCGAGTCCAAGGTTGCTGCTGAAATCGGCCGGGACAATATTCACATCATTCAGGCCGACACCACGGACCCATTGGCATTGGAGGTAAGCTAATGAGTATTGGAATCAATGAAACAAAAAAAAAAAAAAAAAAACAAAAAACAAAAACCGACATCCAAACTAACCCAAAAAACTCCCATAGGAAGCAGTTCAGTATGTCTCTGAGCAAACCAGCGGTACCCTTGACTATGTCATAGCCAATGCCGCGCTCCAAGCCAAGACTGCATTAGTTGGTTTTGATACTCTGTAAGTTCTACTAGTGAATAAAGATCCCTGGGATAGTATTGATTTGGGGATTAGGGGCCGCGATCCAAAAGCCCTTGAACAAGATTTGATTGATCACTTCCGAGTCAATAGCATCGGCGCAGTTCATGTTTTCAATGCCTTTATGCCCTTGATTCTAAAAGGTCGGGCGAAGAAAGTAATCGCCATCTCCACGGGCATGTCGGACCCTGAGATGACCCTCAAAGCCGATATCTACCAAGCCACATCTTATGCAATGAGCAAGGCTGCTCTTAACATGGCAATAGCCAAGTTCAGTGCCGTGTACCGTGAGAAGGGCGTCCTCTGCATGGCCATATGCCCTGGTGCTGTAGACACCGGCAGTCTTAATATTGGTAATGAACTCATTCCTGGCAACTGAAATGGAATGCTTTGTTTTGTTTTCCCCGCTAACGTCTTGGGTAGAAACGGAGCAGGAGGAACAGTTGGCTATGGCTATGTCTGGGAAGTTTAAACAATATTCACCCACCTTCAAAGGGCCTATGAAACAAACCTTCAGATAGTGCCGGGTCGGTTTTGGCTCTCGTGAATAAGGCTGCTGTTGATGGTGGTTATGCAGGCGTCTTTCTCTCTCATACGGAATCAAAGCCGTACCTTTAAGATTGTGTACTTGAGATCTGCAGGTAGTATGCTTAATCACCCTTCTTTCTCTGGAGTGAAGCGAAGACGACAGTAGGTTGAGCAAGAGGAATCCAAGTTAGGGCTGTTCTATTCCTATTATGTACTAGCGCAATATAACAGATACCAGATTCTTCTTTACAACTTATCTATTCAAGCTTCATCACTCATTGCTTATTCCATAGATTAAGCAACATCTGTACATAGATACATATCTCATGCCATCAATACAAACAAACAATAAACCAAAGTGACAAGAAGAAAAACAAAACAGGACTAAAACGAAACGCAATCAAATCCAAAGGGAAAAGAAGATATATGTATACAAAAATATCACACTGTCCATAAGAAAAACATTCAAAGCCTGTCCGTCCAGGGATCAGGCAAAGTCGTCCATTGGTTTATCTTCCAATGTAACGCCCTTCAACTCCCCATCAGTAACGGCATTTGCCCGCTTGCTGGCAAGATCGGCCGGGGGGTGACTACCGCCTGCACGACGGACGTGTCGGCCACGAGTAAGTGAGTCTCGTTTCTCGATGGTTGCTACACTAGCAGTGGGTGTGGGTGAGCCTTCCGATTCATTATTGTCGTTGGTAGCCTGTCCTTCTTCGGCGTCAACATCAGCGGCAAGGACAGGAGCAGGATCACTGAAATCAGTAATAGTAGCTGAGACTTCTGGGGCGGCCTTTTCACTGACTTCTCCCGATGAACCGTTAGGAGTAGCGTTTTCTTCGGCCAATTTGCTGGAATCCGTGACAATCTGTAAATCAATTGAGGACGGAACATCGAGACTCTGACGAGGGTTTCGGCGATCTGGTCCATGTGGACTACTGACATTGATTGGGAAGCGACCTGATCCCTGTGATCCGTCAGTGGACCGATCACGACGGTGCCGAGCACCGGGAGCTGGACTGGTAGCTCGACTACGGCTAGCGATAGCACGGTTTCGAGCCTCCACGGCAGCTCTTCGGTTGCTTTCATCGGTGCTGATTGCGCGTGGTCGAGCAGCGCCTGCACCAGCGCCTAGAGTACTGCTAGCACTGGACTGGCGCTTGAGTTCGCCAAAGATAGCGTCCTTGTGATCGAACAGGTCGCGAATTAGTCGATAGCTGTGGCGCTCATTGAGAGTCAAGGTGTTCTCAAGGCGAGGTCGCAGGATGCATGGTGCTAATGCCTGAGCAAGAGCGGCCACATAGGTTTCATCAGCGGAGGTCAAGTCGATTAGCCGTGTGAAGTGGGTCATGAGAGCATCAAGCGTGGCTATATTGTTGAGTCGGAGCTGGCCAAGTGTGCTTTGCAACACTTTGATTCTACCTTCTTCGGAAGTTTCGTTGGCCGTAGTAGAGTAGATGGTTTTAATGATTTCGTAAACTTGCGATGAAACAAGGGAATCTGCCAGAGCCGATTAGCGTATGTTCATATCTCTTGTCAAAGATAATGAACGTACCTGGAAGTTCAAGGAGGTATAACTTTAGAACGCTAGCAACAATGGGTATCTCATATTTTTCAAGAATTGCACGAGGATCTCCGGCACTGTTATTTAGGGCTTGTCGGAGATGGTGGGTGGCGGCAAGAGGAACATCATGCAACCAGATGGCTCGTCGTGCATCGTCGCCTTCAAGATCTGGGTAGTCTGTAAAATTACGTTAGCAAACTTCACAATCCTCAATGCATACTTGGGTGTGTGGTCCTTACGATTGTCAAGGAATGTCAAAATATTGGTCACAATGACAGGGACCCGCTTTCGATCTGCTCTAGCCCTAGCCTCCAAGTCGACACCAAATACTTGATCTGCGGTAAAGCTTAGTAAAATAAGACAGAGATCGGACAGTAAAATACTCACCTCCCACGGAACCATAGTAGTTCTCATACGGCTGTACCTTTGGCGCAAATCCTCCGGTACGGTAATTCTCAAGAAAATATCTCAAATCTCCCAACGGCTGGATGGTCTCTTGGTACAGCATCATGTGGTCAACCGTGCTCTGCAAGCCGGGAATAACGTTGCTAATGGCGCCGGAAAAATCAAGCACCACAGACTTGATGGCTTTTAGACGATCAAGCTCGCATCGCTCCATGAACCGCAAGTGATCAACAATCTCCTCTTCAAGGATGCATCGTATTTGATCCAACTTGATAACAGCAGTCTTATAGCGCTCATCTGCCTCACGAGCTTCACGGTGAAGCTTTTCGGCAGGGGTCTCATCTGGGTACGGGTTGTTCAGAGGATTCCAGCCCGAGAGCATTTCCGAAACACTTGAGATTGTCGGCGATGACGTGGCTTCGTCATTGGACATGAGCGAGGTCATGCGAAGTAAAGGCTTCTTGTTTTCGGGCATTCCAGTGAGTTGGAAAACTTTTGACCTCCACTGATAATTCATGCGACTGCTGTTGGCAAAAGTGTTTCCCATGTTTCCAATCAATCGCAAAAATCCCAGGTCCACCATATCCTGACCAATTCGCTCAGCGTAACTGATGCTAGAGGCTTCCAATTTCTTCTGCAGGTAATCGACTATATCGGCGCCCGTCGAAGTGTTCTGATATGTACCGAGGATTGGCACTTTGACTTCGCCAATCTTGATAGTATTGAGCATGTCGGACAAGATATTCTTGATTTCATCTTCGCTGTAGGACTTGTCCCCCAAGTCAAAGATTTCAGGCTCATCTGACTCCTGCGGGTCGGTCAAGACAATCTTCGGGGCTGGCGGTTTTCCTTTGGGACTAGGAGCTTCCAGGCTCTGGAACGCAAACTTGTTTTCCTCCTCTAGATCCTCGACAAGACGGCACTTGTTGAAGTATTGACTCCGCAGCTTCTTCACCAGCTCTGCTTGTTTCATGTGATCCTTAATACGTGCTTGTAGATCGTCGTGCGAGCTCTGGACTCGCGCCGCATGCTGGTCGCACCAGCGACTAAAAGGATTGACCACGAGTTCGCGAATGTTGGATGAAATCTTTTGGTGGTTTTTGGATGCCTCGATCATTTCGCCGCGAATTCCATCGTAGGCCTATTCGGAAATAGATACCAGCATTAGCTCTCTATACTCAACAACAGCTGTCCGAATCCGTGTCATTGATTTACCTTCCTCACACTAGCACCCTCATCTCTCGAGAAGCCAGTATTTATCCGATCCACAGCGGGAATGATGTCATCCAGCTTCGAGCTATAAATTTCTTCTGCGTCAGCTCGCAGGCTCGCAATCGTCAGAATCTGTCGGTTCTCGGCAATGCCTTGCTGAAGCTTCGAGTACAGGATACCCAAGCCAGAGGCATAGTCGGGCGTCCAGAACGAGTCCGCAAAGCCCGGCATTTTGGATATGTTCGGCGAGTAAATAATCAATAAAATGAGGATATCGAGAGAAACGGATACGAAGAGAGCGTCAGAGAATAAGCAATGTAGCTAGCTGGATTCAAGCGCTTGTCGTATGGGGGTATTCTGGTTTTTGACGATCCCGATCAAATCAAAAAGAAAAAAGAAAACAGAATGAGTACACAGTCGCAGAAAAAAAAATCAACAAATAGAATGGCGTTGCGCTCAGGGTAGACGCAAATGCATATGTCCAAGAAGTGGCTGTGCTGTTGTATGTTCTGAAGAGAGTAGTTGTTGTGCCAGCTGAAGCTGAACTTAACAGTTCTTAGCCTCCTCCGTCTAACTCACCCAGGGAACAATCGGCGGGTATAGCTGGCCTGATTGGTGCTACGTCAAAGGCTTGGTCTCGGCTCCCGGTTACCTAATAGGGCTGATAACGAGTGCTGATTGGTCAGTATGGGTCTACGGCACGTGTGACTCTATTATTAGATTCTTGGCGGAGTAGTACATGTCTGCGCTACTCATAGTACTACGTGAAAAAATACATAATACCGTGTTGAGGGAGAATTGAATAGTAAAGTAAATGTTGGCATGATCTTGACATTATCATATAATCTGACATGGTCATAATGAGAATATAGCTCATGTGATGCTTGTTTAACATCATATAAAGCAAACTGACATTGTGTGTAACATGCTAAGCGACGAGAAAGATCTAGGCACAATTCAACACGTCTAACAGAACCAGTTCCAGACCTTCTTCCAGGCAGGCCACTTGGCCTGTTCGGCACGCTCTTCCTCGATCAGATCTTGGATGTCGAGATCACGGCGACCGGTGTTCAGGTCCATCTGATCAGCCTTGATGAAGGGGGTGCGGAACCAGAGCTTGTAAGGGATATAGAAAGCAATAACGATGGGAGCCGCAAGATATGAGGAGAAGAAGCTTTGCACGCGGTCGGAGGCACTCATCTCACCATATCCGATGGGGGCAAACCCGACCCAGAACTGAGCAACAAGGACGAGGATGTTGAAAATAAAACCCACCCAGGATCCGTATACGCCCACTTGGGATGTGAAGGGCAATTCGCTGAGGGTGTGGCCCTGGGCCTTCCAGCCTTGACGGAAGCGAATATGAGATAGACAGATAGAGCCCCAAGTAAAGATGGATGACAGACCAGAGATGGCCATCATCCATTGGAAGGCCTGACCTTCCTTGCTCGAGGCGGCAAGGAAAGCCAAGAAACCGAGAGCGGACGCAACAATGATAGCAAAGAGAGGACGTCCTTGGCGATCAATGTAGGCCAAAAATCTGGGTGCTTGTCCTTGCTCGGCAAGAGCGGCGAGTGTACGCGAGGATCCATAGACGGAAGAGTTGCCGACAGACAAGACAGCAATCATGATAACAACGTTCATGACCGAAGGAAGACCGCTGATTCCGGCGTCCGTGATAGCAATGACGAAAGGAGAGGCCTTTGCATCAACCGACGAGTTTCCATCCAAAAGACGGGAATCGTTATAAGGCACCAACATTCCGATAATAGTCAAAGCCACGATATAGAAGAGAGCAATACGCCAGAAGACCTGCTTAATAGCCGTGGGAACCGATTTGCGGGGATTCGCAGTCTCAGCAGCAGCCAAACCGACCAACTCAGTACCAGAGAAGGCAAAAGCGGCATTAACAAAGACACTACATAGACCCTTGAATCCATGGTGGAAGGCTCCTGGATCATACCAGTATTTTGCACCAATGTATCCGCCTCGAGGACCACCACCGCAGTTCAGGATGATGCCAAGGATGCTGTTGAGTGAAAATGTCATCAGTAAAGAAAAGTAGCAGAGATATTGGGGGAATCAATCTTGGAACTCACATAAAACCCACGACAGCAGTAACCTTGATAATTGCAAACACGAATTCGGCTTCACCATATCCTCGAACACCGAAGAAGTTGATGCCAATAATTAGGACCAAGAAAATCGATACCCAGGCAGCAGGGGAGACGCCACTATTCCAGTACTGAATAGTGATTGATGCGGCGACAATCTCGAGTGGTAACACAATGAGCCATTGCAGGGCATAATTCCAGCCCATAGCAAAACCCCAGGCGGGGTCGAGAAAACGGGTCGAGTAAGCAGCGAAAGAACCAGCGACGGGGTACAAGACAGCCATTTCACCCAAAGCATGAACTGTGCAGTACAACATAGCACCAATCAGGATGTAGGCAATGACTAGCGAGGCCGGGCCTCCGCTGGCCAGCACGCTACCCGATGAGACGAAGAGACCAGTACCTGCAGTAGTTCGATCGAATTAGCTATCTATCTATCACACTAGCATGATAAGGCCAGAGATTGAAATGGGGTTTGGTTGCTTACCGATCGAACCACCAATGGCGATCATCTGCAGATGGCGGCCCTTCAGCTTCCGCTGCAGGGGCGAATTCGCCGTGTTTTGGGCGGCTGTTTCGAGATCGAAAGCATTGCCGTCGGCGCCAACCTGGCCAGCCTTGGTGATATGGGCATTGGGATCGCGCTTGAAACTATCGATGAAGCGCTGGCTGAAGCTGCCAGCGGGTTGGGTTTCACCATAGGATGGCGGCTCCTCGGAGGAGATAGCATGGGCGCCACCAACCTCCTTGGGTTCGTATGATTTGTCCATGACGGATGTGTAGATAAGGAAAAGAGGCTTGTGGCTTGTGTAGTCCTCTGCCGAAGCCTAGTCTTATTTAGCAGCCACTGATAACGGCTTCCAGCTCACTGTGGCGTCTTTTCTTCCAGTGACATGTATGGATATCAGAAACACGTCCAATGTCCTTATCAGTTAGACGGCCGATGGTAAGTGGTCACTGTGTAAGGGCGGCAGATGAGGAAGAAGAAGAAGAGGGGGGAAAAAAGGATGCGAAAGAAGGGCGCAAGGATGGAGGTGGCTTTCCCTTTAAAGGTATATGTAGTAAAGGGCAAGAGCGATCGGCCGGCCACTGACAAACAATCTGACTCTGACGGGCAGGTGCGCAGACAACAAGGCGCACACCTTCCCTCATATACTTTCTCTGCCTCGAGTGCCTCGCCCCCTCTCTTCCCCTTCCTGCCTTTTGAAATTGTCCCATTCGTTAGAAAGAACGGAGAGCTATGGACGTTTGGGATTAGTCTGGAATAATCCTATCAGGGAGGAATGCTGGGCCCCCCACCTGTATTTTCTCGGCTTAGCAGGCTAACGGGGCCACGGTTTGCTCTGGTGGAGACCGCTCAACGGAGTAGAAATTCGGATCACGCATACGACGCTGGATGGCACGTACTCGTAGCAAGTACTAGTACTAGTACTGCTACATAGCTACGCACTACTCTTCAGTTTGCATTTTGTACTATTATGAGTACGTACAATTAATCCTTCTACTCCTGTTAGCGGGCGCACTGAATGAAAAAAAAAAAAAAGGCCATATAGACTAAGGCTGGAAACTACTCTGTCGTAAATTCGTGTTGGGTGGTGGTGTTGGGAGACAGGCTGCTTCTGGCAAGTGGTCGTCGTGATGCTCTGTCCTGGCAACTTGGCGGTTAGTTGGCATTTGGTTGGCATTTGGACGGGCAGCCAATGACTACCTGGTAAACACGATCAGACAGATCAACACGATATCCGAACCGGAGATGCTTCCAAAAATTCTCAGTCTTCCACGCGTTCCATTTCATTGCTTCTCTGGGCAAATTTGCTGTTCTTACTGCATACGACGCCATCCGTACAGAGTCAATTCTGACTAGTGGATACGGACTGATAAGCCAGCCGGAATAACGTTTTGCCAAGATGCCGAAGCAAATCATCTGCCTCCACTGAGTCGTCCACTCTGTCAGGACTTCCATGATTCCATCTGTCGTCCTTATCTTGCTTGTCTCCATCAAGAGTGATCTGCCTCTGTTAAGAGATGACACTGCCCCGTAGATAAAGCCAACAGTCTCCTCCAGATGTAATTACCAACTACAGAATCTCACCCCATTCAGATACTATCATAAAACATGACAGCAATGAATTGTCAATTCTTTCTCCCTTGAATGAGCTAAGCTCTTCCGTTGGTGCGGAATGGCTCAGTAGCTTAGCCTCGGTCGTACACAGGGAAACGGCGATCCCGAACCGAAAACATGGCTGGCAGATGGCTTAGATTTTACGTCGCGTAGCCAACCAGCTCTTACTCCGTATTAATTATTCGCCCCCTTCTGTGTAATTCCCAGAATCTCCATGTTCTTTATGCTCTTTTGTATTCTGGCAGGTGGCAACTCATTGGTTGAATGTTTATTCATCCCCAGAATACTCGTAACTTAGTAAGCACTCAGAGTTAGTTAGCTTACTCCGTAGAAAGAAGGAGATCTGAAAAGGGACTCCGATCTCGCCGGGCCGCCTTCCCCGACTTTTGGTTGCGCCATTTTTTATCTCTAAAGGCTAACTCGGCGATGTGCCTTTACTATGTACAGCCTTCTCCATCATGCATATGATATGATATACGGAAGAGACCGACGAAACAACACGAGACGACTGAATCATGTCGACTCGTCGGTTCGAACTAACAGTCAGCCTAGCTCTTAGTGGCGTGATGCGAATAATTTTACTCCGTCGTACTAGTACGGAGTAGGGGAGTAGGGTATGGGGTAAAAAGTCTACTGAGCACTGATAAAGGGTGGAGGGCATTGGACCACCACCTGAAGGGGGAACGAGCTTCATCTTTATCCACTGAAAACGCCGGATCGCACTTAGTAAGCACCCCTCCAGCCAATGGAGCTTCGTCAATGACATGAATTGAATTGCCATTACTTTGCCCCGTGACTAAAAGAGATATTTCTTAATAGTACGAAGCTCTGGTCCTGTACGATGTACGTACTAACAGTACTACCGTAGTAATGGGAACATTGGCAAGCGCAATACTAGCGGTATTCAATTATCCTCTAACTCGTGGGTCTGAACGCCTCCGATGCGACGCTATTAGTCCCAATCTAGATACGTGGAGGGCGATCAGGACTCAATCTCATCGCGCCACGGCCCAAGACCACAGAGTAAGTTAGGCGTATTTTGCCCAAAGCAACACCGATGCATCGCAGAGGCTCAGAGAGCGTGTTTAATATTTCCTCCATGAGGCCGAGCTGTTTACGTACAAGATTCCACATTTTGCCTGCTCTTGACCTCATGAGATCCATCTTCTGGCTAGGAACCTGGGGTAAGACGATTAATCACGAGGACTAGCTTAACCAACTATGGAGTCTACCGTCCGTTGGGGAAAGAGATCCAGTGTGTCAAAGAAAGGAGAGTTCTACTACGTATGGAGGAGATGTACGGAGCACTCCGTAGTGGACTCCGTAAAAAGGAGACTAATAACGGTCCCATAAGAGTGCCGACCTGGTAATAACAGAGAAAATTCGGTCTATGAGGGATAGCCATTCTTTAAACTATACTACATAGGCACCCACCTTCTTGTCGATGGCTTCTTCCAGGAAACGATGCGGGAGGATCGTCAATAATCCGGGACGCGCTCATCAAGTCTATACCACAGCTCCGTCCATGGGCATGCCGTTCATGACTCCTTTTGTGGATAATTTGGAGTCGGAACTTGGTATAAGTCGATGATGCCCACAGTGGAGATATCATATTCCGCGGTTTGAGTTCTGAAATAACCCGTGGTGAGGATTTCGATATTGCCCTTTGACCTCCTGGCACTGATGAACGTCATCAAACCAACCCAGACAGACGGAGTTCTCCTTCCTATTTGACATTTAAGTTTCAGGTATGGAGGCAGGAGCTTGACCCTGTGTTGTTGCAACCGAGGAACGTCATCAACCCGGACAGCAGCATGCTCTGCTCCTTCCTATTTCAAATGTCGGCATTTGACTTTAGAGTTGATGGCATATGTCCGTGGAAGCAGGTAGATGAGGGAAGGGGTATGATCATCTTTCCTTGGACCTGATAGACGGCAAAGTCCATGAGGCGACTCCAACGCAATCCGGCGATCAATCAGTTATCCTACCTAGAAGCATAAATATCCATAGAAAGATGCATCCGGCACCGGATGCCCATAGCTCAAATCACATCACACAATATCGCTCTGCCAGTCCCGCCCTACCGATTCATTTGAACGGCTACATACTACGTGCATATGTACGTCCTAGTGCTTATCGTCTTCTAGAAGTCTTCTGTAACTTAGATGGATCATAGAATGCAGGGTATTCCTACATAACGGCGGCGCATACCGGACGATACCAACCGAACAAAGATCTTAACAGCGATGGCTTCAATTGGATGGTGCCTAGCCTCGATGCCAGACGATCTGGTGGCTTGCGGATTGTTGCAGGCATTTATGCCGTCTAGTACAGTACCACCTAGATCCTTCTAACTAGGTGAGAGATAACGATGCAAACTGATAAGATCAGGGAAGATTCGGCATTCCCCTAGTCTCGACTAGGAATAGGCGAAAACTCCTATGATAAGAATACAATGCCCCAGTGTGTCATCCATTGCCTGATTTTGAGCGCAGCATTGGCTGATGG
Source organism: Talaromyces marneffei (assembly GCF_009556855.1). Lineage (NCBI taxonomy): Eukaryota > Fungi > Ascomycota > Eurotiomycetes > Eurotiales > Trichocomaceae > Talaromyces > Talaromyces marneffei. The sequence continues at coordinate 1,375,856 of NC_072351.1, read as the reverse complement.
TGTGTCAAGGATAGAAAAAGAAGTGTCGTCAACGTTTCATTCACTTTGATTCATTAAGTACTCCGTAATTAGCTAGGTAGCTTGGCACATGAAATTCATAAAGGTTTTTTGCTCTTTCTATGAGCTGCCCACAGGCCCTTCGCCGCCTGGAATCAACTATTTGCATAAAATTCGTCAGTTTCTCTATATCCGTGGATCTAGATGTTGGGGGTGTCTGGAGACTCACCATGCAAACATTGTTACCGTTCAGTAGAATCTTGGGAAGCTTTTCTTGGTTGCCGGCGTAGTCACTGTAATTTTTTTTGATTAGAGATATGTAACAACACCCAGCTTTTTTCATATGAAACATACAACTCTGTCACATCTTCCAAAACCATATCTATATCGTTGTTAGTATGACCAGCGCATATAACCTCGACTAATAAGGGTTTGTACGTACTGACGTAATCATCGAACCCAAGAAGAGTACCAGAAAATTCTATAAGCAGTGTTCAGCCCCAAATCATTCTCGCGTCCTCTTTGAGCTTGAAGCAGACTCAGTCTGAGCATACCCTTGTCGCCTTTCATCACCACCCAGATCTTGGAGCCGACACACTTGTCAATCAATTCTTGTTCGATATCGTTAGTAACAATGAACAATTAGTAGAATCGGTACATCGCATAAAGGTGTTTCTTACCGAGGGGTAACAGTTGGGAAGCCATTGTGTGTCAAGGTATTTATGGTAGACTTTGTCAAAGGACCGAGGGCAGACAAAAAAACGAGAATGAAGAAGCCGTCTTAATTGAAACTTTTCACGTAAAAATTTATTCAAGTAGAGTGTGGTGTATTGAGCTTGATCCAGGGACCGTAAATCTTGAGGGCATACAGGTCGGGACTAGATTTGACGTTCGATTTCGCACTAGCCTGTTCAGGACTAGTCCCATAATAACCCCGTAAACTGCGTAAAGTGTAAACTTTCAAAGATAGCTTTGAGTGTTCTTAAACATCGATTTCCGGGATGTTGGTCTCAACGTTTCCGACAACCTGACTGCAAGCAGATTGATTTTACCGTCCGTGATTGTCACATTTGACAAGGATGGTCCTTTCCAATGCGCCAAAGCGTCAAACCAATAGCAGTTTGGCCCCCCAATGGCGCTGCTTACCCACCAAGAGCTCGCAATAGCGTCAACTTGCGCAGCTCATACAAAAGACAATTGTTAACCCAATCGTGCCGATCCCATCAGCCGATTACTCACCATGACCGCCATACCGCCATGTTCCCCTCTCGACTTCGCCCTCTACGCGGATTCGACCAGCTACTCAAGATTGGAGATGGCACGCGCCAGTTCTCCGCTTGCGCACCCAAAAGAAGCGATGGGTTCGATGGGTTCGATGAGGAGGATGAAGATGATATCACAAGCAGTAGCTCTGAAATGAGTCGTGTGGTTCGTCAAAGACGAAAAATAGCGGAAGCAAGGGCTCGGAAGAAGAGTGAACAAGAGCAGGCATTGATACGACGGAGGGAAGAGCTCCAAAATTGGGCTGACCTGCATGCTAACGAGCTACGCGATGGAATCATTCTAGTGCAGAATGTCAAACAAAACTTTGAATCTATGCGACGCTATGCGGAGGATCAAAGACGGGCCCATGAAAAATGGATGAAACGCTACGAACAAGTGATCGCCAGCAGTGTGTCTTCAGTCAACGTTGGGAGCCAATCTTTAGAGGAATATTTTCTCATCAAGTATCCCGAATTTGGTGAAATTGAGTCATACATTAGCAATAATGTTATGTTTATCCAACATTGCGAAACTGAAGTATCGAATTGCCGCCACGCTCTGCAACGGATCAGACTGGCATCTCGAAGAATCAACTTGGAAATGCAATTAAATCTTTTCGCAACATCGCTTGGCTTGCTTGCTGAGAGACTTTCTGATAATCATGTCACCCCTATTGCCTCAGCCAAAAGAAACGTTGAGAAAATTCTTGAGCCACTAGATAGGTTCCACTCCCGATATATACAGTTACAATATGCGGGCTTGAATATCGGCTTGGCAACTCGTGATATCTCCTTGGCTCTCAAAGAGATAGCTGCAAACATCGTCAAAGGGCGTTTTCGCCTTGAGGCGATGCGGCGAAAAATAAGTGACAGCGCCTTTAACTTAACATCCAAACTTCACAACTATCGAGCAACGAAGCGTGTGCTGCGATGGAGTGGTCCTTTGGGGAAAACTCACATTTACACCATGGTCCAACATTATTACGATCCCCTATGTATCTTCATGCTTGCATCTGACATGAAGATGGACTTCGTTCGCCTGTATAATGAGATCGATTCCCACGGGATACCATCGCTCTTGGCCCACTGGTACCTCCACCGATGGAAAGAAGGCGCTCCGCGCAGTGTGGATCTTGATATAGCGTGGAGGCATCTCGATATTTACTACCCGTTCCATATGCTTAACGCATCTACTCGAAACTTGCGTAGCGAGGTCTTTCGACTTCAAAAAATCTTCGAAGCGATGGGAAATTCCAAGTCTAAGTCGAAAGACTTCTTAACAGGATGGAAGAAGGAGTTTGATGTTATGCGGGGGAATTTCTTAAACAGCGTCGAGGCGAGTAGTTACTACACCTGGATAAGGTTGGAAACCGAGGACAAGGTCACTAGGCTCGGCGGAGTCCCTAGCACCATTGCCCAAGGCTTGTTCACTCCCAAAGACCCTATCAGTTCTGACCTACGCCGTTTTTTCCTTTATATTGATGCAATGGGTAGCGTGTCACGAGCTATGAATCTCGAAGAAGCGGTTGCCAAGTTCGACAATGAGAGACACCCTACGGTCTTTGATACAATTAAGCTCATGGACTACTCCCCATCTTCTAAACGAGAAATACAACCACGAGGATCAAGCGAGTCACGCTATGTGATGCCCAAGAAAGCAACCACGATAAGAACTCCCAGCCCAATTCGAGCAACGCGAATAGGACGACATTTGAGTGAGGCGCAGCCACCAGCACGTACGAAAGAAAGTTGGACAGCTAGGTCTCGTCTACTGGCCCTAATCAACAAGTATCGGACGAAATTGGAACTTGCAGAAAGCACAAATCCGAAGCCTAACGCACTTGCGACGGCATCACGTCGTGGATATTGTACAGATTCTAGGGTTTTCATGAACGATGACGGGCAGCAATGCGGGGTATCTGAGCCGGAAATAGCGCTGATCCAAAAGGACCAGATAGTTCAAGTGGGAAACAAGGATGCAGCGATATCTTTGGTCTCCGATGCAGAGCCTTCCGGCATAATGTCGTCTCATGTAGTACTCGATAATTCCGATGAACCTCCTATCGGTGCAACTGGCGACAGCAAACCTCAGTTCTGGAGCTATAACCAGTACAAAACACCAGACGGACGAAAGATCGGTATTCATTATTGCAAAAATCTTGAACATGCCGAGCGAGCGGCTGCCCTATTTTCCGACAGTAAGCTATTAGGCTTCGATATTGAGTGGAAACCTCAAGCTCAAACCACATCTGGGATCAAGAGCAATGTGTCTCTGATTCAAATCGCCAATGAGGAACGCATAGCACTGTTTCATATTGCACTCTTCAAGGGTAATGAAATCCATGACTTGGTTCCACCGTCCCTGAAATTACTCCTCGAGTCTACCGATACCGTCAAAGTAGGCGTATCCATCAAGGCAGATTGCTCACGCATCCGGCGGCATCTGGACATTGATACCCGGGGCCAATTCGAACTCAGCCATTTATACAAACTTGTCAAGTACGGCTCAACGCAGCCAAAATCGGTTAATCGACGCGCTGTCAATTTGGCTCAACAGGTTGAGGAGTTGTTAGGGCTGCCATTGAGGAAAGACAGCGACGTGCGGAAGAGTGATTGGACCAAACCCTTGGATTACGCTCAAGTTCAATGTGAGTCCTTATTGCACCCCCTTTTTTTTCAGCCTTTCAGCCGGCTACAAACCATAAAACTGACTGAGTACCACCGTTTTGTATATAGATGCCGCCTCAGACGCTTATGCATGCATATGCCTCTATAATACGTTAGAAGCGAAGAGAAAAGCATTAAACCCCATACCTCCATTGCCAGCTTTTGCGGAACTCAATCTCCCCATTCTCTTGGCCGAAGAGGATAAAGGCGAGATAGAGGACGAAGTAGCTGAACTTAGCGTGCGCATGAAGGTGTCGTTGGAGCTGGTGGAGACGGGGGAAGAGGATGCTGTCGCGGCCAACAATGAGAGTAAGAGTAAGAACTTGGATCCGGCATGATTTTACTGCATATATGCATCGGAATGTCTCTAGATGGAGCATTCTACTATCAAACACTTTTGTGTGTGTGTTTATACACATCACCCGTCTCTTGGCACATTTCTCTTCTAGGAGCGCATCTCTTTTGGCATTTGTCTAGCGTTAGTTTTCTGGACATACACTTCTTTACAATCTCATATTCTCATTGATCAAGTAGAATGAAATGAATATATCCAAGCTCCAATAACAGGTAAACATAATGACCCCGATGATATCACATAATTCTAGCATATACACAGATAAGAACCCCCAAAACCGCAGAATAAACGCCATTGTGCAAAAGTTTCCTAGACGGATTATTAACCCCGAACAGGCAATATCTTCGAAGGAAGCGCCTCCTGCCTACACAACGGACACTCCGGCTTCTCCCGGACCCAGTCCCTAATACAAGTCCAACAAAACACATGTCCGCATGTAGTCACACTAGGATCCTTGAACGGCTCAAGACACAGTGTGCACTTTTGATGCTGTCCCTCTGGTATCCATGAAATTGCCTGCGGGTTTTCGGCTAGGTCATAACGTGCCATTGCAGCCGTTAGAGTTGGTATTGATATTGGATTCTGGACGGAGGATAATGGGGCGTCGCCTTTCGATGCTGATGCTGCTTGCGTATCTGCAATTTTCTCGGTTTGGGTGGAAGGCTGCTGTAGAGTATCGCGCACGTGGACTATGCCCTGTATGGTCATTTGTAAGACCAGAAGCACACCTAGGACTTCATAGCCGACTCGCTGTTCGCTCTCGCCGATTTGCTTTGTGAAGACGTATCGAAGACCCCAGAGACGTTTCGACAGATGATAGTATGCGCCTGTGAAATAGAATGTTGCTAGACTCAGAGCGTATACATGCGAAGGCGAAGTTAACGAGTCAAGATGTTCTAGGATATATTCTTGAATGCGCAACGGATTGAACATCGACTGGCTCTTCTTTTTCGTCGAAGAATTGCCAGTCTGTAAAAGCGTGCTTTTCAATGCCGCCCTTGCTCGTTGTCTGGCTATACTTCGCTCTAGCCTTGCTCGAAACCTCGCTCGTATCGAAGGTAAAGATCGACCCAAGACCCAAGGTATTATTATACTGCTGAATATGTATCCGGACCGTCGTACGATTGAAGGCAGTTGTAACGTATCCGTTTCAAGCTGCACAACATCGCAGTATTCTTCGCCTAGCGTTCGATTACCAATCAATGTTGTGAGGGAGAAATAGAGGAGTTCTGTCAGGTTCTTGATGGTATCGGCGTTGCCGTGAGCGTATCGCGCTCCCTTGATTGAGCGTATAATTGATTGTGATTGATTTGTGAGAGTCGAGACAATATAAGCATCCTTCTCGTGAGAGCGGATAATGTCAGGAGATGTTGCGAAGGGGTAGAAATATGATGTTGGAGCGGAGGTTATTGTGTTGGCGGGCGACTGTTCGGAGGGCGTGACGGAGCTATCTGACGTCTTGTCGGCCATTATTGTAATTTTGGTGGTTGATCTCGCGTAATCTCATGGACGACATCAATATGCAAAAAAAAAATAGTCATACGACAGCTCCAAATTAGACACTGGTTTTATCGTTTATTGAGTGAAGAGAAAGTAAGTAGACTTGTTGTTCAACTTGTAGCCGATATACTTCGTCTCTCATTCCGGCCGAGGCTCCCCCTCGGCATCGTCCACGTGACTATTCCGGGAGCTTGTTTCCTTTCTTGGCCATTAAAATGATACAAATGTATCAACATGTCATGTGACTTTACCTTGTTGATCATCTTAATCTTCGAGTCGACACCTGAAAGTCTAAAACATCCAACGTCTTTATTTGCTCTAACAGCTTGATAGTGCAGTTGATACAAATCAATTGCATGCTTGTTGTTGGAATATCTATCTGTATTCCAAGACCAATGCCTTTATCATGATTGTTTCTCCCTGATCGAGACGCTTGTCCCTCCCTATTTCTCGTCTCGAGCAGCTTCATCGTCCGCGGCTCTTTTCTCCCCTGAAATAAAAGTCTCCGCCATCCTGTCTACCATGGCTGATAGCGGCGGAGTCCAGCCTCCAGAAGAGCTAGACCGCTTTAGCAACCTCTTCCCCCTTCCGTTTCGTGTAGCAATTTTGCTGGTGGCAGGTAAGCACGAGCCTCGACTCAAGTGGTTGTGTCTAACTAATGAAATTGTTACATGGCACTAGGCTTTTGGGGATGGGGTATTAATCTTCACTACTTGTCATTGGCGAAAATAGTAAGCCCAACTGGACTTGGATGTGCGCTGCCAGTTTTTGGCGCATGCTAATATCTTCAATAGGATGTTCCTGCTTTAATTCGATATCCCTCGCGCTCCTCGCCGCAGCAACTAACGCATCATCATTCGACCTACCGCCTGGCGACTCTTCTCTCGATTCCCCTGGGAGTCTTTTTGCTCTTGTTTTGGATGACAACCCGTGGCTCGACAGAAAGGGTTCTTGCATGGGAAATCATTCCACAAAGTTACATCGTCCTAATCTTGGTCATACTCCTCTTCCCGTTCCACCGTCTTTCGCGAAATGGGCGCAGTAGGTTTTTCGCTTCTCTCCGACGAATCAGTTTGGGAGGGTTGGCAGAGGCGCAAGATGGGAAGTTCGGAGATGTGCTCCTGGCGGATGCATTGACGAGTTATTCCAAAGTTCTTGCGGAGATATACATCAACTATTGTATGTTCTTCTCTTCGAAGGAGTCGAGCACCGGGAAGCCGAATCGGATGTGTGGAGGAAGACTTATAGTTCCCTTGCTCATTGCGATTCCGTATGCGATACGATTTAGGCAGTGTCTGATCGAGTTCTTTCGGGTGCGGCGCGGCGGACACAAAAATGATGGATGGGGTGGTCAGCATTTGGCGAACGCACTGAAGTACGCTACGGCTTTTCCCGTGATTATATTCAGCAATATGGAGCGCAATTACAGCCAAGAGACAACCCATGCACTTGGCGAAGTCGCTATTTCGCGTCTATGGTATGTCAATCTCCACCGTCTGTTGAACTCGCTAATCCTGACCTAATTCAGGGCCCTCTCCTGTTTTGTCAATTCCGCATATTCCTTCTACTGGGACGTCACAAAAGATTGGGATCTAAACCTCTTCTCGCCAAACAGCGGCACCAGGCAGCGAGACTACCCATTCGGTCTTCGTCCGCGGCGCATCTTCCCACGCGACGAAATGTACTACGGCGTTATTGGCATCGATCTGGTCTTACGATTCACCTGGCTATCTCGCCTTTCCCCTCATTTGGATAAAGTGAATAACTTTGAAAGCGGCATTTTTCTGCTTTTATTTTTGGAAATTGCTAGACGGTGGATTTGGATATTCTTCCGAGTCGAGACTGAATGGGGTGAGTATCTATCTATCTATTTATTCATACCACGATTTTCTTGGGATAATTGCTAATATTAAATGTTATAGTGCGGAGTAATCGCGGCTCTGGTCTAGACGATGTATTACTGAGCGATTTTAATGGGAAATTAAACGAAACCTAGAGATGATTTATAGACGGTTGTTGTACGGTGTTGGGTTGTCTATTTATGCAGATGTTATATATACCCCATGATTTAGCAATTGCTGGTTTCTGATATATTTGCAACTTCTTCCGCCTGTATATATATGAATATATATCAATATATACTTATATATTTATTCACATACTATAAAGAAACAATGAACTCCCCACCATCAAAGATGTCGGGACGATGACAAGTATTTGCAATGCTACATTACGAGGAAACTATATAAATTATGAAGATCTCTGACGCAAAATGTACAATCCAACAGCAAAGCAGCAGAAGTCGAAACGCCCATTGCCCCCAACACGCCAAGTGACATGTTATGTCATGAAGGAAAGAGCCGACTCGATAAACCGAAAATAAAAACGATGAAATGTAAAGAGAGAGAGAGAGAGTTTGCGTTGGTGTTATGTATATAGACATAGATGACGGAGATAAAAAACCAGTATTAGATACATGTATGTTTCTTTTTTTTTTGTCATTTCAAACAAGTCGAAAAGGTTCATTAGGGGTGATTTACTGCCCGCTGGGCCGAGTAGGAGGATGGTTATCAAAAAGATCCTCGAGATAAGCACTCGGCACTCTTCCCTGAGGCGGCGCATTCAGGTTCAATGAACTAGTCGATGCACCCAAATGATGCGATGTGCGGTTAAGAGGGACATCAAGGACATGAGTAGGAGGCGAACTCGGTGTTCCCGGCGGGCTTCGTCCAAGATTGACCTGACTATGACTTCCCATCGCTGTATTCCCAGCCGCATAATACCCAGCCGGCAGGAATGTGGATGTCCTATTGAGAGATTGATGACTTCCAGCGCCCGCAGTTGGCGAGAAGAACAGACTGCTTTGCGTGGCGGGGGTTTTGGTAGATACATGACTCTGTCGATCAGACCTTGATGAAAGTTTCTCCATATTCATTGATGTGCCGCGGGTTTCGCGACGGGAACGACGACGACCACTGGTACCAGAGCGACGGTGGGATTTGCGCCTACTGCTTCGTCGTAGGACGGCGGCGGCCTTCATGTTGGATTTGGTTTGCTGGTAAGCGGCTTTTCGGACGGAGCGGTTGATGGACCAGGCAACCATCGCACGCCATATCAAGACTGATAATCCGATGAATCCTAGTCCCGCTCCGACGGCGATGAAGACGGTGCCTTCGGGCAGGCTGGACTGTTGCATATACGGTGCATTAGAGGTTGGTGGAACGGTGGCGGTAGGGATGTCTGTGAGAGAGCTGGATGTAGATGTTAATGGCGGAAGACCTGTACCCGTCGATGTCGTTGCTGTAGTTGTGCCTGTTGCAGTGGTTGTAGTCGAAGTGTCGGTAGCCGTGCTGAGTCTGGGAAGACCGGTATCTGAGGCACCATGTACTCGACTGAGCAATAAGAATGTCGCTAGTAAACCAAGAAGAAGAGAGTATGGCTGAGAAGCCATTCGATTGCGAAAGAGGTTCATTGTGGGTGTGGATATGTATAGACGTTGGCGTGGAAGGTACAGAATATTCCAGGATTGGAATGGAATGTTGATCGATCAAATATCACACGTACCGGGCATCGATCAAAACATCCTTTTCTGATGCCGTTTTTTATTTTGTAAAAATCTCAAAGCTCAAACCAAGAATGAATGACTCGTCGTCGATACCCAAAATTGCAATCCGTTCAACGTCTAGGTAGTCAAAGCGCTAGCCAACAATCCCCAGGATGTCAATGGCTGGTGACTGAAATGAAACGAGGGTCTGAGAGAGAGAAAGAGTGTCGTGAGAAGCGAGCAAGCGGTGTATATCTGAACGAGTGGAACTGAATCAATCTCGAGTCTGAATCGGAGTTGGATGGTGTAGTTTGTTAGAGGGGCGATGAAGCGCCGTTCCTCTGCCTGGTCTGGTCCATCCTTATTGCTTGCCTTGGCGCCCCTGTTGAATAATCACGTGCGTTTCCATGTGTTCTATGTAACTAAACTTGGAAAAGTGTCTCAGAAAATAAGAACATTGTTTCTGATCCTTACAATTAGGACACAATTATTATAATGGTAAGGTGGAGTGTTTCCTCAAAACCATGGTTGCACAAGTATCATTAATAAATGGCACCTAATACGCCAGAATAACAATACAAAAAGTCAATTCGTCGCATCCCCAATATACAAAACTGCGAACAGTCAAATGACGAAAATGCTGATAGCAAAACTAGTTCACAGAACCAAGCCGTCATTAAAATGATTTATTGCTGCTTTTTCTGGGAATTGGGCGATGTGTCCTTCTCAAAAGCAGCGTAGGGCACCTCAAGGCCGACCAGCGCAGAGATGCCGACATACAGAATCGTGATAAGGACGAATGCGACGACGAAGCCCATAAAGATACCTGAATGATTGCGTTAGTGGCATAAACCCGTCAATAGATAATTAATGTTGTAGCCATACCTGGGCTCAGGAATTGGTATTTCTGGAAGAGTGATCTGTTATCGGACGTGTCATCCTCCCGGATCGATTCCGCGAAATCGCGTTTCAAATCTTGGTGAATTGGTTCTTGGAGATCATCACTAGAGCCGTAATTGATAGAGCTTAAGTCTTCATCTTCATACTCGCGGGGAGTGGTGACATAGATGAGCGTATATTTGGAGGATGGGATGTGGTCGAGAACATCCGCAAGCACGGCATCTATTCCAGTTTGTCAGCACCGTCCTTCATCGCCCCCAAAAGATAGAGTAGAAAATACCATTGTGGGACAATTCTTGCAAGCGCGACTCATGCAGAGACAGAGCAGGAAATGTAATGTCTATAACCCTTGGTCCACTTTTAAACTCGAGAGATATGCCGCTTGCTCCTCCATCTATCTTGGTCACTTGTGCACCGCACTCCTGTTCCAAGCCATTTCGAATAAATGTCGGGTCTAATAGACCCACGACCTCTGTAACTGTTATGTTGGAACGAATTGCCTTGTCATTTCCTAGCACCTTTTCCCGGAGACGCGGTGTTGCCTTCTGAGTCGAGTAGTCGGTAGCGTGGACACCTGGCTGGGTCGCAATGATATAATAGTCCGACGGACAAGTCTTTAAGCTACTCCAGACATCGCTGAGTAGAGAAGTTGCGGATACGACGTTCGAGGAAGCAGAGGAAAGCAATCTAGTTATCATTCTATTAGCCAGTCTGGTCGCTCCAACAGGGCAGTATAGGCTTACTCTGAAGTGGAAAGAAGGATGAAAGGTGATGTGTCTCTGAGGGCATCAACAACGGCAGCTCTAAGAGCCAGCAGCATCAGTTTCCTTGAAATCATCATGTTGATTATGTTGCGGCGTCCATGAATATTCAGAATGGTGGCAGTTCTGACGTTGGTTGAGCGGGCGGATTGAAGCTACGAACTGTAGGCCTCGAGGCTTGGCATGGGTGAGCTTCCCGCTGCCCGCAAAGGATTTTCCGACAATTTATTTTGACAAGATCACCCCATATCAGGTTGACACACCACATTACAATTGCCTTCTACAAATTGCTGCAATTTATACATAAATATGGCACCACAAGTGAAACGACGAAAATTGGAGAATGCAGTTGAAGAAATTAGCTTCGATCCGGACGCCAGACATGAATTCTTGACCGGGTTTCACAAGCGCAAAGTGCAAAGAATTAAATTAGCACAAGAACATGCAGAGAAAAGAGCGCGTGAAGAAAAGAGGGAAGAACGGAGAAAGGTACAGAATCTGCAATTTGCACCCGACTCTTGACTTTTACTAATATCTTATTTGTGCTGCAGATCCGCGAACAGCGAGCAGCAGAAATCGAACAAGCTCTCAATGAATCCAAGAGAATGTTAGAACAAATCCGCGGCGATGCCTCCTCTCAAGAAAGCGGTTCTGACTCTGAGGAAGAGGAGTGGCAAGGGTTTGAGGAGCCTGCTCCGGTGGATTACGAAGAAGAATATATCGACGAAGACAAATACACTACGGTGACGGTTGAAGAAATGGGACTTTCGAAGGATGAGCTTCATAAGCAAGGGAGTAAATTATCTGAGGATGACGATGACGATACAAAACACAAAGAAAAGGAAGAAGCGCCCCAAAAACCCAAAGCAGCAAAGAAATATGGTTCGAAATCAGGTGCCCCCAAAAAGAAGAAGAAACAATTCCGTTATGAGTCGAAAGAGGAACGCAAGATTACGAGGAGAAAAGAGCGAACGGGTGGTCGGAAGAAAGCGAGTGCTAGACGGGAACTCTGATAGCTTGTCTGTCTCATATGGATTCCACCGGTTTATTTACAGCTACATCGGTGTTGGGCTGCATGGGAAACGTTGATTAAAATATCCTTTATTTACCAGATAAAACACCGCGGAAGGATAACACACGGAGGCAAAGGAAGCTGCAAGAAAAATAACCAGGATTCTGGTAACAACGACACGCCTCAAATCAAAAGAGAATCCCTTCCAGCATCGTGGTACACTATTCCATCGACGAGAGACACCCGACACGGATCTGCGAAGATTAGGAGAATCAGGCCGGAAACAGTTCGTCAACCGTCTGAAGCCGGTAATAGGAGGGCACACTGTTGTATTTATGATGATGATGATGATGATGATATAAGTCGCTATTTAAACATTGCTGATTGAAACCTCCAACTCGTGCAACTCCTTCTGCAGATCGGCATATTTCTTGGCCATCTCCTCGTACTTGGTTTCCCACTGACTGTTGGAGACCTCGAGAGCTTGAACCTTTCGCTCGTAGTGGCCGGCCTTGACATCGGTCTGGCGGAGTCTATATTCACGTAATTAGCTGCGAATACTCTTTTAGGCTTCGAAATAAATCCCAAGACATACTTCTCATTGGTCTCACGCAGGTTCTTGTCTGCTTCTTCGGCTTCCTCCTCGAGTAGCTGGAGACGTCTCTGCAAGGCTTCATTCTGGGTATCGTGCTGGGCGCTGACATCGGCTTTGTCCTTGTATTCCTTCATGTTTCCTTCGACCTTCTCAATTTCTCCTTCGAGGAGTTGGTTGCGGTGTGTCAATGAAGTGATTTCTTGCTCCTTGGCCAAGTTCTCTTGTTCCAAAGCTTTGATCTTGGCCTTAAGCTCCTCGACCTGCGATTGAGCCTCGTCCGCCTCGAGACGGAGGGCGTTCATTCTCTATAAATAAGAAATTCATGATTAGCATGCCGTAGTAAATCCACGTTCGCTGATTTGTAGAGTCCCATTATTCTGCGATGCTGCCGTTGTTGACAAACAACAACGTAACCTACCCCGCTATCAGGGGTCAGAAACATAGGAGGGGGGTTTCTGAGACGTACCTCTCTGATCTTGTCCATTTTGAATAGTGATTGTTGAGATGATGTGTGTGAAAATAACGAGATAATTCGCTCAGCGAAGTTTAGCAAGTCTGTGAATTAGAAGAAGAAGGTATGCAGAAGGCAGTCGAATTGTTGAGTTGTCTGGAGTGTGTTTGGCAGCTAGAGACCGGTGCTAAGCCTACTTAAGGAGTCAAGCCACTCCCTTCCCGGTCCCGTGGTTGGATGCCTTGGTGCCTTCCTCTTCTTTCTTAAGGGGCTGGGTATTTCCCGATCGGGATATGCTAACCAATTTGGGATAGCCAGGTCGTGGGGCGGAGGGAAAGTGAGACCCGTCTCCACGGGCAACCGCCGAATCAACAAAAGAACGGCCATTTCCGCCTTTGCTTTAACCCACACTGCTACGTCAACTAACTACGTATGACCACTCTTTAAAGATCATCAACATCGATCCATGAACTAACTGATGGTTTAACAACACTTAATCAACATTGTGCCGCCAGCATGCTCGCTCGACGAGATCAGGAGAATCTGGTGCACTCGCACCAGATGACCGCAGCATCCAAGCCCTTAAATCAAGGCGTTCGACAGCTACAACAAAAAACTCCCGGCAATAGAGCCCCAAAAACTCCGTTCAAGGTCCCGCTACACGATGAAAACGAGCCGTTGGCATTTGGAAAGCAGACCGTGAAAGGCAATGGAGGACTGGGTGGAAAAGCCTTGCAATCTGGCAAGGAAGCTTTCGTCACGCCATTGGGTATGCCATGTTTATCCTTTAAAATGATGACAGTGCTAATTCATATAGGCCCTCGAAATCGCGCCCCTCTTGGAGCAAAAACTACAAATGCGAAAGCGGCATTCAAAACCCCGGGTTTGCAGGTCGACTCTTTGAAGACGCAAAAAACCAAGCACAGAGGCTCCAGTATCAAGAAGCCAAAGAAAGCGGAAATTGAGGTTCATCAGGCTCAGCCACAGGTCATTGACGCGTCTGATGTCGACGAGGTCCCTGATGTTGAATACGCACCCCCCAAACCGAAAGGTGAATTGCGCCTTAACCCTAGAAGAATCGCCGTCTCTTGAAACTAACATTACGCAAACAGAACTGCCTGATTATCCAGAAGACATTACCTATGACACCACATTCCCACAATTCAAAGGAGCCAATATGACTCGGGGATGGCAGAAAATTTACTACCATGGTGATATCGGAGAGGACGGTCTCACTGCTCGTCAACGCAAATTCCAGGAGCAGGTGATTGCTTCTGAGAAGAAGATTGACGAAATGATTCAAAAGCAGGTTGATGCCATCGACTTGAAGCAACTTCTTTTAGAGGACAGGTCTGAACCGCTTCTTGAAGATAGCTCCAATCAGACATACAGGAAAGAACACACTCGCAGTTCCTCGGCTATGTTACCAACAAGAGCGAGCACTCTGAAAGCACGCAATGCTGCGGCTGCTCTTTCCAGACCTGGATCCTCCGCGACAGTTCGTAGCGACACCGTCAGATCCTCCTCTGCAGCAGCTAAAGCCAGAAAGACTCCTACTCCCCAGGCCAATGGGTCGAACGCGCGACATGTTGTCGCCACAACCAGCTCGCGTACCACCGTAGGCTACTCTAGGGGTAGATCAGTGTCGTCTGCCCTTCCAAACAAGCCAGCCACAGCTGGAAAGAAACTGTCTCAGCCGAAAGCCATTGTGAGTCCGGAAACATACGTGCAGCTCTATGGAGCCCCTCCAGTTGGCAGTGAGATGTGGGCGCGATGCGAAGAAGCGGGTTGTCTTCCTGAGCAAGAGGTCGCCCCTATCTCCGACGAAGAAATCGGCTTTCCCCTTTTCGAAGAGGACGAAGAGACTCGGAACTTCCAGCTCACTTTGTAAATCTCATAGCATTCAAGGATGGAAACGGTGGGGCGGCGCCTGAAGGACTATTTTTTAACTTTGACTTTTCTCTTCACTTTTTCAAAGACAGAATGGATTGGCTTCGTCGGATTGTAAGTATAATTCGGCGTTATCAAGGTATCTTTCATCTATACGTTGGTCTACTACTTGGTTCGTGGGGGTGTTTTTATCACTTGATGTGTACAAATTATCAATTTCATTGCATCAAATCAGATCATACATTCTACCTAAATGTCACAGGGAATTGGGATCAAAATGTGATTCGTGTTAAGTTAATTACTTGAGTCGATAGGTTCATCAATCCACTTCTACAGGGTTCAATCTAATAATTAATCAAATAGTTATCTTGATACGTAGCCAAGTCCCATACTTGTAGGCAACATCTTTTCACTCTTGCGGTGTACACACATCTGCCCCTGATACCGCCTTTGCCCAAGCTCGAAAGTGGGCACGAGCTCGGGCTGCTTGGCATGGATGGGTCTGAGAGATCCCCTAGCCGGTTATTGCTCGACCAGACCACATCCCGCTCTCTTTTGCCAAAATACACCCTCAGTTTCTGTTTCACCGCACACAGGCTGCAGGAACAAGCACTCAATTGACTGTGAAATCATGGCAAGAACCCATTCAGAGTCCTCCGAGGACTTTGAGTTCATCGAAACTCCTCCTGCGCCCGCATCTCCTGTCCCTGAGGACTGTGGAGTGAGGACAACATCGGTATGCATCCTGAAAGCTCGAACGTGGCCTTGTTTGCTGTTCATCCAACTGACCTCAATTGCAATAGTTTCCTGCCATCAAAAATGCCCCCCTTCCAGCAGACTCTGCCGGCAGTGACAGCTTCTCCAATGTCCTCTTGATCATCCTTTTGATCGGTGTCCCGTTCTACATTGCTCGCCAATTCCGCGGTGGCTTGTACACCACCATTTTCTTCGCCATCTTCACCACAATCCCTATTTTGATGGTCTTCTGGACTGTTGCATCCGCAGCTTCTCCCCGCAAGAATGAAAAGGCTAAATACCCCGGTCGCCCCGTCGAGCACTACTTGGAATTCCACAGCGAGCATGATCGCGTTAAATACCATGGCAAGAGCAAGATTCCTATGACCACCTTCTTCGAGAAGTACTTTGATGGGGATGTTGACTTCAAGGGTGATGCTTTGGATATTCTTGAGTACCGACATGACTGGGCAAGCTTCCGTTTCACCTGGCAATTGTACAAGCATTTCTTGACTGGCTTCCTCCCGGAAATGCTTATTCACTCCCGCTCTCAAGGTGAGTAATCTTCCCAATTGATGTTTACTGTCTGAGATTCCAACTAACAATACGCACAGATGAGGAACAGGTTCGTGATCACTACGACCGCGGTGACGATTTTTACGCTTGGTTCTTGGGTCCTCGTATGATCTACACCTCTGGTATCATCAGCGACATCAACAAGGAAGAGACGCTTGAGGAGCTCCAGGACAACAAGTTGTCTGTTGTCTGCGAGAAGATTGACCTTAAGCCTGGTGACACTATGCTCGATCTCGGTTGCGGTTGGGGTACCTTGGCCAAATTCGCTTCTGTTCACTACGGTGCTCACGTTACTGGAATCACCCTCGGCCGCAACCAAACCAAGTGGGGAAACAATGGTCTTCGCAAAGCTGGTATTGACGAATCTCAAAGCAAGATTCTGTGCATGGACTACCGTGATGCTCCCTCTATCACTGGTGGCTACAAGAAAATTACTTGTCTCGAGATGGCCGAGCACGTCGGTGTCCGTCATTTCGGTTCTTTCCTTTCTCAGGTCTACGACATGCTTGACGATGATGGTGTCTTCTTCCTTCAAATCGCTGGTCTCCGTAAATCATGGCAGTACGAGGATCTCATCTGGGGTTTGTTCATGAACAAGTACATTTTCCCTGGTGCCGACGCTTCTACTCCTCTTGGTTTCGTTGTCGACTCTCTCGAAGGTTCTGGATTTGAAATCAAGAGCATCGACACCGTTGGTGTCCACTACTCTGCTACTTTGTGGCGCTGGTACCGCAACTGGATGGCCAACCGCGAGAAGGTTGAGGCCAAGTATGGCAAGAGATGGTTCAGGGTAAGCTTATATCCGATTACAAGCTTTATGCTGTGCAAGCTGGCTAATTAATATCGCAGATCTGGGAGTACTTCTTGGCTTCCTCTACCATCACCTCCCGCCAGGGTGGTGCTACTTGCTGGCAAATCACTCTTGTCAAGAACATTAACTCTACTCACCGTGTGGAGGGTATTCCCTCCCAATACGGCCTTGCTGGAGCTCGCCAGGCTGCCATTGACCATGTTGGACATGGGAAGCTGCCTAGCGCTCACGTTTCTACTAAGGAGTAAATGTTTTCAACTGAAACAGTCCCGTGCATACGCACACAGGCTGATACTAGACCTGACGCTCGATGGTCTTTTGTCTGTTTATTTACGAAAGGTTTCTTATTACGTATTCGTTACGAACTGCCTAGCAAAGTTTCCAAGGTGACTATTTTTCTCACGTTGCGCCTATGAAAAGAAGGGAATGAAACAGATGACCGCAAAATATGATGTTGTGTTTTTGTTTCTGCTCTATACATAGACACATTATTTCTCTACCGAGGCTTTTGTGTTTTGGAATGACTTCAAAAATGACTGCTTTGTATTTCGAAGGGGGATATGGGAGGGGTGGTGGGAGATGTTTTTTTCTATCTGATCTTAAACTTAACAGAAATAATGATATAGATTTCACACTTTGTCATTTAGTATCAAGACCCAGGAAGTTATGCAACTGTCAGTAGAACCAATCAAAGATTGGATTTGAATGTTAGATATTACTCCTAAATCACATTCCACTCATCATCATCGTTCAGCTGAAGCTCCCAAAAGAGAACTATCCAACCCTATTTCCCAACCATAGCCTTCGATATAAGACCTAATTAATCAACCCTCTTGTACAGTTTCGCCTTATCCATACTAAAACCAGCATTCTCATGGCTGCAGCACGAAGGAGAGGCATCCTGGTGCAGAGTAGACTTGTTAAACGACTGCACTGAAGGAGGTACATCCAGAGCCGGGTTCTTGCTGAAGAAGCCGTCCGGTTTGAGCATAACGCTCACTTTCTCAACTGGCATGACTGGGAAATCTTCGATACGGGGGTTGTGCGTAAGGCCAAATGCTATCACCATCATGTTAGATTTTTCCAATTCGATGGCATTACTTTTTAGAGGGAGGAAAGGGGGAGACTTACTATGCCACAAAACAAGATCCTCATTCTCCACCGTCTCGTTACGAGCAACCCACTTCTCAACACCCTCCGACTGCCGACTCTGATTCGTAAACTCACCCGCAGCATACAACTCCTCTTCCTGGAACTTGGTAACCCAAATTGGTTTCGTCGCAAACTCTGCGCGGCGGTAATTGAATGATTTGGGACCCATGAGAAGCATTTGAGCGGGTGATGTTTGCAATTTGTAAGCTACGGGCTTGTAGGTTATGGGGTTTATGACGCTGTCGTTGCGGATTTTGAAGACGCGGTGGCGTTCGACGGAGGTTTGTGCTGTGCCCGATTTCTTTAGGATGGTCTCTTGGGAGATGTAGCCGCAGCCATAGGGGTTGTTATCGTCTTCCGGCATGGCGACGCTGTCTTCGTAGATGATAGTGTTTTTGAATCCGTCAATAGCAGGATCAATACGGTACGAGAACATGTGTTGATGGTTTGCGGCTACGACGCCAGGACCAACGTTCGTACCCCATGGGACAGTCTGGCCGTTCTCGTTGTCCAAGGGAGATGTGGACAGGATACCAGTGGCGCGAACCTCAAGCTCAATGCCAGCTGCTTGATCGAAAATGTAGGCAAAGATATATTCGTAGTTCGCCACGGTGCAGATCATCTGAACAACCAATTGACGATTGCGCACAACCGTGGCTGAGTTTGTGCGGTAGTTGGTGTGTTTGTGTTGGAGGCCATTGTCTTGCTCGTGGAGGCAGATCACATTCTCTAATAACACGGGCTCTCCTTTGCTGTCTGTTCGCCATCCGTTGAAGTACTTGATATGACCGAGACAGTCGCATCCGAGGGACAGCTGGTTGGCTGTTATACCGAAACCGACATCACCGACGTCGAAGGCTTGCTTGCGATGGAATGGTTTGCGGGGGTCTATGTGGTCAGCAACCAATGCCAGAGATTTGAAGGAAGAATATGCATACCTCCATATGGTACTGTCATCTCACAAAGTGACAGCCTATAAAACAGGTTACGGCCGGCATATGTGACATTATTAATCACCAGGCCGTCACGAGTATTGAAGCCAACTCTGAATCGCCACTTTTGCCAAGTCACAAGATTGCCATCCACATTAAAGGAAGGACCCTCAGGTTGCTGTACAATGTATGGCTTCAAATCCGTCCTTAGTGGCTCATCAAGCAATTCATGTGCATACTGAATAGTTTTGACTGGCTTCCAGGGTGCGGTAGCTGTGATTGAATGGTCAATGCCTGCCGGAAGATAATCCATTCGGACCAATTCATGTGTGAGACCATCAAAAACAGGCGAAAACTTGACGGGTGTCGAGTAGTGGTTGTTCTGTGGATGATCGACTTCGACTATATACATATAACATTGGAACAGACGACGACTCTCTTCGGGGTCGTCTGTGCCGTAGATCCATGGGTCGTTGCATACCGTAACGCCTGGGGGTAGTTGCAGCTTTTCAATTTCCTTTTGAACTTCGGCATTCTGGAGACAAAGCTGTTCGATGGCCATCATCTCATCCACATCAATAGGACCCTATAGTCGAACAAATTAACCCACAAATCATGGCGGTCGTGCTGTGGAAATACAAACCTGAACATGCTTTGGCATTTCCTTTGCATAAATGACGGACTTTGTATCGGCATTGATCAACGCCTTGTAGAAAGTGCCATTGTCCAACCGATGGAAAAGAGTGTGTAGCACACGAGCCGGCCTGGGGGGTAGACTCTGGCCGAGCCTTTCGGCCTCGATATATGGGATGACATCTTTCTTGAGAGGCTCTTGAACATCTATACGCTTATATCGCAACTTGACGCCTGGGAAGGTGCTCTCCAAGATCTTGACAGCCAGTTGAATCTCTGAAGGTGTGAGGGGGTCGAAGGGATGCAGTTGGGCCAAGCCCGTCTGTGATACTGCTTGTGTAGCGGCTGACATTATGAGGAGATTCACTTCAAACCGTATATATGTCGATGTATACAGGCTCTCTCATGAAGTAATGGTAAAATGGGAAGGGAAACGGCAAAGATATAGGTCTATGGCAAATTATAAGAGTATACAAGTACTCGATGCTTGAGGCTGTGAGGAAATATCCAATCCGTCGGGTGGACATGCCCTTTTGGGAAGGAGTTGCGCCGCATTTTTTTCTTATCGTCGCTTATCGACCCCTGATAGCGCAGATGCTCTCTTTCTCTCTGCTATCTGCATACATACGTAGCTATCTTGATTTTAGATTCTTTCTCTAATTAGCGTATCTTCCATATCATCCAACTATTGTTCGAAATCTAGAATTACGTACAGCATTACCGTATCTGACTTCGTTATCGCTCCGATAAGCCCAGGCAAATCCCTCCGTATAGGGTATAGCGCCTCTTATTCCCCTCTCGAGTCTCCAATCTTAGCACATCGCAGAAAGATTCCAGATCGTCACTTTTTCCCCGTGCAACACGAGAAAGGGATTGAGTTCCAAATGTGGGTTGATCTGATAGCTCTGGCGCAAGTTTCTCCCAATTCAGTCATGAGGGGATAATCACATTTCTTCAATACCAACACCCGCACGTAGCCTACCAGACTCATGCCAAGAGGGGGACATGCTAGCGAGTTTCATTCCATCAATCAGCACTCGGGCCATTTTATATTTCCTGACGCATTAGCACGTCTCTTAAATTGACGCATGGCAAACTCGCCTACTCCATCAGAGATCTTATTGGCAGGACTTTCGCCATCCCGGAATGTGTCACCCCTCCGGATCAGAGGTAGCTGGAGCCGTTCGGGATGTGTAACTTGTAAGAGGAGGAGGAAGAAGTGTGATGAACAGAAGCCGAAGTGAGTATCATCTTTGCAGGTTAATGGTATATACACTAAGATGAAATAGATGCGGAAATTGTATCAGATTAGGCCGTGACTGTGAGGGCTATTCAAACCTATGGATCACGCCAATGAGTACAACCACAACAACCTTTCAGCAGCAATCAGAAACAAAACGCCGAAAAGTATCAAAAATCTGTCACGGTGATGAGAGCACTCGGTCGCCTTCTTCGGGGTCAACTCCAACAAGTAGCCCGAGTGAAAATGCATTCTATACAAGCTACCCACCAACGCCAGATTCAATTTTCGCCCCTGATGCATTAAAAAGTTACGAAAGTGAAGACAGCTACAGAGCGTTGACCGTTGCTTCTAATCAAGGACCAAGATTCGAAAATGGCATCAGCCGTTCACTCACATTATTCCAACCACTTGAAGCGTTTTATATACAATACCACGTTGAGCGAGGATCCCACTTGGTACTAAACCTCCAAATGGAACGGAACCCTTTGAATGAAATCTTAATCCCACGAGCATTATCATCGCCACTCCTCCTCAACGCTCTCTGCACTTTATCAGCAGGCCATATGTCAAACTGGGAGTCATCAAACCAAGATACGTTGCAAAAAGCCGAAATGATATATTATGGCAAAACACTGTCTGGTATTCGGAATGCATTGACGGAATTGTCGCAGCTGGTTTTTATGAGCCCAGCATATATTACTTTACTTGAAGAGTTGCTGGCTACTGTTGCTTCGCTGTGCAAATATGAGGCTGTCAGGGGTTCGGTTAGGTCTTGGAGAGGACATTTAGAAGCCTTGCAGAGGCTTGTAATCTCTTGTGGAGGCTTGATTAATCTTGATCGGGAAATTGCCGATTGGCTTTCTGGCTTGTAAGTCTTATATTCCCGCTCATTCAGGTACGATGAGTATTAACTCCTTTGGTAGGTTGACATACTGGCAATATATGGCCAATCTCATGACTCCCAACCTCAAACCACGATTGACATTTTGCGAAAGTCTTTATACCACTCCCAAGATTGACATATACTTGGGATGTAGTGAACAAATCGTGAAGGTTTGTTCGCGGATTGCAGATCTTCGCAGAGTGGGTGATTTTGCTTTCTTAAACCGGGAGATTGTCGATATGTGTGTTGTCCCTCCCAAGCTGTAGATGGACTCCATGAACTAATGAGTTGCAGAAACGAATACCTTACCAATTGGTCTTGTAGAGAGCAATCCTTCATCATTCCCAAAGGCATCACAGAAGCAGCAATTGACCGACTCGAAATGGTGGCGAACTGTTTCCGCTACGCAGCATTTATATTCCTACATTCTAGTCTGGAGAGAATGGCATGGCCTACCACAACCACTATGGTAAATCCCAACATATGGGAGAAACTTCGCTCTCAGATCTCCCATTCGAAATCCCAAGCCCTACAAAACATCGTGACCCTTCTCCATTCCAATCCACCGGATAACAACACCGAATACTCAGCACTCACTTTCCCGCTCTTCATTGCTGGATGCGAATGTGAAGGCAACGAAGAGCAATTGACATTAATTCTTGGTGCACTCAAGACTCTGGAAGTCAGCTTTGGGATTCGCAATACAATCCGCGCTCAGGAAATGATTGAGCTTTATTGGGGATCGGATTCGCTGAGGCAGAGAAGGCACTGGCTAGATCTTTTGGAGGATATGGATTGGGATCTACTCTTGGTCTGATCTACTAAAACAAGCAATATACAAGACAAATATGTCGCTAGAAGACTCAAATAATATACATGAAATCAACACATGTATCAACAGGTAGAAACGCAAATGGTGTTATAGTTTAGCCTTTGGCTTCTCATCTTCCTTCTTGGCCTGGTCCTTGAGCACTCGCCGCAATATCTTACCACTGGCACTCTTGGGAACAGCATCCACGAACCGTACACCACCTCTCAACCTCTTATGTTGCGCGACTTTGTCATGGATCCAAGCAACAATCTTTGCTGCCTCATCAGCCTCGCTGACACCGGAGGCTTTACTAGCCTTGCCTCGAACAACATATGCCCTCGGAACCTCGCAAGCGTGTTGCTCACTATACACTCCAATCACGGCAACATCATCAATCAACTCATTATCAAGAAGGATACCTTCAAGCTCAGCTGGCGCAACCTGAAAGCCTTTGTACTTAATCAGCTCCTTGATGCGGTCCGTAATGAAGAACTTGCCATCCTTATCCTGATATCCGACGTCGCCAGTCCTGAACCAGCCGTCTGCAGTCAGACAGCCATCAGTCGCTTTCTTGTTTTTGTGGTACCCCATAAAAACATTTGGACCGCGCATCCAGAGTTCGCCTACTTGGCCGACGGGGACTTCTTGAGGCTCCGAATCGTCGTCAGGTGTGGACATGTACTTGGCTTCCATGTTGGGGTGCAATTGACCCACGGAACCGATATCCTTGTCCCAGTCTTCCCAGGTTTGGGTATGCGTCGTAGGACTGGTTTCGGTTAGTCCGTATCCCTGTTTGATGGGGACTTTGATTCGTGCAGCGGTGGTTTGGACGAGTTCGCGGGTGAGTGGTGCTGCGCCGGAATTCAGCATTCTCAAGGAAGACAGGTCGTATTTGTCGACGATGGGGTGTTTGCCTAGCAGGAGGATAACGGGAGGGGCGACAAATATGAATGTGATTTTGTAGTTTTGTACGTGGGAGCAGAATTTTTCAATCTCGAATTTTGGCATAACAAACACGGAATATCCAGCGTGTACGCTGACGTGAACGATGCACGTGAGACCTGAAATAGTTAGAAGCCGTTCAAAATAACCATTCATAATCATCTCGAATTGACTCACCATAAATGTGGAAAAATGGTAAAAGTCCTAGCATGCGATCTCCTTTCCCATCTGCATTGCCATTCCACGAAAGATATCTCCCCTCGGTATTCTTGCACTGCAGAATATTGGCAACCACATTCCTGTGCGAAAGCATAACACCCTTCGGCAAGCCCGTGGTACCAGACGAGTACACCAGGTACGCAACATCCTTCTTCGGATCAACGCGCTGCCGACGAAACCTCGTCGTGCCGGATATATTCCGAATAGACGTAAAATGTTTAACCCTGCCGGTCGGATCCCTCTCGTCCCCGATTAATATAATCCGATCTTCGGGCAGGCCAACTTTCCTCGCAGCCTCGCGCGCAATGGGGAGTAATGCGCGCTGCGTCGCAAGAGCCTTTGCGTCGGAGTTGCCTAGCTGAAAAGCCAGTTCGTCTACGGTATATGTCGGGTTTGCGGGAGAAATGACGCCACCGGTCCAGGCGACGCCGTACATGACGGTTGGTGTGTCCACACAGTTTGGAGAGAAGATGACGAGAACATCGCCCTTTTTCCAGTTCCATGTTGCTTTGAGACCGTGGGCAAAGCTCACTGCGCTGTCGCGGAGTTGAGCATATGTGTATGACCGTCTGGTATCGGCGTCGACAAATATTTCTTTTACCAGATGTTAAATTTTTGACTTCATCTTAGGGACAGTATTTGAGTTTTACCTTTGTCATCTGGAAAGGCGCGATCTTTCCGTTCAAACAGGAACGACCAGATATCGCTATCGGGGATTTCGAAATCTGGATAAGGCGACTTGACGGGCATTGTGAATACAATTACTAGCTGACCTTCTAACAAATATATATGGGTGCGAGAGAAAAATGGAGAAAACAAAAAGCTCAGATAAGACGAATAGCAAAAGAAGTCGGAGGCAGGGTAGTAGTATCGAGTTTGCTCATTAAATAGTAGTTCCTACTCCGTTGTTAACCATGCCACTGGACCCCGTAAATAAGTTGTGGCCCCCACTTCCGGAAATCTGGGGATAAATCCGATACTCTTATTGGTCAACGCCAATAAATGATAAGAAAAACGCCGAGGCTTTGACGGTTAATGCTCGAACTCAATGCCTCTGATTGGCTGGAGGGCATATTCTCGGTTACTATGTATAGCTAGCTAGATTACGTTGTTCTTTGTACTACAGTAACTTACAGTGTGCCATATGGCATGGTGCACGAGATATAGGCTCATGCTTGATTCCATGGAACTATGATCAAGTAATAATGTGTGAATGCCAATGCTAACTAAAGAAGAGCAACATGAATGGTCCATACTGCTGTTCTGATCAAGCAACCCTTGTCTGGGATACGAGAATTTCAAGACTGAAGCGGAGACGGAGACGGAGACGCAACACGGCCAAAGGACAGGCCGTTGGACATCCGACGCCGGTCAATGTCACTGTTACCCTAACCCTGCATAACCCTATCCTCAGGTCTTGGATGGGGTCGGTTTAGGGTTGACGATGTCACGTTCTCACATTGGGCATCGTAGTGGGGATGGCTCTCCAGGTTATTTTTACCCCTCAGCTTCATCTTTGCTTCTTCAATCATGCTTCTGTTGATTGCGTTGCTTCATTGTTCTTGGTCTCGGTTTTGAGCGCGAATATAGACAGACCCGACTATCCTTGCTCATATACCTCTGAATCAATCAACAATGGGAATTACATATCCAGGCAGAAACAAGGCACTCAATATATATGCTTTCTAACCAGTCTGTCTGTTCACCACAACCAGGTGTCACCGTCCTTATACGGCCAGTTTTTCCTTCCATAGTATTTCACCTACTATTTCTGCCTAGCCCTTTCTTCTATTTCCATTCATTTTTTTTCACTTCGTTCGACCTTTGCCATTGATCAGACCAGACAATCCGGTAAGCGACAATTTTGATGTTCCTTTGTGGCCTCAGGCCCACAACTACTCACACCGGCAGCCAAGCGACCCAATCAACCACTTTCATCCCCAACCCAACACTTTCCGACCCCTCCCATATAATCCATTCGGTTCCTATGCCTTATGCCTTCGGGCATTTGGTCAATTTGAAACGATACAGAGAAGATTAGCATGGCCCCTGCACTAAGGATGACACGCTCAATCAAAGAGAAGCTACCAGTTTTTTTTTTCCTTCTTGCAAGCATATTCGAGGTAGGAGTGTTTTTGTCGTAGGTTGGTGATGGTTTCGATTCCGGCCGGGAACGATATTTTGGTCTTTTTAGTTCTTTGATGTTTATGGTGCCTGGATTTTCAGGCACCCAGGTTGCTACATACTTCGTAGAGTAAGATCGTTGAATTGGTAATTTTTTCTTAGAAAACATGTTTAACATGAACAGCATGCATTACTATCGCATATTACTGTATTGATCCTTGCACAAAACCAAACCGTACGCCGCCCTTCGCCATCCAGAAATGACATCGCTTAACCTTCCCCATATACAAAACATAAATAACATAGGACCCAGAGCATTTATAAGGCGCAAATCGACGCCCTGTCTAGATATCCATATCGTCATCGAAGCCATCAAGTTCAACGAAAAGCAGACGAGTGCCGTTACCGGTGATTTGCCAGACCTAGTTTCTGTTAGTAAATGGTTGTTCGAATAGACAATTAAATTACTCACATCCAATTCTTGGTATTCCTGAATAGTCTTCGTCAGCTGATCCTCCGTGAAGCCCTTGGCAAGGACTCGCTGGCGAACTCTGCGAAGACTGAGCTCGCCCTCTTGTCCGTCCTCAGCCGCTGCAGCGCCACTCTCCCGCATACCACGGATAAGGTTGTAGATCTTGCTGCTTGGTGTCTGGTCTCCCTCCCCGTTCTGTTCACTAGCCAGAGAGGCCTTGCTAACCTCAACAAGTCGGAGTGCTTCATCAACATCATCGGTGACAACAGAATCACTGAAACGCAAACGCGCCAAAGCCTGCGAAAGACGTACCACACCGAGGAGGGTACGAGGAGTGACGTGTGAGAATTGGCGCTTGCTTCCTTCGTCTTTCTTTTGTTGTCTACGCATACGCACATAGGCACCAACCATGTAGTCCGACACTTCTTTGGGGACCAGTGGGCGGTAGGTACGAGCACGGGCCACGAATTGGCGAACTTCGTTGGGGCTGAAGACAATCGCAGTATCGCCAGTCTCTGGGTGTTTATTGTGCATGTGAACGTATGTGACGTGGTTTGCCAACTCCTCGTCGGCATCCCTAGACGGGGTATCCAGCATAAGGAACATAACGTCGAAACGTGAGAGAAGAGCGGCAGGAAGGTTAATGTTCTCAACAGGAGAAATGCGAGGATTGTATCGGCCATACAAAGGGTTAGCCGCGGCGAGAATTGACGTCCTCGCATTGAGTGTTGTGGTAATGCCGGCCTTGGAAATAGAAATGGTTTGTTGTTCCATGACTTCGTGAATAGCTGTTCGGTCCGAGTCGTCCATCTTGTCGAATTCGTCGATACAGCAGATACCGTTATCAGCAAGCACAAGAGCACCACCTTCCAGCACCATCTCGTCAGTTACCGGGTCTCGCATAACAGCGGCTGTGAGACCCACGCCACTGCTACCACGACCAGTAGTGTAGATACCACGAGGGGCCACCTTGCAAATGTATCGGAGAAGCTGGGATTTGGCCACACCAGGATCACCCATAAGACAAATGTTAATGTCTCCACGGATGTGCATGCCATCGGCCATATCCTTGTTCACACCACCGATTAAGAGTAACAACAAAGCCTTCTTAACATCGAGATGACCGTAAATCTCTGGAGCGATAGATCGAGCAAGATATTCGTACAGTTGACCCGAATTCTTGTACTGTTCCATTCTCTTAATTGCTCGACTGTCCATTACCATGCTGTCGTAGGCTTTCTTGTGTTGAGTAATGTACTGCGCTTCAAGGTATGTGTCTGTCAACAAACCAGCGCGAATAGCCCTGAATCCAGTATAAGGTGTGGGAAGAAAGATTCCGGCAATGTCAACAACGTCTCCAGGGTTGAGTTGACGTGTGAGACTGCCATTACAGTGCACCGTCATGGTTCTGGGAATATGTCCAACTGGAACCTGATCTGCCATTTCCTGAATCTTGACTTCCTGGAAAGGAACAAACTTTGAAGCACGAGTTGAAAGGAACAGTTGTCCCTTAGTGTTATTGGCAATACAATCATCCGAAGGACATTCAGTCATAGGCAAAAATGACTTCGTAGTGATAGGCTGGAACACCTCACTACCGCATCGATCGCAAGTATATGCGTTGATCCTGACAGCTGGCTTGACATCGGACACTCGTGTCACGATACCACGAACAGTAATTAAGCTACCGAGGTGCTCGCCTCGTACATGACGAACGGCTAGTGCCTTCGAGCCCTGTCCGCTGCTGGACTCAGACACCGTTAAAGGCTTGAAGTTCAACGTGTATCGTCGCGTCAATTCAGCTGGAAACACTGCTTGGGGTGGGCTAGCATCCATATCGGCTTCAGCAGCCATTCGCATTGTTTCATTTCGCTTGTCACGTTGCGACATGATGATATCAATAACGTCGTCCTTGAAACTAATTATTGTTAGTAACTAGGTTCATGTTGCATAATACTTCAAACTTACGATATTTCTTTAGTCTCCTTGGGCATTACGGCGTCCACGGCTTCTGCAAAAACATCGACATAGCGCTTGGTGTTTGATTGAATGGACTCGACCAGCTTGAGATCGGCGTCTTCGGGAAGAGATTTTTCATACTATGAGGGGGGTAGCAAAAGTCAGAATTGTTGAACACTTCTGCGTGAATTGGAGCAGGAGGGACATACTGTTGCCAAATCGTCCAATTCAATCAAGATACTGTTGCTATCCCTATTTGCGACATCTTGGAGTATCCGCATATATTTCGTCTTTGGATCACGACGCGCACCACCCTCGGTTTCAACATCATCCATAAAATCGTATTCGTCATCGGTACGGTCGCCATCAATGCGCAGGCCCTGGATAGCCTCTGTCGCAGCCGCTTCTGAGGCTGACTCGAAGCTCTTGAAGTCTTTTAAGAAGTCCTTGAAGGCCTCCTGTTGGGCGGCGTAGTCTACCGGTGCAGGATATTGAAGCAGAGCCATATTGGCGCAAGAAAGACGAGACAGTAGACACTCGTCTGTATGCGACCAAAGTAATTGTAATAGCGACAGAGGTGCGTAGTCTTATATGGCCTGCATACAAGGGTTCAAGTGGTGTTGTCGAAGAAATTGGAGGTTGGTGGATGCCAAACTTGGGCATCGGCGCTAACCCAAAACTTGCAAAGCGAAAGAACGCGTCGCAGTCGCGCAACACGTGGAACGCGTCCAACATTCCTTAATTGATCACTAGTCCTGAAATGGAATAGTTCATAAGTCACGTGAACCGGCGCGGATTAACCCTCGGTTCGGTGGTCGGCCTTCCCCATCCCAGCTTCTGTTGTGGAGAAGCTCAAGCCGAGAGCGACATCGTTCATCGCATACTTAGTAGCCGGCGACAACTATGTGGACTACGAACATCACTTCCATTCTTCACCTTTTATTTCTCTGACCCGCTTATAGGGAGCCTCCATTTTAAAATCGCATGCGGGTACAGGTTTGTTCTTTTGCGCCATGGCTCCCAGCAGAAAGACTGCCACGACTGCCGAAGTCGCTTTGGTACCCCTCAAGTCGTGTCTCGTGAACTTGCCAACTCCGGTCGTTTCGCTGTTGGTAAATGCTAATGCAGTAAGGGCGCATATTTGCTGAGCAAATTTGAATTAAGCCATACTGATTGTACCATTCTAGGCCGCTCAAAATGTCATTGTCGAGTTACAGTATCGGCCATCGAATTCGCAGTCTACCGCTCAAAAGTCATCTTACCTAGGATGGACGGGCATGCCGAGTAAACGGAAGTTAGCACCAGTGGTTAGCAGAGATGGTATCAATTCGAATACATCTTCCCGAGAACAAGAAGTTTCATCTATCGAGATTGACACCACCTTTGCCAGGGTGTTGGGTCTAACGGAGGGTCAGAAGGTCGGATTATTTCTACACCTTGACAATCCGATTGCCCAGACTGTCAACATCGAACCGTTGACACCGGCTGATTGGGAGAGTATGTATAGCCACTGCACCTTTTGGAACCTGCTCTCACAAATTTTAGTTATCGAACTACATGCTTCGTTCCTGGAATTGAATTTGCTACACCAAATCCGAGCTCTTCCCAACCCCGGCTATACCAGCCCAGGATCTACCCCAGCGAACCATTTACACCCACTTACATTACATCTTTCACCGACGTCCACCGCGAATATAGTCGTTACCTCGTTGACCCCCGCTCCTCCTGCGACATCGCCTTTTGCTAAGATTGCGCCTGATGCGGAAGTCATAGTGGCACCGAAAGTTCGACCCAAATCCGGTAGGGCCAATAGAGGGGAGAATAGAAGTACGACAAGTAATAGTCGCAAGAGTGTTGGTGGGAGAAGTAGCAGCAGTACGGTGAGGCCGAAAAGCCGGGGCTCTGAATCCGACGAACATGCTGTCTACTTTCGAGGTGTGGACAGGCAACATGTCAGAGACTGGTTTGATGAAGAAAACTCCGGTCATTCCAATGATGGCCTGAAGGTATGGGTTGATCGGAGTGTACTTTCAAGTCATGAGCTCCGCGGGAATCAATGGGTCGCTGTTTCTATCATCCAGCCAGCAGGACTACAGCTTCCAGTCGACCCGCAGCAACAGTTGCAACAAAAGGAACAAGAATCAGGCGATGCTGGACGACTGTCGACTAAGATTGTGGCCAAGATTCAACCATGGGATGATGCTCCTGACTCTAAGCACGTTGCTATCTCATCGCGTCTCTGCGAAGTCCTCAATTGCTCAGGTATTATGGGAGGTATTGTCCGCGTGGAAGCTGCTCCCGCTCAGTTAAGCTCTTCTTCTATCAAGGCAATCAAAATATACCCATTCATGTCAGATGTCTCAAAGAAAAGAGATGGCCTCAAATTTGGAGGAGAAACAGCTGCATCTCGCACCGCACTGGGCGAACGAATCAAGTTCACATATGGCAGTACTGGTTCAAACTCTGGTATCATGTCAGGGCCTCTTACAGACGGAATGCTACTCCCAGCAGTTCATAATCAGTTTTCTATGGGAGCGTTTGATGGCGGCATCTTGCGATTTGACCCACCTTTGAAAAGTACGGAAGGTGTATCTTTGACCGGATGGATACTTGGATCAGAAAGCAAGTTCATCGTTGATGTACAGCCAGATGTACCAAAACCCATAGACACGACGTTGTCAAGTGTACCTACAGACGAGCAGCTACCTCCAATACCGCCGAATATGGTTGGGATTGACTCACTCATCAACCAGAGCCTTACAAATCTGTCGAGAGGATCGTCCATTTTGTTGACTGGGGGTCTCGGGTCTGGGAAGACATCACTATGCCAGTTGCTGGCGGCTCGGCTGCGGGAAGAACAACTTTGTAATGTATCTTATTTCCCCTGTCGCAAGCTGGTCACAGATGAGACCCGCGTATCTACCATTAAAGAGACATTGAACCGCCAGTTCATGTCTGCATCCTGGTGCGCTCGCCTTGGTGGTACAGCTCTTGTGATTCTCGATGACCTGGACAAACTCTGCCCTGTGGAGACGGAACTCCAAGTTGGAGGAGAAAATGGGAGAAGTCGCCAGGTCAGCGAAATTATTTGCGCGATTGTTCGCCAGTATTGTACACCGACGTCTTCCGTGGTTTTTTTAGCCACAGCACAGTCAAAAGAATCTTTGAACAATATCATCGTTGGCGGCCATGTGGTGCGGGAAATCTTGACTTTAAAGGCACCGGGTAAGGAAGGTCGACGGAAAGTGTTGGATAAACTTATGAGCCAGGATAAAGAAGACCATGCACTCAAAGGTCACCATCTCAATCAAAGTGGATCAACTGAAGATTCCTGGCTGGACCCGTCAAACCCTGGAAGCCGGCCAAGTTCGTCCGGAGCAGATGGCTTTGTCCTAGCTCGCGACTTGGACCTTCTAGATTTGGCAGGCAAGACAGATGGCTACATGCCTGGTGATCTTGTGCTGTTAGTATCTCGAGCCAGAAACGAAGCTTTGATTCGATCAGTGCAGGACACGAGTGCGGATTCAACAAAAGTCACACTGACAATGGGCGATTTTGAGCGAGCCTTGAAAGGATTTACTCCGGCATCCCTTCGAAACGTTACATTGACATCTTCTTCAACGACATTTTCCTCTATAGGCGGTCTTCATGCCACCCGTCAAACTCTTTTGGAAACCTTGGAATATCCTACGAAATATGCGCCTATTTTCGCACAGTGTCCTCTTCGACTACGATCAGGCCTGTTACTATATGGCTTTCCTGGCTGTGGTAAGACATTACTTGCCAGCGCGGTAGCTGGTGAGTGTGGCCTAAATTTCATCAGTGTGAAGGGTCCGGAAATCTTGAACAAGTATATCGGAGCAAGTGAGAAAAGTGTCCGTGACCTTTTTGAACGCGCCGAGGCTGCGCGACCTTGTATTTTATTTTTTGATGAGTTCGACAGTATCGCGCCTAAACGTGGACATGACTCAACTGGTGTCACGGATCGAGTGGTTAATCAGCTGTTGACGCAGATGGATGGTGCCGAGGGTCTTTCCGGTGTGTATGTACTAGCAGCAACTTCGAGACCGGACTTGATTGACCCGGCTTTGCTGCGTCCTGGACGTCTCGACAAGAGCCTTTTGTGCGATATGCCCTCGCATGATGACCGAATTGATATCATTCAAGCCGTGAGCAAGAAACTCAACCTAGGCGCGGATGTCCAGTCTCGTGTTGGAGAAATTGCTTCTCGGACAGAAGGGTATTCTGGTGCAGATATTCAGGCTGTTATATACAATGCCCATCTTGAGGCAATTCACGATCTTCTAGGTGATCGCTCAACGCCGGCGTCAGGTTCTGCAACCAAGAAGACAAATGGCGCGCAAACCAACGGATCAGAAGTATCAAGCAAGTCATTTATACAATTTCTCTACTCCGAGCAAGAAGCAGAGAAATCGAATGCTAGCGTCAACTCTAAACTTGACCCTCCAGCAGTCATCGCTGCGAGATTGACAGCCCTGAAACTGGCACGACGCCGTCAGCGACAGGCCGAACATGGTACATACGACACTGCCGATGGCCAAGACCAGCAACGAGCCAACGGCACAGCGACGGATAATGCTAGCGATGAAGTCATTATCCAGTGGCAGCATGTTGAGCGATCATTGTCGACGACTCGCTGCTCTCTGAGCGACCGGGAACGGCGACGCTTAGAAGCTATCTACCGCGAGTTTGTGGTTGGACGAAATGGGGAGATGCCGAATGGTGAAGGTGCGAGAGAAGTTGGGGGGAGGACAAGCTTGATGTGATGATCTTTGTATACCCTTGTATATATGGACATACTCATGTACGCCTATATGATGATTTGTACATCTTGTTGTATATAACAATACCAAATACGTATATTGGAATAGCATTCTGCGGAAAATTCAGGCACAGTAAAACATGGCGGGCCACATGTATTTGTCATTTTGTGACAGGGAAATTAGCCCTAATTAAAAGGCTGCATATGTGTTTGCCAGCTGACTTAGCTCAGAGCATCAGCCTCACAGCCTCGCAGCCTTTGCAGCCTTGCAGCCTTTAATGTAAATTTCAAAGATTTTTTTTGTGTACGCTGGTCTTTTCTCCATTTTATCTCTCTCGTAAATCTTGAGCACAAGACCTTGCAAACGCTTCTCAATTACTTGTCACACAATGACTTGTGTCCACGTTGGAGAATCTAACCCCGACATTGCTGGATCAGGAGTCAGAGTGTCGCTCCTCAACCATAGTCCGGCACGTCGAGAAGCTGACTTGATTGTTTTTCTAGATTATCTACTCCTTTGTGATCCAGGCCGGATTTTCATTCGTACTTTCGATATGGTCAACTACAATCGATGGGACCCTGCTGCCCCTGGTTACAGGTTTTCAGTATTTTTTTTGCCCTTCTAGGAATAGGAGAGAAACCTCAAAAGGCGCTTAAAAAAAGAGATGATCTATCTAAAGAACAAAAGTTAAAACAACTGTATATTGAGAAGGTGTCCGCGACCATCAGTGACGTACAGACAATAAACGGTAGGGGAATCGAATTGATTCTTGTTCCTGCAAGAACTAACGTTAGGAAGGAATATCGCTTCTCATTGGGGCTATGGCTCAATATCGCTCTTTGAGTCTTTACCACTATCATGTTATCTATGATATCGTTAATTTGACTGGGTAGGTTGTCTAGACCTAAGCCGCTTTGTTATTTTAATATGGAAGAAATGACTAAAACCTCCCCTTTAGCATCTCGGTCTGCGCCGGTCTCATCAATGTCATTGGAACCAAGACCGCCCATAATCGTGATCGCCTCTTCTTGGTCATTATCTTCATTTGTCTCTATCTCGCTTTCGTCGTCATCTTTGGCATCAGACTACAGATGTGGGATGACAACCTCCCTGGACGATGCTACTATGCCAACAGAGTCCTTTCGCTGGGCTACTACCACTCTCTAGGCGATAGAGTGTATCTCGCATTGACCTGTGCTTACTTCTTCTTGAGTTTGATATTCTGCGGCCTCGTTGCGCTGGGTACAATGCCACTGATACACGAGTACCCGGTTCTAGAGTTCCTAACAGCTCAACAACAGGAGAATCAATCTATGCTGGGACACATATCAGCCGCCGTTTCGGAGGCAGCAAGGTTACTGCGTCTAAACCGCCTGTTTCCCAAGATTCCCCGACTATCTCGAAGAAGGGACAAGTGGCTTGAGGTGTGGTCGATGCCTAACCCGAAGCTTATTACCCTGTCTCTGGCAATGGTTCAGTACCCGTTACACATTTATGCCGTCTTTACCCTGCGACAGACAAACGAGAACCTTCTAAATGGAGACTCGGAGAATTACTGGGGCTTCGGCCAGGTTGTTGCTCTGGTCTTGTTGGCATCGTCGGTGCTTCAGGGATTTCGGGCTATACTCGGTATGTGTTCCAACTTGTACCTTGATTTGTAAGTATATTTACTGATATGGGATTTAATAGGTTACTATAGAGCGAAGAAAGAAAAGTGGTTCATCACGCCGCCGGCAAGGAGGAATAGTGCTTGATTATTTGAGTTGGATCATTTTTGACAACATACATAGACAGACGAACCCGTCATTCGTTGGAAAATGCGTTTTGTGGGATAAGTTTTTCCTAAATCAATGAATTTTCTGGGTGTCAGACCAGACATGAATAGATTCTAGGCTTGATTTAAACGACAGGACGATCGTTGTCAGTATGTTACTTTGAATCAATCCCTATTACTGACTATGGTGATATTAATTGTCTGGAAGACCCTCCCCTTCAGAAAGGTGAGAAAAAGCCATCAGATACTTATTGAACCGATGTCTCGTGGTCGTCAAGTCAATAATATATAACCATACCCATTTCCACCCAAACAATAGAAAATTGGCCAACTCAATGTTTCGATTCTTTGATCTTGTTGATACAGATTGTATTCTGTTGATTTTATGACTTCCATTTAAAATACATAGAGTCTCCCTCCTTGGAGCAAAAACATATAACCCAATGAAGCTATTTCGAGAAGTTAGGGCTAACTAAGTACCCCAAGTACGTACGTACGTACACAGTAGATCCACTCTTTTAGCCTCTAGAGCTAATAAGCTCGAGTCTTGGCAATCCGTACTTCCTATTTGGGTAAGGTTATTGGCATCAGATTGTTGGAGCTAATACTTTTGTGTGTATATCAGTAGATCAAATAACGGAGCACTTCATAGGCGGATAATGAGAGAGGGTAACGATAAAAGATGCTGTCGCTCCTTCCAAGTGTTTATCTTCAATTAAATCGCATCTCTTCTAAGCACTATACTTGAAAAACCAAACTACAAAATGCACCTCCTAGCAAAGATTTCGAGCCCCATTCTCGGAGTGACTTCAAAGGCGAGTCCTCCATGCCATTCGCGACCGCTTCTCATCACGCAAAACAAGCTTCTCCTGACTCTTCCAGCACAGAAAATGTTCAACTCAAGACCGGAACTGATAAAACAATCTCAGTGGAATCATCGACCACACCAATGAGAAACGCGAGAGCGAAACAACCGAAGTCGAATAATTGCCTCGAATTCGATCATGTACATGTCTTCGACCAAGACGAGGTTGTTTGGAAACTCGACAAAATCGCCGACAGCGTGCGAGAACCAACCCAAAAAGAACCCACAGTAGAAGAAACAGAAGACGTTAAACTCAATAAAAAAAAGACGCACGGCGAAACTGAGTTGCACGAGCCGTGGCTTTGATATATCCAAACCTAACCTGGGTTACATCAGAGGAAGGGGAGGGATTTGAGGAATTCCAAGGAATAAACCAATAACTACAATGACTGGAGGGCACATGCTGTTTGCGTGAGTACCCAAGTCTCTGCTAGGATGGGAAATGTACTCAGGAGTTGAAAGAGACCGGTGCTGTAGTTACCTTCTCAATAGATCCATATGTTTTAAAACCATAGTATGTACCAGACAAATTCGACGAGAAATCAATAATGCTTCCATATCCCCCTGGACCCAATCTCACCGACATGACCGTCCGGATCCTCGAAATAGACACTCTTCCCTCCAAGTTCCCAATCCATTCTACCTAGTATACGGACACCGAGTTTGTCGAAATGAGTAGACCATTCATCTACATCCCGAGGAGATTTGACGGCGAAACAGAAGTGTTGTTTCAAACTATTTCCATTTTGGAAAAGAGACTCGGTCGGGCCGTGACCCGGGATGACGCCATGTGATTTTTCGGAGTTTACGGTGATGTCTTGATGCGTCGCGCCTAGTTTGAAGAGGAGGAGGGTCGTGGAGCCGAGGTTGAATGCGGTGACTCTTGGCTGGGGTTAATCCATTACTGTCAGTCTTGACATCTAGGTCAGTTGGAGGATAATCGTACGGTAGCTAGAAAAGGCTCCATGTTCAAGGCCGATTTATAGAAATTGGCCGATTTCTCTATATCGCGTACGTAGAGACATGTTTCAAGGATGTGGGATATAGGTGGTGGTGAAGTAGACATTTTCATGAACGGTGCTCTGTGTCGTGTTACTGTACAATAACAGATAGCAATTCTGCTCGATCGTAGAAAGGACATTTCAAGAGTAGGTTGATTGAAGATACACTTGGCGATAACCTGTGATGTTGTTGAAAGTAACTTAATGACTAATAGTAAGTTACCCGCCTAGAACGACAAAATTATGAAGCCATCACGGTCACCAGATCAATGCATGTGGGGATGACGTAAGGGACTGGCACCCATGAAGCTTAATTATCGGCATTCCAAAAATAACAATTTTGATTTAATAATAGCTATAGATTTCTATAGATGTTTATCGTGCAAGTTGATCGTTCATATAACGCCCCAAGCCTATACTCATTCCAGCCATATCAACTCATATACTACGTACCTCAGTGAGCATCACAACGTAGATGTCTTGGACAATGTTGTCGGATTATGCGCGACTCGATCACCATGCTGGTCTATGAAAATAACCTGCGTATCATGACTGTTACTCTAACATATCCCCAAAAGAGACTGCACGCCAAATACCTTGGGCGGGTTAGCCACAGCCTCCTGTCGAGCTTCGCGTTCATCCATGACGATTTTCTGGACCTTAGTTATCGACCATATGTTAGTAAAAATGTTCCTACATCAATTGATATAGAGGAGGAACTGTGATTAATGAAAAGAACGGGGGATAAGTACGTACATCTCCCTCTCGGACGCCGCCACGATACCGTGTCCAGACGTGGTCGCCTTCTTGGATGTCTTCGTCTTTGCGATCTTTGACTCGTTCGACGGACATTATGTTTCTGATGACTGTTCTGGTGTTTTGATGAAGCAGATTTATAGAGCTTGAATTGATGTGAATTGATGTTTATCTATATAATCTACGAATGTGTTCTTATATGAGGCGATGTTCCTGACATCATGGTGATGAATATTGATCCATCCATTGTTCGATAACTCTATTATAATGTTTTGCTTCCGTTAATTTTAGTGACAATATGCTGTCGCCGGAAAGGCAGCATGGATGTATCATATTCAGTATAAACGTCTGTCGACGTGATGCCGTTGTCAAATGAGTCTATGTAGGGTTAAGGCTAACATCCCCTGATTTGGGCCCAAGCAGTCGGGGTGCATAAATGCTACATCATGCACTCCACCTCCACAATATCACAATAATACGATCTGATATTATTCACAGAATGATACATTCTTGGAATTGTCGTACGTGTCCCTTTTCTATTTAATCACAAGAAAAGGACCCCAATGTGATCTTCGCGATCATCTGCAGAGAGTGTAAGTGACTTTGAGGTTTCAAGCACATACTGGTATTGATTCTCGGATGTCTTAGGCTATCTGACGTACGTGAACGTGGTACGTATTGAATATGTGTCGCAACTATAAGCTGCACGACATTGACTACGGAGTACGTCGTATATGTTGTGGGCTACTCTCTTATGGATGGGTTGAATATAAAAAAGCTTATCGATCTCGATAAGGCATGATAAGCAGTCGGTTACGTGGCCGCTGATTGGACTGATGGTACTTCCAGTCGTTGCAACTGTTACATCTTACAGGCTGCGACATTAAATTACTGTTACCGTACTCAAACATCTGTGTATAATTAATTATTATTCATAGCTTAGTTGTGTGTATATATTCGAATATCATGTACCTGATAGTATGTTGATACAGAAACAGGGATAGTTACTGTCTATGTGTGTTTATTGTCAGTTGCGCAACGTCGCAGCGATAGCCGAACCGATCGCCATCCCCTTACAGCTTGCTTACATCGTACGTAGGAATGAGCTGGTCGAAGGATTACTCTGTACGTAACTCGAATTGCTCATAGTTAAAGTCCATGTTTCATGTTTCAGGATGTCTGTCGATGACTAACTAGTAACCTAGACGGTCCAGCTCAACAGAAACACAGATTTAGCTTAAGATGCTAGATGTAACTCTATCAGAAGCCAGCCTGTGCCCTCCAACTACGGTACAGCCTCCGGAACATCCTAGCAAACTAATCTGTCGCTAGTGCCCGAACGACAGGCGACCACGCGGCAGCCTTGGCATGGGTTTGGCTGCGGCATTACTACAAGCAGCAGTAGTAGTAGATGTAACTGTCTCAAACTTGAATCTTCTTCTCATTGGTATTGTTTGTTAGTTGCATGGCGGATAGTTAACAAGTCGATGCACTACGGGAACAAACCCTAAGCCCCTAGGCAGATGAATGCTGACTGAGCTTACAGAGCGTGTCTAACAAAAAACCCCTTAGTTAAAAGTACAGAGCAACTTACCGGGAATTGTGGCCGAGACAGCGTGTAGTAGCCACGCCGGTTGGGTGCTGTGGAGCCGACCCGATTGGAAATGAAAAGGGAAAAGGGAAAAGGGAAAGATCCAATGCGACGCTGAAAGAGGAAGGAAGTTGCAGGAGGCACCCAGAATTAGGGTTAGCCCTGATACAACTTCCAATTGCGTACGGAGAACGGTACTATGGACAATCGGCCAGTTCGTAGCACCATCGTACATAAACTAGTGCAGTATGTCTACACTACTCGTAGCATGTAATACTATGTGTGTCTGGTGCAGTGATGGCACGGTGTCGGTCGGGTATCCGATGAGGGCTGATAGCAGGCAGCATCCAAACAGAGTAAATGTTGTCGCATGCAGCCCACTTTTTCTTCTTTGCCCGCCGCTAGTGTGACTGTGTTACACTGCCCATCGCTCAATCAGCGCCCGCGTACTACTCCGCTTGCAGACTAGCGTGTCTGCTTTTAGATGTATCCCGTGTCGACCAATCAGACCACGACGGTTCTGTTGATGTACAAGTATACGATTGAACATACGCCTTAGGATGCATGGCATGATCTTCTGGCGAGTTGGCATGGTAGATCTGACTCTGTCTGTAGTAATCCCAGGTTCAACCCAACGATAATCCAAATATTGGACAGTGGTACAGTACGTGCCACTGCAATCGCCATACGATACCGTCTAAAGATTATTGCCATCGGCTACCACATAGTCTAACAGTCGAAGTGTTCGGACTCCAAATACCGGTGATATCCGCACAAGGGTGCGAAACACATATTTCGTGGTACCTCTACACTTCAATGCTGCCGTCAATCCGATCCCTATTATACGGAGCCAGACGAAGCCACTCGGTTAGATCCGTGGCATTCAGCTGAGGCCTACCATTCACACCACATTAGTGGACTCAGGACCGTGGTAGCTGCACTTACAACATACTCGCTCGTATCGGAACGTTGCTTTATTTAGGGAATGACCTTGATATGCTTGCTCCATAGCATCTGGTTGGCTATCATACTACCGCATTATCCATAATAGATAGACACTCAAATCTCCATCAATAATACCATCCATAAGCATAACTCTCACATACTCGAGAGAGGAAATGCATGCATACATACTACATGGACAGTGGAGGCCGAATCGGGCTAGCGGAACTGAATAAGCAGATCTTCCCGAGCAGATGCCACTGCTACCTCACCGCGTCATACTTCCTAACAAACTAACAAAATGTTACTACCACTACCACCTTAACTTTGTTCGTTACCTTGCCTAACTCGTTTCTCTGCTTCCCCATAAACAACTTCGGTCTCCTTACTTTTGTTTCTTCTTATCTCTCTCTCTCCCTCTTTCTGTCTCTATCTTTTCCTTTTATTCTATTCCGCCCCTTCTTCTTATTACTACTATTACTACTACTGCTGCTACTACTACTACGTACTACTCGTTACCAGGACCCTTATCTACTGTATACACATCCCGCTCCGCTCGGGATCCTCCATCAGCTCCCCGGAATTGGAGTAATTAACATTCCATACCTGGCTGGTTCCCGGAGCAAAATACCATTTGCGAAAATAAAAACAACACTATAACTACCCCAGCAGGAGAACTGAAACAAAAGAACAATTGACATTTTAATTTTTCTCTCGGCTTTTCGTTTCGTCGCAAATATCTATCTGTCTTCCGGCTCGTCGTTCCTTCCCCTCATTACAGCGACCCGCTTATGGTCTCCAACTCTATACTATATATTGTATACGAACAGCATTTTCGCTAACCACCTCTTTCCTTTGAGCAGCTAACAGCTTGCTCGGAGGAAACGGTGCTGGTCGCAAGTTTCACCTCGAACGAATCGAATCGAATTGCTTCTCCCCGTTCACTACAGTCAACATGACCCCGTCGCTCGTTAAAGTACTGCATCGCATGCAGGAGCTCTTCCACAACCTGGTCGCTGCCCTCGAAGCCGCCTTCTTCGGAGAAACCGCACGCCGACGGCGCTCGGTATACAGTCGTCATGGTCGCAAGCGACGTCGCTCGCTTGAGGAATTGGCCCAGGAAATCGACCGGCTGTTCAATGCACATTTGAGTGTACAGAACATGTTGAGCATGTCCGCCAAGATCAAAGACCAGCTCAAGTCGTCCTTGCAATCGAACCCGTCCTGCATGCTTCCGTCGTACAACCATGCTTTACCCACGGGAAAGGAGACGGGTACTTTTCTGGCGTTGGATGTGGGCGGGTCGACTTTCCGTGTTGCCTTGATTGAGTTGGGTGGGAGAGAAGAAGGCATGAAGATTGTCAGTTCGACGTCGATGGTGATTGATGAGGAGGTCAAGGCGTTGCAAGGAACTGACTTTTTCGACTGGATGGCAAAACGTATTGATAAGTTTTTGACTGGAGTGGACGCGAAATACGGTCGGGAAGAGACTCCCCTATCAATTGGACTATCATGGTCGTTCCCTGTTGACCAGACGTCTGCCAGCAGTGGAAACATTCAGGGAATGGGCAAAGGGTTCCGCTGTTCGGACTCGGTGTTGGGACAGGAGCTAGGCGGTTTGATTGTGTCTGCGTGCCGGAAGCTTTCGTTGAATGTCCGCATGGATGCGATTGTGAATGATAGCTCTGCCACTTTGTTGACGCGCGCCTACGTCGACCCCAAGACTCGCATGTCTCTTATTCTTGGAACGGGTACAAATGCGGCTGTGCATTTTCCTGTCCATGAAATCGGTCTCTCCAAGTTTGGTGTCAGGCCCCCTGGATGGTTCGATCGTGCCAAACATGTTATTATCAACACTGAATTGAGTATGTTTGGTGGTGATGTGCTCCCGATGACACGATGGGATGATTACCTTAACCGCACGCATCTACGTCCGGACTTTCAACCCTTGGAATATATGATCACTGGTCGTTATCTCGGAGAGATTGTGCGGTTGATTATTATTGAGGCTGTTGAGACGGCATCATTGTTTGGTGGCGATTTGCCTCATTCCATGAAGGAGCCGTACTCGTTAGACACGGCGATTGTTGCATTTATTGAGGGTGACAACTCTCCGTCGCTCGCTCCGTCTGCAGCTCTTTTACAGAAGAACCATACTTTCTCCACTACACCAACAATAGAGGACTTGGCCTTTGTCAAACATGTATGCAAATGCGTGTCGAACCGTTCGGCGGGTTACTTGTCCACTGCCATCTACAGTATGTGGTGTCTACGTAATGAGGCCGAGTTTCCAGTTGACTCGACGACGGAGGCTGTCAAGAAACTCGAGCCTCAAGAGGTTACTGTCACGGAACTCGAGCAGCCCACCAAGACTTTGAGCATCGCCTGTGACGGAAGTGTGATTAATAAATACCCCGGATTCCGGGACAGATGTCAATCGTACCTCGACATCTTGACACGGGAAACCAGTGATTCGACCGCAAAAGCGGAGGACAAGCCTTCGATTACATTGGAGCTTGCGCATGAGAGTGCCATTTGCGGTGCCGCGGTAGCAGTTGCGATTGCCGTTGCCGAGCGAGAGTCTTAACATTGAGGTCACGTTGAAAACAATCTTGATGAATTTTCATTTCTTTCTCTCCTTTTCCTTGCATAGGGTGGTGTTCGGAATAGGCGTTTACTATACTTTTTAAGAATCATGCTCTCAACATTTCTGGTCTATCATATCATTTGTAATGGGGCCCCCTTTTCATGCATATATATTGGATCTCATTTGGTGCCTTTCCTGTTTCCATTTAATACGTCCTATCAAGCAAGCTAGCCTATTATGTGTTTA
This sequence comes from Talaromyces marneffei, assembly GCF_009556855.1. NCBI lineage: Eukaryota > Fungi > Ascomycota > Eurotiomycetes > Eurotiales > Trichocomaceae > Talaromyces > Talaromyces marneffei. The sequence goes on along the minus strand of NC_072351.1, from coordinate 1,332,884 downwards.
TCAGACATGACTTGTTATTCGCGTCTGGGTGCATAGAGGGGAAGTCTGAGGATAAAATGTCCTATTACAGATGATGCTTTAATGTATTGGTCTACTCTATGAGCACAAGTCAACTAGTAAATCCAGAATCCTCCTCTTCAATACCTCCAACTCCTCTTTGGATATTTTCGTCGTCGTAGTCGTCGTCATTGCCGTATGCTCTCCTGCCCCAGCCGTCACCGTTCCCCCCTTTTCATCTTCAATAGTAGATACTAGACTCCGATCAATACAAAAAAAAGGAACCCCCAATCTGCATAATTCAGTCTCCATGGCCCTCGCCATGTCGAGCGATGCTTGGTACACTTTTGAGTCGTAGGCCTTGAGTTCTGTTGCATTTTCTTGAGATATTTTCCCCTTCCTTTTTGTCAGCATATCTTAGGTAGCCTATGTATGGGGGCGATGAGAGGACGTACAGTTGTGCCCTCGGGACTAGTCGCATTCGTACTTGCACCTGCACTACTCGCGCCGACGGATTTCCTACACCAATCAGCTCACCCACTTTATACAACACATACTTAGGGAGTGTATAAGGCAACATACAAAACCTCCTCAATCCTCCTCCTCTTCTCTTCTCTGGCCGCCTGCTTCTCGATCAATGCCTCACGCGCCTTCCACCACGTTCGCTCATGCTCCCGTTGGGATTTGATGAGGTGTTGGATCCGGGTGGAGAAGTCTTGGTTTTGGGCTGTAAGGTGCATTATGTGTTTTAGGGCGGGGGACCATGTCACTATTTGTGAGGGTGGGGGGTGTTGTTTGGTATTTGGTTTTTGTATGGGAGTTGGTGTTGACCTTGATGTTGGAGCTAGATGGGTGGGAGGTTGCTGTTGCTGCTGCGATGGTGGTGGTGTTGAGGACGGGTTTGCAAAGGCAGAGAGTGTCCTCAGGACCGAGGACAGATCTGGATTCGTTGACATATCTACTTTATTACAAGAAAATTGTAAATATCGTAAAGGGTAAGGTAGGGTAGGAGGCTAAGAGTAGATGTCAGATGTTCGGGGTGGGTTCCGCCTCCAAATGCTCTGATTGGTCAGATGCTGACAAGTCAACGACCGACCTCTAAAAATTTCCCAGGCGGACCGACGGACCTCATCTCATCCAACTCGGTATTAATCATCCCACATACGATGAGCATATACTAATAACCCCAATTGCTCTTCGCTCCCTGCATAATATCTTTCTCGGGAAATATACCAACATGTCCCGCTCAGCAGCAGACGCAACCCGCTTCACGGCCACAGGACCGTATGTCAGTTCCAAAGCTCCATACCGACTTCCGGACTCCTTGACAACAAATAAACAATCGCCTCCTTCCACCTCTCAGTCTACATCAACCTCCTCGATACAAAGCCCCTCTAATCAGAATTCGTCATCACCGCCAGGCGAAACACCAAGACAAAAAGTCGAGCGTCTCCGTGCCCAAGCGCGCTCCGCCCGCCTCGCACAGAGCGGCAATGCATTCGATAGGATAATCGAGAGGGGTCGAAGGGTGGCTAATAGTGCTCACAAAGTGATGATTTATACCCTCATCACCGCATCTGGTATTTCCCTCCTTTTTTCACTTTTACTCTCCATAAAAAAGCTGCAATGCTAACGGGGGACAGGCGTCTGCGGCGCTCTAACACTCTACTCCGTCGTATCCCTTACAATGTGGAACCGCCGCCAGCGTGAACTCTGGCTTGACAGACAACTCCAAGACCTACAGGCTGCACGCGAAGCATATATCGCCGGCACCGCGACGGCCGAACAACTCGAGATTCTGCGCAACGAGAAAATCGGCGAGATTGAGCAGCAAAAACGTAAAGAGGCCGACGAGCAGAAGTTGTGGAATAGGACGAAGAAGTTCTTGTTCGAAGGGTTGAAGAAGGACGATGTTCCTGACATGGTCACCTCTGCGGCTACAGCGACGGGGGCGACGACGACGGAGTTGATAAATAGCAAGAAGTCCGAAGGAGAGGCGACATCTTTCGGAATATTGGAGGCTGTGAATGCGAAGAAAGCAGAGGCACAGAGCAATATTAATGCTCAAGGACCTGGGTCGTTGGATGCGTTGGCATCGAATGTCGAGACCACGGCAAAGCAATCTGTCAAGGGCTGGACGAGTTGGATATGGGGACGATAATCTCCTCGCCTCTCTGTCTGCATGATATTGTGTGGGTGTGTGTGTGTGTGTGTGACTAGAAAAACAATGTATTATTGACTAACCACTTCTCTCTACTGGCTCTGACTTACAAGATTTGTCTGGTTTGGGATCACATCCGGCGTTTTGGCATTTTGTTCTTTTCTATTGCTGTATTATTGGGCATTTCCCTGTTTCTTCAAGATGATGGTATACTTTCTCGAGTGTATGCTTGGTTAGGTATATGGATAAGTAATGGATGTACATACAATCTCATAGACTACGACTTATTTACTAGGGGGTAAAATGGTAGAGGAGTCGTTCATTCTCATGGATCATACAAACAGTAGCCAGAATCTGGCTTTTTTTTAAAGAAAAAAAAAGACATCTTTAGCAATGCAAGTGCAAAACCTAAGCACTTCCATTACTCTTAACGACAGCCCGACGCGCACGAACCGCCTCAGCCAAATCCTCAAGCACAACCACAGTCGACTCCCAATCAATACAGGCATCAGTAATACTAACACCCTTTTTGAGGCCGGATGGTCCCTCAGGTGGAACCTTTTGGTTTCCTTCGTTGATATTCGACTCAATCATCACACCGATAATGGCGGTTTCGCCCTCACGCAATTGGTCCGAGACCTCCTTTGCGACGAGGGGTTGGTTGCGATGATTCTTCTTGGAGTTTCCGTGCGAGCAGTCCACCATCATGATCTCGCGTTGTTTGCGGGAACGCAAAGCCTCGCGGCCGGCCTTGATGCTTTCCCGGTCGTAGTTGGTACCCTTTGTACCGCCACGGAGAATCACGAAGCCGTGCTCATTTCCAGAGGTTTTGGTAATAGCGGCAAGACCTTCCTTGGTGACGCCAAGGAAATGGTGAGGATGCGATGCGGCGCCAATAGCGTCAATGGCAACTCCCAAGTTACCGTCTGTGCCGTTCTTGTATCCGATGGGGAAACTGAGACCGGATGCCAACTCGCGGTGCAGTTGGGATTCAGTGGTTCGTGCGCCGATGGCGCCCACGGAGATCAGATCGGCTAGATACTGGGGGGAGATGGTATCGAGCATTTCACTGGCAATCGGGACTCCGAGACTGGTCAGATCTGCGTACAACTTCCTCGAAACTTGAAGGCCCTTGTTGATGTTGAAGGATTCGTTGATATCAGGATCGTTGACGAGGCCTTTCCATCCTACTGTTGTGCGAGGCTTCTCAAGGTAAGCGCGCATGATGATGCAGAGGTCGCCGGCGAGTTTGTCGGAGAGCGCTTTGAGGCGATGAGCATATTCGATGGCGGTTTCGGGGTCGTGGATGGAGCAAGGTCCTACGACGACGAGGAGACGGTCATCGCGCTGTTCGATGATTTCGATGGCCTGGTTGCGGCCTGATTTGACGGTTTCGACTGATCTGGCGGGCTTCGTCAAGTTAGCTATTTGCTGTACGCATCTGACTTTGTGGTTTCATGTTGACTCACCGAGGGAATTTGAGTCTGGAGGTAATGAGGGGAGAGGAGAGGATCGTAACCCAGGACTATTCATTCGTCAATTAGCCTGTTTGTCTTCGACGTTTAGCTCACAGCACATACCGCGGGTATCGTCGTTTTGTTCTGTTTGGGGTTTGACAAGAGGCATCTTGTGGATATGTATGAAGCTTGATGAGTATCAAGAAATCTAAACAACCGCAAAGCCGATCTAAAGATGCAGCAAGGTTTTATCTGCTTTTTTTCTCCGCAAGGTCAGCTAATGACTCATAAGCATCGTACTTCAAAACTAAGACCGAATGCCACTTTGTATGCACCATTTCGGGGGGCCACGAGTCCGCGTCCGATTGTGCATCACGTACCTGACCAATGGACAGAAAACAAGTACGTATTTAAATCGCAGAGTATGCTTGTTTCCTGATCAAGAAGAAATTGTCCAAACAGCTGCCCAAAAGAATAAATACCTCGTAGAAACTAATAATTGAATATCTTAAATATTTTTGATGCCCCGCTGTCTTCGTGGGCATTTCACATGATGAAAGCGCTGCATTGACCAATCACAACCGCCAGATGCGACCACACTGCGCCGGTGTCGGCGGTGAGCCTCCAGTGGCAGAACTTGGCCATGACTCACTGGCCGCCAGCCAATCAGAGAGCTGCTTTATGAGCTCTTCGTAAGGTTTTCCCCATCCGGTATTACGGGGACAGAACGCGCGCCGGTGAGGGAATTCCGCTAGTACAAGGGCAGGATGCTGCTGTATTATTCGTTCGACCGATACATCGATTTTATTAACGTTACCTGTACTCGACAAAATTTATTTCTATAAGCACGCCCGAAGCATCGCATCATGACTGACTGTGTGAAGAGTAGAAGATCAAGTACTCTGTAGAGAGAAACGAGTATTATAACTACTTGACACCTATTAACTATACGGAGTACTTAGCATCGAGTAATAATACTATATTTGTAACCTGGAATCAAGCCATCTGAATGATCTGATAAGTCAAAGCGATAAGATGGAGCTCTGCCTTGCCGCCGCTAACCAGCAAGCTCGCCGCTAGCCCATCACGGCCAACCACTGACGGGCCGGTCAGCCTCCACTCCTCTAGACTATTTTGATAGCAGCTTAATTCTTGCCCATCTGAAACTGTCTTCTTACATCTTGCCTCCACAACCTCCCGAGACCTGGCTGTGCTGCCAGTCGCTGAAGAATCGTCCGCCCCTCATCTTGTATATCTGAAGCTGAAGCCGATGGAAAATTTTTTCGTCCGTGCCTCGCCTGTCTCATGCCGCTTTTTTGACATTCATTTCTCACATTCCGCGTCGACCGCATTGATTATTATTTAACCCCGTCGACCCCATCTGTCTCCATGAACAAAGCGGGAAAACAAAACAGTCCTGTTTCCGGCTATAATATTGCTCAGAAAGAAAACATTCTTAGAGCTAAAACTGGAATCTAAAACCGAGCCATGTCCTCGATTTTTGCAAAACGGCAGAGAGAGGACGACGTGTTGGGGTTTGGGGACTATGGGCACAAGGTACTTTTCCTTCAGTCGATTTTTGTGGTATGAGGGATCTAGAAACTAACTGCCTGTGTGATAGAAATCGCGACTTGATCAAAATATAAATACCTCGTTTCTCTCCGCGCGGTTCCCCTTCAACAGTCCCACCCTCTCGCCTCCATTACAATCCACTGAGCCATCACAAGAAACAAACAACAACAACATAGTCTTTGATAATACACTCCCCGAACCATTCCGGAAATGGCGCGAGGAAAAGAAACAGCCAGCACATTCGTCCTTGCAACACCGTCGTCCGCCAACCCTAACGCTGGATACCGCCATGGATGTCGACATGACACAGCCATCACCACTGCAAAATGGCGACAATCTATCGCCCTGGCCTACCAGTGCAAAAACAAAAGCGTTTTTGAATCACCTCCAACCGTCGCCTATCCCTCATCATCTGCTCAATCAGTCCTTGACCATCAGCGGAGGTCGCACATCTACACCGATATATAGTCATTTCACATTAAACATGAATACGGAGTTAATGGCCGATCCTTCTCAAGATATTACCAGTGTTGCTCCTACGTCTACCGCACACAAGACGAACGAATCGAGCTGGTGGCGACGACGGAGACTACCGAGTCCAATTAGCGAGGCTGGTGACATACCTGAAATGGAGCCTGCAAACAATATAGACAGAGAGACTCGGCACCAAAAAGAGTGGCCTGATTCTCCGTCTTCAATGGATGTTGATGGCGACACGCTATCTAATATGTTCCTACAAGTCCCGGAACAGAGTCTGGGATTTCCTATTCATACGCCTGCCAAGGTGAAGGCCGAAACTGAAACTATGATACCTATACCAACGACATCATCAACAACTGAACCAGCGAAACGGCCATCGGTCACGGCACCCAGACGAGAGAAGATGAGTTTCTCAATGGGGTATCGAGCCGACTGCGAGAAATGTCAAATGCGAGTTCCTGGACACTATAGTCATATTGTCCGATCTTAGATTAGGGGATAGCATCTCCCATGGTGCGATTTATGAGCTGATCGAGCCGTCAGCAGTTACGATTTTCTTCGCCTTTTTATGACTGTATTATACCCTTATATACTTTGATAGCGATGACGCATTAGGACTTTTTACTTACCATTCACTCCCTACATTACGGCTATTCAATCGTCAATATTCGATTATAATCAGTTTGGTGCCAGTGCAGTGTTTCTACAATAAGAATATTAATCCGGTGTGGCTATCCGAAGAGCTGACCTTATCCGGGCCCACATCCGAAATCTATTCCCCATAAAATGCATCTTCAACAATCTTCAATCCTTCCTCACATCGCAACATTGCATGAGTATAAACTAGCGAAGGATATCAGTACGTCCAGTGTAAGCGGCCATTTTGTAATATATCATCCTACGAAAAAACAAAACAAAAAAAATAGATTGATAGATGTTTCGTTCCTGGACATCTCCACATTATATCGTCTTAAATGTTTACCCCGGCATTCCGTCTCGGACGGACCATAGCCGATGCGCCCCAGTCGACGATTTTTGTTGAAATAGTCGGGATTACCTCCGTCTTTTCTCTGGGAGTTTTGTTTTCTAATTTATCTCGATTCTTTCCTGACATTTGACTGTATCTGTTGTTCAACCGGATACCCAAGTATTGGCATTGGAGAGAGTGTGTATAGTGAAACAGTACATAGAACTATCGCCACGAACATAATACAGAGATGGCATCACCCATCCCCCGAGGCCTCAAACAGGTCCTCCAAAAATCACCCTCCGACATAGTCATCCTCTCTTCAGTGCGCACAGCAGTCACCCGCGCCAAAAAGGGCGGTTTCAAAGACGCCTACCCCGAAGAATTACTGGCGCACGTCCTCAAAGCAACCTTGGCCGCAAACCCAAACCTCGACCCAGCACTCATTGACGATGTAGCCGTTGGCTCCGTGCTGCAAGAACTAGGTGGCGCAAAAGCTGGTCGAATGGCACAGATCCACGCTGGATTCCCGCATTCAGTTTCTTTCCATACTATTAATAGACAGTGCTCCTCTGGATTGGCGGCTATTACCACTATTGCGAATGGAATCAGGGCTGGTGCGATTAATGTCGGTGTTGGTGGTGGAATGGAGTCTATGACGAGGAATTATGGCTCAAGAGCCATTCCGACTGTGCTCTGGCCTGAGTTGAAGGAATCGCATTCCCAGGATGCGCAGGATTGTATTATGCCTATGGGTTTGACATCGGAGAATGTCGCGAGTCGATATGGTGTTTCGAGAGAGGATCAGGATGTGTTTGCGGCTCATTCGCATAAAAAGGCGGCCGCGGCTCAGGCTGCTGGTCTGTTTGATGAGGAGATTATCCCCGTTACCACGAAGTCCTATGATGCCGAGAACCCAGATGCGCCGCCGAAAGATATTACCGTGAGCAAGGATGATGGTATTCGACCCACCATCTCAGCTGAGAAGATGGCTACGCTCAAACCCGCATTCAAGGCGGATGGTACCAGCACAGCTGGAAATAGTTCGCAGGTTAGCGATGGTGCGGCTGCGACATTGCTTATGCGTCGTTCCACAGCTATGGAGCTCGGTCTTTCGTCTTCTATCAAGGGACGATGGGTCGCCAGTGCGGTCGCCGGCTGTGCCCCCGATGAGATGGGCGTTGGACCCGCATTTGCGATTCCCAAACTCCTTGCTCAGACTGGATTGGAAGTCTCTGACATCGGTATTTGGGAACTCAATGAAGCTTTCGCTTCGCAGGCGTTGTATTGCGTTCGCAAGTTGGGTATTGACGAGGCCAGGGTCAACCCCAAGGGTGGCGCGATCGCTATTGGTCATCCGCTCGGTGCTACGGGTGCCAGGCAGGTGGCTACATTGTTGCCTGAGCTGGCCAGGACGGGTCAGGATATTGGTGTTGTTAGTATGTGTATTGGAACCGGTATGGGTATGGCTGGTATGTTTGTGCGGGAATAGGCTAGCCTTGCAACACTAAAAAAGCTGCCTCTTTGTATATATAATGAAGAATAAAATTGATTTATTGACTTACATCTCGTGCTTGTTCAAGTTCTGCTACTTCTAGATGTGTCAATGTTGTAGGGTCAACTGTTAACTAGAACACCGCGTTCTTTGGAATTGCCCTCGGTGATCTTTCAGGCAACCAGCCATATACTCTTGTCAGATTGTTGTCTGCTTACCACCCCTCACACAGTCTCAGAATCAAGCAGGCTTGAAAAATCGTGTCATGATCAGGAAAACGTTGGTGTTGCGGATTGCAGAACTGGATTGAGATTCCATGGAATGGTCAGGGTAGAGACTCTGTTGCTAGGCCATGGGGCCTCCAGTGGATTATGATGCATGATCAAGCATAGTGCCTTATTATTACTATGATAAATGAAGTTTCGACCAACCTTGTCCTGAATTATATACAAATCGATCACGTGATGTTTATCGTCCAAATAGGGTTAGTGCCACGGACATGCTTCTTAGTTCCGCAGAAAAAGTTGAGGGAGCAATAGACCACCCAAAACAACTTATCGCCATAAGAATACATAACAATGCGACCACCGGTACGGCTACTCAAGCCTCTGGAGGCACCTAGTCTCCGAAGCTCAAAAAACGCCTTGTACGTTTGCTCCAATTGCCGCTACGATGCCTCCCTCCCGTCATCCTCGCAGCACCAATCTCGTCGTTATGCCAGCGGTAGCGGAAACACCCCCTTCACCGACAAGATTCGACGACGAATCTGGGGAACCGATAACCCTCCTGGTTTGGAAGATCCATATGGCGGTGAAGGTGTAATTGCGAAGGAATGGGCAAAGCGCAAGGCTCAATATATGGGCGAGGACAAACGCGAGGCTCAGCAAAATGACGGAAAGGAACAAGTTCCAGAGGAAGAGGAAGACCACGAATATGACGAAGGAGAGGGTTTGCTTCCGGCGGATTTTACGCCTGCTACCACGGCGCATGATTTGCCGAGGATGGGTCATTTGAGTCAATGGAATGACTTTCCACCCTCTCAGGCTGATATATATCAAGGGTACGTGCTGGACTTCCTTTGAAAAAGTTTGATTGACTAATTAATCTGTGCATGTAGATTTTTGTCCCTTAAGAAAGCCAATCGCAGCGCCCACTTCCGCTCAGCCGCTCAATCTGTCGCTGTCGAATTGAGTCTTTTGCACGAACTCAAGAAACCATTATCGTTAGCTTGCGACCTGACTAGACACGACCAGATGATCTGGAAGATGATTAGAGAATGCCAGATCAAAGATGGAAACCTGAAATTCCCTAATGAGAAAACAAAGGAGACACTATTCTTTGTCTTTAACCAGCTTGGAGAGACCCCAGAGGTTCAAACGGAGACCACCGCTGAAGCTACTGAAGCTGCAGTTGACGTAACTGAGCAACTCGAAGCTGAAGCAGTGGCCGACGAAGAGTTCGAAGTTGAGGAAGTCGCTGAAGTCGAGGAACCTCAAGGAATAGTGGATGCTGTTCACTCCTTCGCATTGAAACACACAAAAGCCCCCAAAGACGAAGGATATCTTCAATTCTCCCTTGCTGACCCCGCCATCAAATTCGCCGTAGGTTTTTGAAACCCTTATTCAGTTACTTAAATGCTAACCATGAATTAGTTCTTCAAACGCTACTCTCAAATAACCGGCCACCACATGCAAGACATCTGCGCCTACAATGCCAAATCCATCGGAGATGTAATCGCACACGTCGAAAAGATCTACTGCCGCCCCCAGAAGCTAGCGAAGGAACTACGAACGTTGAAAGGACGTCTCGATATTCCGAACTTGGCCATCTATTCCAAGCGATACACCAAAGCGCAGCATGATCGTGAAGTGGGCAGAGCGAAACTTGTGGAGGCAGCTTTGAGGGAGAGAGGGTTGTTGAAGGAGCAGAGTGAGAGCAAGTTCCGCTTATAAGCTCTCCAAGAGTGCGGCCACCCTCGTTGAGCGTACGGTAAGTGTGTCTGTGGGTGTATTGATTAGGGCTCTATTGCCATTCATATATGTATTTTCCAAACCCCCTTTTTCACCTGTGGTCTTTACCTTTCAGGGAGTTTCTTCTCATTTGGATGTATTAAGATGTTGCATATTTGCTAGTGTATATTAGAATATGTTTTATTGTTTCAAGAAACAAGCTATAACGATTCCAAGAATTGATTCAAATCATAGAAAACCCTCATGAAATATGATACTATATACAAATTCGAAAGGGGCCTCCGTTCTGCATTGCTCCTTCGAAGATCATTGCAGATTTTGAATTTCGATATGAGACTTCTATTGACATTGTTGGTTCTTTCATAGTTGGACCGGAATGCTGGTGATTGATCTCTTCGGTTTTGAGAATATTCGAGATTGCGCTCGTAGCATATGATTCTCGCACGGCGTGAATCGACTTGGAGGGCCAACTGCATTTTGTCGTGCGAATTGATATTGGTGGTGGCTTGAGCGGTTGGTATGGTAGATGCCATTGATACGTGTTTCATTGGGGCTCTGCGTGACGTGACTGTACTTGGTCTGGCGCATAGTAAGCACAGAAATACGATAGTAAACCCTATTGGCAGAGCATGTAGCAAAGCCCATTCCTCGTAAAAGATATTGAGGGTATTCCGATAGAGTCGACTCATCTCCGCGCATTGGCAGGTATCGAAAATCCCCTAGTCATAAAATCTCCATCCTTCATCTCCCGCTTATCCTTATCATTATGGAACAGACTCTGTAGATTCTCACTCCGAGCCAGTTTCTGTCTCTTCTTCCGTTCTTGCTCTTCCTCAAGAACTTTGGCTGTTAATATGGCTGTCGAGGAATTTTTGATGCCCGATGCGGAAGAAATTGGAGCCTTGTCTTTATTAATAGAGTCTGCTTTGGCTTTCGTTGATGATGCGGCCGGTTCTTCGGCCGTTGCTGCTGATGATGAGGAGGATTCGCCGTTTGCATGCTTCTTGCGCTTCTTTGATCCAGAGAGCTTCTTGAGGGAATGTGTCAGTCCTTGTTCGGCGAGCTTCAGGCCTCGCGACATTAAGCGTTGTTTGTCGGCTTCCTTTGTAGGGAGAATGATGATGACGTTTTCTTCTGTGTAGGGTTCGTTGCACTATAGTGGCAGAGAGTTAGTGGAATGGCGTCGCGCATGAGTGGAGCAAAATGCTTACCTGAAGACATGTATCTCCCTTCATCTCCCGAACTGCCTCCTCGGCAAAGACATGGCCGCAGGGTACAATATAAACCGACTTGACAGTAGGACCGAGCTGCTTGGTCGTAACAGGACAGATCCACCTCTCACCATTCCCCTTGGTGGCATCGCTTTCGGTATCTACCTCAAACTTGAGCTCAACAACATCCTTCAGACCCTTAACTCGTCCCTGCAGAATCTCGTCGCAATCCGCCTTTGAGCTGATATCATCGTCCTCGGCGCCAATCAAATATTTCAAGATCGAGTCTTTATTGTATAGATTTCCCACTGAATCGGATACAATGGGTCGAAGAAGAGGTTTATGCGATAGAGGATCTGTAGTCCAATAGTGCTCAAGTTGTTCGCGTTGTGCTTCTTTCACCTGTGTCGCAGATGGCGCTTTTGCGGCTTCGCGGACTAGTTCTCGCCGGGTGGGGATACTGGGCCCGTTAGTCTTGAAATTTAATATGTGTCGACATGAAATAAAATCTTACCTTCCACCGTCATTACCCATCTTGCTGTTAGTGATCAGAATAGTTGACAGTACGTAGAAGTATTGATCTCGCCACTTCTGGTGTCGGCAATCTACTACGAGCAGTTAAGGCAGAAAAGAGGCTTGATACATGACTAAGCAGCCCCACCCGCCGATAGTTAGTTAAGCCAAGCTTAATCGTCGGCCAATAAAATGTTTCGTCTCATGTTGTTAGCTCCAGAAGGGCTCCGTAATTACAAGCTGTCCAGATCATCGAAGCATTCAAAGAACAACAACCATTCATTTGGAACAGTTCAACTGCCATAAGAACTCAATGCCGCTACCATGAGGAGTACGGCGAATGTGTTTGTCCTTTTGGGCATTTCAACATGTAAATCTGTATTTGCAGCCTCGAGTGAAGCCTCAGCCCGCCCTAGAGGCGTGGGACCTGAATGTGAGTATATACTTTCTGCATACGTACTGTTTAACACAACACCGGTTTGCCTACTGGAAGTGATATCTATGGTAACAATTGGTTAATATATGATTTCCACAGTCGCAAAATTCTACAAAGATACAACCACATTCACTTGTATCTCGCATCCTGACATCAAAATACCCTTCTCGGCGGTAAACGACGATTACTGTGACTGTCCGGACGGCAGCGACGAGCCTGGAACATCAGCATGCTCATACCTTTCTCGCCTTTCGCCATCGACATCTGCTGATCACCCTGGCACCGACGGAGTCGACCTCACACCTGCATTACCGGGTTTCTACTGCAAGAACAAGGGTCACAACCCCGCATACATTCCATTCCAAAGAGTAAACGATGGAGTCTGCGACTACGAGATTTGCTGCGATGGAAGCGATGAATGGGCTCATCCGGGAGGTACGAAATGTGAGGACCGATGCAAGGAGATTGGCAAAGCATGGCGCAAATCAGAAGAAGCGAGACAAAGGTCTCTCAATGCAGCTTTGAAAAAGAAGAAGGAGCTGATTGCTGAGTCGGGTCGTCTGACTAAGGAGATTGAAGATCGAATTGTCGATCTCGAGGTCGAGGCCAAGGCTAAAGAGATCAAAATCCAGTCCATGGAGATCGAGCTCGAAAAACTGGAGAGAGAAGAGCGTGGAAAGGTAGTCAAAGGCGCAAAGAAAGGCAAACTTGGTCTGTTGGTGGGCTTGGCGAGAACGCGTATCAATGAGCTTCGGGAAGCTCTCGACGAGGTTCGTCAACAGAGGGATGAGAGCCGTGCGCGAGTTGAAGAGCTAGAGCAGATCTTGTCAACGTTCAAAGAAGAATATAACCCTAACTTTAACGATGAGGGGGTCAAGCGCGCTGTGCGCAGCTGGGAAGAGTATGCCGCTAGAGGGACTGCGGGCGATGCCTCCGCGGATAGTGCTAGGGATCGCGATTTGGACGAGATTGCCAAGGCTGATAGTGACTCGGCTGGAATCGACTGGGTCCATTGGGAAAACCAAAATGAGAGCGAGATTGATCTTGGTAAGTCTAGTAGTCAGAAAGAATCATTACTTATGCTGACTCAAGAAAGTATACAAACTACTCGCCTACTTCCCGCCAGTTGTCGTCGAGTTCCTCGAAGACAAATATAACAGCATCAAGAAATTCCTTGTCGAAAATAACATCATTCCCGGAGCTGACAGTGAGACTGAAACCGAATCAAAAGCAGTCACAGAAGCAAAGAATGCCCTACAATCGGAAAAGTACTCTCTCGAAAACACACTGAGATCGATCAAAGACCACCAGTCCGATCTTGAGAAATACTATGGTCCAGATGATATTTTCCGACCATTGAAAGACGTCTGTATCCAGAAGGATTCCGGAGAGTACACCTACGAGCATTGCTTCCTCGCACAGACCAAACAGATCCCTAAAAAAGGTGGTGCTACCGTGACCATGGGTAACTTCGATGCCATCTCATCCATCACAGTCGACGACGCCAATACCGCCGGCGAAATCCGACAGATCGAAAAGCTCGCTTTGGAATATACCTCTGGACAAAAATGCTGGAATGGACCGTCTCGTTCAACGACTGTGATTTTGGAATGTGGTGAGGAGAATGAGATTTTGAAGATTATGGAAGATGAGAAGTGTATTTATTCGATGATTGTCACTTCTCCTGCTGCTTGTGGTGAGGCCACCAAGGAAAAGGTGAAGAACGCTGGAAAGGATGAGCTTTGAGACTTTTATATCTACTCTGGTCATTTCATAGAGGATAGATTTCTTTACTCATGTACTTAGAAGGATATGTTGCGCCTTCCAAGGTTTCGCCCATTTGGTCTTTGTTATATCTGACCTGCCTGCGCATTGAACACATCCGAGACAGTAAGGAGAATGTCACGACTACTTACTTTTCTTGTATATCAATAGACTGACTCTTCAGTCCCTTCTCAAGTAAATCAATCAATCCCTTATCTTGCGCATCCTCAGCAAAGCTCACTCTCCCAGTTGCCCATTCCAGCCAATCCTCCGCCCTGGCCCCAGTAACTACTGGATCGCAATAATCCAACACTCACATCAACCACACCAGGTCTCTCATCACAATGCCAGAACACCGTCGCACCACACGTATCACAGAACTCTCTATACACCCCGGGGCTGCTTTCGAATCGTTTCATTGTTCCTGTTTCGTAAGTAAATGTGTTGCCCTGATTCATCACGAGATTGGCTTTAGGTATGAATGCCCAACATTGGATTGGGAAGCCACTGCCTAGTCGACATGAGTTACAGGCGCAGGTGCCGGCAAAGTACTTGGTGTCGTTGGCACGGAGCCACCATTTGACGTATTCGGGATTCTTTGGAGAACCGGAATGATAGGGTACGATCATGTCAGGCCATGGGGACCAGGGTGCTTTGGACTTGTCGTTGGGACGGGTGACGGTGAAGCTTGTGCCTCCGCAGTGGCATTGAGCTTGCAGTATGTCTTCGTCGGAGTTTTCTGTCTTATTTTCTCCTACATCGTGTTCAAGCATCGTTGATCTCGTAATGGGCGTGTTCGCAGCATCTACAGACCCGATAAGACATGCAATGCCGCCGGAATCCGCCGAGCCAGGCATGAAAACACTTAGCCCACCATCATGAGTCTCTCCGACACACCAATGAACTGCAACACATTCTGAATCGGACATAGACGATGCAGTAGGAACAACAAGCCCCGCAGCAATCAAATACCTGTTTTCTGGCTTCAGTTGTGTAAGGGCATGAGCACCACAGACACCACAAAACCACCGACTCAGTCGAGGGGATTCAACATATTCTCGCAAATACGGATTGGATACTAGCTGGTCGTCTCCGTACTGGGATTTTAAATGGGGTTGTAGTGTTGGGTCTGGTGTTAGCAGAGAGTAGTAGGAGGTGCAAAGGACTCCGCTTGTTGTGCGGCAAGCGCTGCAGTGACAAAGAGGAACTTCGTTAAGGGATTTGACTAAGGATGCTAGGGCTATCTGCTGAGAAGATACTTTCCCACATAAGCAAGAGATGGATGCTGTGATGGTGGAATGCTCAGACATCTTGTCCCGGTATGCTCATCAAGGGTTCCAAATCACCAGGCGTCAGTTATAGTTAGACGAACGTGTGGAAGGCATAGATTGGCTTTTCCGGAAACGAACTCGTGGGCTACGTAGCAAATGAAGTACTAGACAAGAATTGCAAGACTGTGGCGGAGTGGCAGACACCATACCCTTAGTATCATCATAGTCTATTGGTCTGCTGGAGAGCCTAGGAAACGTGAAAAGAGATAGCCGATGTTGTCCCGCAGCTCGACCAGCATTCTTCCCCTTGAATCTTCTTGATATAGGCGCGTCGTCAGTTTTTAAATGTTAGTTGTTTTATGGTTAACTTTATCATACAACCGTCGTAAGCTCCCAGAAGCTCACCCTAATAATCCGTAGTAAACACAGTCGGGTATGAAATCCTTTTCTAAATACCACATCAGTTTGAGTCCTTGACCATAATAAATCCTATTAGTGTCTTGAACGACAAATAAATTGACCCATTTAGGCTCTTAGGCCCCTGTAACTGCAGGCATGGTGTTTCCTGCCAATAAGATCGGACCGCACCGTCAATCACGGCAAGCCTTCCTCCCATGTATATATAAATTCCACTCCGAAGCGGCTTGACCTTTTTTTCCTTTTTCTCTGATTTGTTTCCTCAGTTCTGATCAATAGTGTCCGGGTTGGGTGTTGATATGGGTCATGGGTCAGATGGTGTAGCTGCAGCACGATAATTTAAACTTCTTTGTTCTGGTTTTACTGGTAGATGTCTTCAGCCCACTTGGTTACTTTCCTTTATTGACTAGCTTGATTGAAAAACTAAAAAAAGGATGCCTGTATTACCTGCATCAGATCAATGAATGGCCACATTCATCTTAGGGCTTTTGAGTACCATTACTATGTGTACTTCGTACAGCCATGGATACAACGTGCGGGGTCTCTGTCATTTGATCAAATAATATCCCGTTTGCCAACCTGCCCGCATAAATTCAAAAGGTCCATGCGGCATTTCGGGCCTCCTGTAGTTAGACCTTTTATCTGATCTGATAACTCGTATTGTTGGTGAATGGAAAGATTGGTTGTATGGTCCCGCCTCGCCTTTATCTTTGACCTCGACTCGACACGTTTCGTATGCATATCGGACTGAGTCGGAAGGGTCTGTAAGAAATCAAGATTCAAGTAAAGGCAATTTCAATCCTGCCCATGGTGACATGACTGCATTACTTGTGTGGCCGAGCGGATCTAGTGGAGTTCTCTGGTATGAAATATACTAGGCATGTCATAGTCTAGCTTGGACTGTTTAGTAATAGCTTCTCAGAAGCTCTACAGATCCACGACTGCCAGATCAGCTGTTTTTGCGCTTCTGGTGGTAGCAGCGTTGTGGTCTCAAAAAATATCAAAGGAGTGAAGGGAGATCCATCATCCAGTGTCGACTTGGGTATTTCCTAGCTAATCCGCCAATACTGTTGCATAGTAATGAGGCATTTACCGTGCCATCCCACGATCAGAGTTGTAGGCAACTGTGCTTGGGTGCATCGTTACCTGTTGGTCAAGGCAATGTCCAGTGCACCGCAGATCCCTTATAGGACCATAACAGCTGGAGGGTCATGGCGATTTCATGCATGCGTGCATGAAACTAAGGCATCAATTAATAGTATCCTTGTCGGTATGCAAGAAAAAAGATCGGGTTCATGATCGATATCTTTTCGTCGAGTATTGAACGTGTTTGTCCGAGACCGGAGGAATGATACCCATATAAACTCGTCTTCCCTCGCAATCAACAGGTTCAATCGTCTTCTCTATCCAACAACCAAGCATCAATATCAATCTCATTAGCAAACTATCGCCAAGCTTCTCTACGAGAAATTTCACCAACTCACCCACAACCAATCAAGATGTCTCCCTGCTCCTGCAACTGCTGCCAAGGCGAGTGCAACTCTTGCTCCTGCAACAGCTGCAGCGTAAGTTCTTGCCATGGTATTGTCTCGATATAGGTCAAACACTAATATGTGTTCCAGCACTAAATGCAAACGCCCACATGACCTCGACAATGACCTGATTCCGGACCGGAACGCTTTTCTTTTTGTCAAGGGGGAATCTCGGCGGGATTTGTGCGGAGCGGACGGTTGGATATGGATGAAATGGACCTGAAGTGGTGTTAATTTGTGTCTTGATCATTTTTGACTGAATGAGGGCTGCACTGTGGAATCTTGAGGGTCCATCGTCACCGTTGTTGTTCGTTCACGGAACAGATACAGTCAATATTGAGCCGAGTTTTATGAGATTTACTTCCTGCATGAGTGTAAAAATGGCAGAGAGATGCCCGGAGTGAATAGTCAGTATCAGCAGGACGTTCTTGCCTCGAGGACGTGCCTCCATCGTAGTTGCCCAAAACAGGTAGAGATACCGAATTGGGAAGAAGGCACTGTGTAGAATCAGCCAATCAGCTGCAACGCGCCGCCAAGACTCGCCAGCACGGTCACCGCCTTCCTAAGCAAACTTTTTAGTGTCGCAAACAAAAAATTTTGCCCGGGAAAATACACGGTCCTCGAGGCTCCTGCTATTACCTGCGTCGTTTAATCGTCCGATCTAGTATTCCGGTCGTTTTTGGCAAATCAATGATCGGTCGAGAGCCTAGGAGCACATTATAGCCAGAATGGCACCGTTTGCGTATGAGTTTCGAGGGGGTGCAGATCAATATCGACCCGGAGATCGAAACAGCGACAGAGACAAGGACAGACGCAGAAATGGAGATAGAGACCGAGCGCCGCGTCATCAATTCACATTCCGCTTTTCCAAACCTACTGCAGACCGCCCATTACTATCGCAAAAACGTGAGACTACTCCGGAGCTGCTCGTCGGTCAACAAGAAGGCCAAGACCAACTGCGATTCAAATTCGCCCAACTGGATGAGCTGACCGATAGCGATGAAGCGGAAATGGAGGAATCCTCTTCCGAAAATGGGGATAGTGATTTGGAACGTCCTCGTAAAAAGCGAGCGGTTGAGCCTGTGGTCACCCCTGCTGTTGAGCCGCCTAAGTGGTCGAATCCAGATCCTTACACTGCACTGCCGCCTCCAGATGAGACGCACGTTAAACGGCCTGACTTTGTAAAGCTCATTCGAAAAGCACGAATCTCAGCAACTGCTGCAGAACCTCTTGTTGGCGGTGATGCAGTTACAACCAATGACGATTTCATTTCTTTCGGGGCGAACGACGACGACTTCGAAGACGAGAATGCGCCCCCAGAAAACGCTCCGTCTGGTCCGAAGCTACGCCAACCGCACCAAACGGAAGATGTGGGTGTTGGAAAGAAGCGCACGCGGGACGACCAGGTCAAAGTATTTACCGGAAAATCTGGCAAAATCAGCTTCAACTCAGAAGGAGACATTATCAGTGTGTGGAAGGCTCGACCATCTGATAATGGGAGCCCATGGCTTGAACTGATGGAGCCTACAATGCATCTTGGTACTAGGTGAGCGTTTATACTCCTCAAGCGAAGGTGTAGTCCAGCACTAACAATCTTCAAGGCTACATAACGAGATACTCGCTTTCTATGACTGGGTGAAACCTCGGCCTTACGAGGATATGATTCGCAGAGACCTTATTGCCAGAATACAAAATGTGTTTGATTCCCAGCCGAAGTTTCGTGATATGGAAATTCGGTCATTTGGGTCGTTTGCATCAGGGCTTTACCTTCCTGTTGCGGACATGGATCTAGTTATACTTTCACCCAGCTTCAGACGCTATGGAAGAGAGACTTTTGTTCCATACAGAAGAAGCTCAGGCGGCAGAATTTCCATATACGAAGTCGCCAGAGTTATTGAGAGGGCAAACGTTGTGGCTTCTGGATCAATGGAGATTATAGCCGGTGCCAGAGTTCCCATTCTCAAATGGGTTGATCGCTTGACTGGTCTAAAAGTTGACATGGCATTTGATAATGACAGCGGTATTCGTGCTATTCAAACTTTTGAAAAGTGGAAAGAAGCTTACCCGGCGATGCCCGCTATTGTTGCCGTCGTCAAACAATTTCTACTTTTGCGAAGTTTGAACGAGGTTCCCACAGGTGGGTTGGGAGGCTTCTCTATCATCTGCCTCGTTGTTAGCTTGCTACAACATATGCCCCATCACTTGAACGGCCACGGTCCCTCTCTCGGCAGTATTCTTATGGACTTCTTTGATTTCTATGGCAACAAGTTCGATTATACATCGGTTGGTATACGGATGGAGCCACCCGGTTATTTCAACAAGGTAAATTTATTGATAAATGCTTCATTTTTACTTTGCTAACTTTTTTTCCAGGTTGTCTATAGTCACGAGAAAAAAGCCCGTTTGTCCATCGAGGACCCCAATCGACCAGAAAATGATATCTCCGTGGGCACAAAAGAGATTGGTCTGATTTTTCGCTGCTTTTCCAGAGCTTACAACGCATTGAAATCTCGAATGACGTCGGTTGCTGTTTCGCAAAATCAGACGAATGTTTGTTTTCTGGACAGTATTATCTCAGCGTGTTACGATGAATACGCAGATCAGCGCGCTCATTTGCGCAAGATTTTTGAGATTGAGTCCAGGTTTATTCCATACCATAGGATGCTCACTCCACCGCCTCCGCCGCCATATAGCCCGTCAGAATCAGAATATGACCCGGAACATGCGCCTGTCCCGCCACCTCCCCTTCCTGCCCCTACTCCTTCTGAGCTGAAGATCAAGGGATTGGGTACATCTAATGGCAATGGAGACAAGGCCGCCGCGAAAAAGCAGAAGAAGAAAAAGAAGAAGGCAACGAAGCAAAATGGAAAGGTGAAGAAGGCTTAGTTCTCTGTGTTTGTCCGGGGACTCCATTTTAGTTCCTAATAGCAAATCAATTGACGACGCGACACAAGCTCTTCAGGATGGGAAAGTGAGGGTTATGTACGTGGATGCACGATGAAAGCTTTGGACATCGTGATGATCCAATCGGCTGACGTTGATCGGGAAGTGCATCGTTTTTTCAGTTGTATATTTATTTGGGGGTTGTTTTATTTCTTACTGCATTTCGAGATACCCAAAGGCGTGACTGGAAATGGCGTGTTTGTTGTGACATGATTCACCCATATGTTCATATGTGTCTATTTCTTCGAGACCTTATGTGGTCGTACATAGGAGCGACATTCCCTACAGGATGCCCCTTGACGCCAACGAATTCGAAACATACTTATTTAACCTACAGTTTTTCTATTATTTCTTCCGCGCTTGAAATATGAGGACTGCTGACATTGGAGCTTTGGACAGATAACTCGCGGTTCTTGATCCGGTTCGATAGTCACTCATGCTGATGTGATATCAATCGTTGAATGTATCCGCTCGAAGGCTCTACTACTTCTGAAGAATCTGACTTGAACTGGAGAGACTGCAAAGAGGCTATTTTGGCTCTGCCGCTGTGTCTCCCTCTTTTTCCCTTCTCATCAAGTGGACGCTTTATGCGCTTGCTTGGAGAGGAGAGGAGAGGATGGAGTTCGGAGTTTGTTGAGAGGTGATATCTACAATGCGAACCACCTCCATAATCAAAAAAAGTGAATACCCGATACACGATGGAATTCATGGCGAGTATATTTTCTTTTTCAGTGATGCTAGGTATTCCTCCTGCAGTCCAAATTAAGTATCACTAAGAAAGCTTACCCCGCAACAGAGAAACCTTCTCCGCATACCCTATTTACCGTGCTTACTTAGAGAGCTGACACTCTGGATATTAGGCTATTAGGAGCTGACAGCAGCCTAATGAGACCACCTTTGTCAATTGCGGTGTGACTTTGCATTTACGTATTTCACTTTTCTCCAACTTGTTTGAATTATTCTAAATTTTCTACAAAACAAGCTATCCCATCACGCAGGTGCATGCATTGACTACAAAATGAAGTTCACCGATGGAATGTGGTGTCTCCGTGTAAGGTCGCTGCTAAGGTGTTATTTGCGGATTCTGATGAGAAGCTCATATTAGCTGTGTAGGAGGGGATCACCATCGACTGGATGAGCAATGTGGAACGGTCTTCGGTAGAGGAAGATGTTGTTCATTTACTACTGAACAAGTATCAACGGCATAGAGGAGATACTTTAAATTCTCGTATGCAATTTCTATTCCTTATCTTTATTTGTTGATGTTTTCGAATGGCTCATGGTCTTGCAGCGACGATATCTGCCACGGTCACTTCTCCGCTTGAAGGGATCATTGGAGTCAAGCTGGTTCACTGGTACGTAATGCATGAGGTCAGAACATATCGTTCACGCATGAGCAACGAAGATTAAAGACGAACCGGTGTTTCAGGGCTGGTGAGGTTGACAGCGGACCACACTACCAAATCGCATCGGCAACCGGCCATTCCAAGATCGACCAGACGAACGATTCAGTCCATATTCAAAGCGGACCTGCGAGTCTCAAGATCAACACAGCACCGAATGAACTGGACTTTGCCTGGTACGGTGACTCCGGCCAAGTATTGACGGGTCACTCTTTCCGCTCCATCGGCTATGTCAGAGATCGCACGACGGAAAAGACTCGCTGGTCAGACGGGCTATATGTCGAACATCAGGGCTACATGCTCGCCGAACTCAACTTGGGAGTAAACGAGAAGCTATATGGGTTGGGTGAGCGATTTGGCCCCTTTGTGAAAAATGGTCAGAGAGTCGATATTTGGAACGAAGATGGTGGCACCTCGTCCGAATTGGCGTATAAGAACATTCCATTCTACCTAAGTTCCAAGGGATATGGAGTCTTTGTGCGTCATGCCGGCAAAGTGAGTCTTGAGCTTCAATCTGAGAGGACGACAAGAGTCAATATCTCCGTTCCAGGGCAAGAGTTGGAATATTTCATCATCTTTGGAGGAACGCCCAAGGAAGTTTTGAGACGGTATACTGCATTGACGGGCCAGCCGAGTCTGGTGCCTGCTTGGAGCTATAATTTGTGGTTGACTACCAGTATGTCGAACCTTTACTGGAAGAAGGTTGTCAACAAGCTAATTTGTTTCACAAGGCTTTACTACGAGTTATGATGAAAAGACAGTCACCGGATTTCTGGACGGTTTCCGGGACCGTGATATCCCGTTGGGCGTCTTTCATTTCGATGCTTTCTGGATGAAGTCTTACCAATGGTGCGACCTGCAATTTGATGAGGACTACTTCCCCAATGCCACAGCATACTTGAAGCGTCTGAAAGAGCGTGGCTTGAAAATCAGCGTATGGCTCAACTCGTATGTCGGACAGGCTTCGCCTTTGTTCAAAGAGGGTAAAGAGAAGGGGTACTTTATAAAGGTATGTCGCACAGGCATTTTGCAAAAGAGGAAGCAAATATACTGACAAGTCTTATCAGCGACTGGACGGTTCTGTCTGGCAATGGGATATGTGGCAAGCTGGTATGGCCATAGTCGATTTCACAAACCCCGAAGCCTCGGCATGGTATACAAGTCATTTGATGCGTCTAATGGACATGGGAGTCGATTCATTCAAGACCGACTTTGCAGAACGTATCCCATTCCAGAACGTCAAGTTTCACGACGGTTCCGACCCGGTGCGAATGCACAACTACTACTCGATACTATACAACAAAGCCGTTTACCAAGCCATGATTAGTCGAGTAGGCAGGGCAAAAAGTCTCTTGTTCGCTCGCAGTACGGCTCCGGGAGGCCAAGCATATCCCGTGCACTGGGGCGGAGATTGCGAAAGCACATTTGAAGCAATGGCCGAATCTTTACGTGGCGGACTCAGCTTAATGTTATCAGGTTATATTTTCTGGGCATCAGATATCGGTGGCTTTGAGGGTACACCACCACCAGCTCTATACAAACGCTGGGTCCAGTTTGGTCTCTTGTCTTCGCATTCCCGTCTTCATGGTTCCAGCTCATACCGCGTCCCCTGGATCTATGGCGAAGACTGCAGCGATGTACTCCGGGATTGCGTGAAGCGCAAAATTTCTCTTACACCGTACCTCATGCAAGAGGCTTTGAATGGCCATCGGACTGGGGTCCCGCTTATGCGAGCCATGTTCCTCGAATTCCCCCATGATCTGAATACGTACGCTATCGATACCCAGTACATGTTCGGCAGCAATTTGCTCGTTGCACCCGTCTTCACCGAAGAAGGAACCGTCACATTCTACGTTCCGCGAAATGAGAAAGATGATAGTAAGGGAAAATGGGTCTCATGGTTCGATCACGACAAGACTTATGAGCCGGGTCAGTGGTATACTGAGAAACACGACTTTTCCTCGTTACCCATTCTTATACGTCCTGGTACCGTCACCGCGATTAATACTAAGCTCAAGACCCCGGAAGACGATGCCTTTGATGGGCTACAGTTTATAGTGAACGGTATTTTGGAGCCGGGTGAAGGGAAGATCGAAATCGTGGATCCGAAAGATGCGCATGAAGTTTTGAAAAGTATCGACGTGAATGAGATTTTCGGGGCTGGGAAAAAGGCAGTGAAGATTCATGATTGGAACAAAGTCTGAAGGGCAATGAAAATGTAAATTGATGCATTAGATAGAGATTGCTGCTTTGGGGGCTTTAGATAGGACCCTAGACTGACTGCTACGAGACGTGACTTCAATGAATCGATTCTTTCAGACTCTTAGATGGTGTCTTTGAAATATTTGAAAAGCTTTTGATTTTAAAGCCATAGGTAATCACCATTTTCCAGATGTCTACTTCATCGTGTTAGGGTTAAATAATATCGCTTGCATGAAATTAACCATATTTCGGTTAAAAGCAGAGCTTTATTTTTCCACCAATCGTGGTAGCGCTACCTATAATTTGCATACCTGAAGGTCGAACTCCTTGATAAACCTAGATATCGACGGACTCCCAGAATATAACTAACCAGAACACTTTGATTTGCATATGAAAAACAGCATGGTTGATCCTGTGATACTTAAAAACAAGCAATTCCGAGCCCTGAACGATCTTTCGAATGCGGTAATAACTGCCTAAGTTGGTAAATGGAGGCCGAAGTTCCTCAAACTCGATTAGAGATAGTAAACGCCAATGAACGAAAACATAACAACTCCATTCTATCTACGTACTTCCCAAATCACGCATCAGCTTCTACTTTGACAAAAATATCATCGGCGTTCCCTTCCTCTCCAGGCTCGGACTTAATCGGAACCCACTGATTATGTGGTGGTGGAGGCGCCCAAGGTTCGGCAGGTGGTGCAGACATCAGTGAATCCCCATATTGGTCCATATTAGGCGCATCCGGGTAGAGACATGGCGTTGCAGGATAGGGAGGAGGTGGTTGGCAGCAGCCTGAAAAACAGAAATCCATTTGATTGTTCCATTCTGTGTTGTTTACTGAAGTGGTGGTAGCTGTAGGAACGGTAAAAAAACCAGCGGCATTGGTCTGATTTTGGCCGAATTTATCGCTAGATATCATTTGGTCGAAGCTTTGGGGAGCCCAGCCTGGATTGAGTGCCGTATTCATGTCTTCTCCATTCGAAAGTTGTGGCAAGGGTGCGAGATACCTGTTCGCGAACGGATCAACGGGGTACTGACACTGTTTGTGTTGTTGCTGCTGTTGCTGCTGTTGCAAATCCGGCATGGATACCATGTAAGGAAATGTCGAAGTATCTGCTGACAGAATTGTTCCAGCGGAGGGCGACCAGTACGACGCGGCATTCGCGAAAGGATCATACATGACTGGAGCGAAGGCATTCATCTCCTCCGTCCCCATAATGCCTCTGTAACCCGTCTTGTTATCCTGCTTCAAGAAATCGCCCGGAGCAGGGCGCTTCTTGAGGCTACTTTCAGAACGGTAGCTACTACCACATTTCCCGTCATTGAAATTCTTGCCTTTGTCGTAGAGACTTTTCCCTTTTGCGGATTGTTTGGTTGTTTTGCCCGTATCGGTCTTGCCATTGGTTTTTCTAGGCTTTGGGGTTTTTGATATGGTGGTTGCTGAGCCTTCCATTTGTTGTCTGAAACGCGAATAGCGCATTCGTGCTGCGTGGCCGTTCGAGATGTCTAGCTCTGTTGCGACAAGGCTCCAATCAATCTACAAGTTGTTAATAGTTATAAATCAGAGATATTTGAAGGTGGATGACTGGGTGACGTACAGATTTGAGGTCCAGTTGTTTGAGGATTGTGTAGAGGAATCTGGTTGCATGACCTTCAGTTGGCATGGTCTTGCTTCGTCTTATGGTCGTCATGGTGTTAGTGGACTGAGAGCAATGCTCTGTTTCTCGGCACAGAGAAGTCAGATTGATTGCAATTCTGAGTTCAGCGTTAACAATGTAGAGATAAAAATTTGGGAGTGATTATCAGTTATTTAGGATAGATATATCACTCTTAATTTATTCAAAAACAGGAAAGTAGAGAAAGTAGAATAAGAATATCATTTAACTTGATAACAGCTACTGTCTTACAATGATGATATATTTCTAGATGTTATATGATCTTTGTAAACAGTTCAAGCAGTCAAGATTTCTTTGATAGAAGGCTAAAGAGCCAGACAGTCTGTGACTTTGTACATAATAAGACCAAGGTATCCAATTATATAAGTTTCTACTCTTTCTTCTATAAGTGTATAAGATTATACCAAGACTTGTAGTCAAAATATTCTTTATTAGCATTCATGTCCTATAATTACTGTATGAATGGGATTATCCATTACACCTCATTCCGTTCATCAATCCAGAATCAAAGATAGTCGCCATTACCTAAGAATTATTCCAAGACTGAACTACAAAGAAGTTTATTAGATAAGCTCTTATAATTCTGACTGCCAATATCTTGTCTGAAAGTAGATACTTATATGTACTGCTGAGCTGTGAAAACGCTTTGTTATTGAGGTCATAGCTGACTGGTGGTCACATGTTTATCGTAACCCTACTTTGGTCATCCTGTGCTACTAATCGACATTAGACGTCGCTCCATATCAATACTCATTTAGCCACCCTACAGAAAAGAAAGGTAGATATGATGGGAGATGATGAACATGAAGCTTTGAAGATTGAAGTCTTAAAGAAAATCCGGTTCTTCCCAGCAGCTTGCTATTCCTACAAGATTCATCTTCAGGTTCTCTCAAATGGGGGGAGACCGAAAAGGCATCGCTACGAAGAAGACTCGGAGATACTTGATAGGAAATTCTCAATAACCTGAATCGAGACTCTTGATTGAATGGTCTTTTCTAAGTAAGTGTAGCTAAACCCTTGTTCCATCACCCATCACCAAAACCCAATAGCAGATCAAGAGTTGCAAGAACCGAGACCTCCCAAACCACATTATTTCCTCCAAACTCGCTCCATGGTAATGTCAAGAGATGTTAGACAAAGGACTAAATAATCATCAGCAACAAAAGTAAGGGCAGGGTCTGGTTAGGAACACTTACCGCTCGTGTGATTTAGTCAGAGTCATCAGCAGGGGCAAGCGTTTTGAAAGAGGGAATGGGTGAAATAATCAACTCCGTCTCCTGATCCTCATATTCTTTAGTCTTGAGTGCAACAGCAGGCTGTGCCTTCTTTGCCTTCTTTGCAGAAGCAGACTTGGATGGGGTTGCCTCGGTGCCAGCGGTAGCCTTGCGCTTGCGACCAGACTTGGGAGTCGCTGGACCGGGAGTTGCCGCGCTGGGGGTCGCTGCACCAAGCTCGATACCCTGGGCACCTAGTAGTTTCGCGTACTTCTGACTGTATGAAATAAAAAAGAATACGTTAGTCGGTGCTAGGTTGATAGAGAATGATATTCAGGTTCATGATAAGTGCCGGTCATGGTATGGGACGTGTCAGGCGAATTTTAAACCATCCAGATCACAGCTCGAATGGGAAACATAACAGAGAAATGGATTTCGACAGGTGAAATAAAGCTGCTTGAAAGACTTACCGGCACGCTTCAGCAGAGATATCTGATCCCATGGCGTCTGCAACTGTCTTCCAGGCGTCGCGAGAAATCTGGGGAGAGACCTGTTGCAGGGTCGTGATAAGGAACTTTGAGACGAGCTCTGGGGTCCAGTTAACCATTGTTGCGATGAGTAGAGATGTGAGTAAAGAGGAAGAGTTGAGCGTAA
Source organism: Talaromyces marneffei (assembly GCF_009556855.1). Lineage (NCBI taxonomy): Eukaryota > Fungi > Ascomycota > Eurotiomycetes > Eurotiales > Trichocomaceae > Talaromyces > Talaromyces marneffei. Next base: position 1,305,546 of record NC_072351.1, on the reverse strand, counting down.
GGATAGCTTTTCTGAGCAGGACTTAAGAGTCACAAGTTGATGTTGATGAGGGATAGTTGAAGAGGTGAGGTGAGGAAGAAGATAGAAGGAGGAAGAAATAATTTATAGCCAGGGAAAGGGAGGCTAGTGAGGTTCAGCAGCAGAAGAAATGGGACGAACTCGAGACTGTTGAGAAAGCAGATTCAGGTGAAGGGACAAAAGAAAATAAGATCACCTACAAACACGTACCTTATAGAAGTCCTGCGCTATACGCTTTTAGGACAGGTTTTTACAAAGAAAGCTACGCCAGTCTAGATTGCAAGTAATACAAGCTTGTCTCAGAAATGAGGACGCCCTGATATTGATGGCCATGTGGGCTCTCAGTTTTTCCAATCCTATAAAGTCCATTCTGAGGGGGCCGTCAAATTCTGTCTCTTCGTCAATCCTTCTTCTCAAACTTACTCTCTATCCTGCACATCAAGAAGGGAATCTATTCAATATTCACCACCACCAAGTCTAGATTTCAAGTCTTCGTACTCAGCTTTCATTCAAGTATCAAATCTCATCTCAAAAAATTACACAATCATGGCGTCTGCCCAGGAATCTCCCAAGAAGCGTATCGTTTGGACCCCGGAATTGAACAAGCAGGTGGGTGATCTCAATGGTCGACTCCTAAGAATCCTGCTTAGAATTTTACTAACGGCTACATTATCCAGCTATTCGTCACCTTGATCAACTGCCTTGAGCCGAGTGCTATTAACTATTTCAAAGTTGCCGCGAATCTTGGTGAAGGTAACGAGTCCTCCTGATATTACGTGCATTTAGCTCATCTTCTTGTGTTCCACGCAAAAGTAGCGGAGACGACTAACAATCCCCATGAAACAGGGTTTTCGAGAGATATAGTCTACAAGCGTATCTACGACATCAAAAAGAAGGGTGTCAACATGGTCGAAAAGTCCACCCCCAAAAAGCGTAAGGTTGTCACCGACGCTGATGAAAATTCCTAAACTCGCGAGAAAGAGCAAGCTATGGCACAGAGGAGGGGGACAGGAGTTTTCTACAAAGTTTTTATGTCTTTCGACGATTTTGGGAGGGGAAGTAATCAAGAGTGATGTAAATGCACCCTAACAATGATAGCAAAAGTCATCAGATCTTTCGATCAATCAAACAAACCTTTTGATTCATCCATTTTATAAGACATCAAAATCCGGATAACGTGTAAGTGTTGAAGAGTAACCCGTATGTCCAGTTTGGACAATCAAGTTCCTCGAAAAGTAAGAGCTACCTGTTGCTATAAATGGATCTGTTGTTGTGGAAGCACATCTTTGAATGTAGCAAAATATGCTTAGGTTTTGCTCAAAGCTACCTGGAGACTACCCTAAAATTCAACCACCTGGAAGAAAAAAATCCTCCCTCGTACAAAAACTAGAAAGATATCATTCTGATAGCATCATAGAACCCATATTACCCCGTCCAACCCAGTCTATTCTCCCTTGACAACAAAAGAAAGAAGAAATGGAGCAAGAATCACGCTTCTAGACGACCGTTTGCCAACAAATTTGCAATTTGGATGCATTTCTGGCAATCTTCTTTGATGATAAGTTCTCTCGTTTCGTTGTCGATCCCATTCTTTCAACGACATCTATTGTAACCACCCTGTATCAATTGTCCCCATGTTAGCAAGAGGATGAGATAGACTAAGCTGTCGCTGTGGTAAAGAGGGACGAATATACCTTACTCAAAGACGTCAGGCATTTCGAACATATCCTCCTCAACTGCAGGAGCGTACTCAGGGTCAACGGAGCTAAACCGGTCGGACCCCTTGCCGTCGTCCTCGACTTTAGTACCACTGTCTACATAGGCTGCCATGTTTAAATGTTGTGTAGGCTTCCGAGCACGCTTGCTGGGTGTATCGTCAGGCAAGGGACCAAGATCGTCGATGTCTTCTTCCTTCTTGAAGTGAGACTGATTGACGGGCTGGAACTGGTTTTCGGGGCCAAATTGCTCAGCAACGTTACGCTTGCGTTTTGCCTTGGCGGTTGAATCACCAGCGCTGCCGCGTGTGCCTCCACTCGCACGGGGAGTGGCTGTTTTGGTACGGGGAGTCTTCGGAGTTGAAGCTGCGGTGGTATTGCTATTGGTTCCTCCAGATTCTGCCCTTGCTAGCTTCTTTAATTTGAAAATGTGCTCAGACACTGCTCGAGGCGTTGGACGTTCATTCGGATTTGCTTCATGTATAAGATATCATGTTAGCATGTTCACATTGCGTATATCTCAGTGTATCAATAGGGTATCCCACTCACGCCAAGTTTCGGAGACTTTTTCGTAGTCAATGGTAGTATTGGACAGTTCAAGAATCCGCAAAAAGAGCTAGTATTTATCAGTTATGGTACTTTTCGAATTGAGACTCGGGTAGCAAAACATACCAAACGCTCATTCGACGCAGTCCACTGAATGGGCATTTTTGCGAGAGTGAATGAGAGACTTTGGATGTCAATGTAGATAGGATGTTCGAGTGAGCCAGTAGTAATCTGCAGTAAAGAGAGCTTGTCAAATTGGATAAGGTTCCGATGAGAGTATCCACCAAATTTGACGAAGCCGAAAGGGTGGATTGAGCGAGCTTAAGAGAGAATAAAAGTAAGAGAAGTCAAGCTTGAGGAAAGGATACGGGGTGAAGAGAGTGTAAAGAAGATGCAGAAGTGAAGCTCGAGTCGCCCTTCTCCAGAGACTGGTGGCTGGGTATGTCAAGCAAACGACCCAAGAAACCTTTACTTGCCCAGAATAACAATGTCTTTGTTATGCCTCCACTCACTATCGTTTGTAGGTCAGATACCTGCTGACTTGAATATTATTTCATTGGGAACTGAACCAGTTGCCTGTTTATCAAGGAATTGAAAGGAGCTTTGTGATTGTCTGTAACGAGAAAGTGGTGGATATCTGAGGAAAGAGAATGCCTGATTGGAGTTATTTGTGAGATCGGTGAGAGAGTCGATATCAATTGAAAGGGTGAAGCCGTGTATCTATCTCCAGTGGCAGCGAGGTGAGGAGGATGATGATTGCGCAGGGGACACCAGCCTCGAATCAACTGAACGGTCTTGTATGTTATCAAGTAAGACAAACAAGACAAAGAAAATTTTTCTGTGCGTTTGATGTTTCAGAAAGAAACTCTCAAATCAGTCACTTCTTCCTTCTTGTCTTTTGGTCGGTTGATATATTGACAAACGATTATAACCAACCACCTCATCTAGCTCCCAGTTCCTTTCTCACCCTCTTCTTATTTCTTCATAAGCAGACTCTCCTTACTGCTAAAAGCTTCCTCAACACTACCTCTTGCATATTCTATCCTCTCTCCCCCCATCTTTCTTTACTCCTTTTCATACCTTCCTCCATCTCTCCAAAGACCTCAGTCCACCGCTCAACACAATCTCCTCGATTTATCTCATCTACGATAACAGACAGGGACTTCGGTCTTCATCTCTATAACTTCTAAAATCCGGTCTACGCCTGATCGTCTCTTTTTGAGAATCTCAGCTCACCAAATTCGCACTTATCCGACTTGATTCGTCCATCAAGAACTAACCACACTCTCTAATCCTTCCCCAGTAAGTTCACATCATCCCAACATGTAATTCTAGCCCTAACCAACATCCCCTCCTTTCAGAAAACAACAAGACAGTACCAAACAGTAGACAACATGGTTAATTGGAGAGATCCCGAAGCCTACTTCCGCCTTTTGGCCGCCATCTACGCTGGCAATCCTGGAATCAAGGTACGTCTCCAGCATGTTTTCACGACAATATTTCACAAGACTCGACCAAAGACAACAACCACTAACACTATAAAATTCACTTTTCAGATTGATATACCAAACACAGCTTTGGCATATGGCTGCGGCGCCACTGATCGTTCGATTCACAATCAGATATGCAAATGCCGTGAGCTAGCAAAGCAGCTCAAGAACGAAGTCGAGAAGACCGGCGTCCAGCGACCACCACGTGGCATGGATGGAAACGCTGGCATGGTGTCTAGAACTCCTCGTACACCCAGAACCCAGTTCGGTGGTGTCTCCAAGTCCGGTGGAGCTTCTTCTCGGTCTCGCGGTGGTGCTGCCAAGGGCAAGAACCTCGCTACTCCTACCAAGGCCTCAAAGGGAAGCTTTACCTCCGAAGGCATGTCAATGATCGACGCCATTGTAGTCGACAGCAATGATGAAGTTAGCGTGATCAGTCTAACTAAGTCCGAGACAACATCCATCCATGACGACATGAAGAAGGAAGAAATCAAGAAAGAATTCAAGCGAGAGATAGACTTGACTACCCCTGAACTAGTGCCTAGTCTCCAGTTCTTTGGTGGGCGTCCTCAGCCCGCTCGTGTTGACAGCCAGACCAATGGGTATGTCATTGGATCTGGAGCCCAGTCTGCTACGAACACCAAGGACGACTTCCGCATTGATGACATTTTCGATTGAAGTGGGAAGGAATACGTGACAATTTTCAGTTTCTGTCCAGGAGGAATCTTTCAGTATCATAATATTATCTTTTCATTTTATTTTTGGGAGGAATCAATGGTCATTGCTTAGGAGATTGATTGAGGGGAAGAAAACATCGGAAATGTGGTTGGATTTTCGGGCAGGAATTGGTTGGTAATGGGAATCGCACATAAGTTTACATGAGGCGACAGCTGTTATTAGATGACTTTTTCGATATCAAAGGACTCCTCACTTTGACAAGGATAAATTATAGTCCTATGGAATTTCTCTCATATCATGAATTAGGCTTCTATAGAGTGTCTGTCATAGTTGACACAGTTTGATACGTGTAGTAAAATTCATTAGCAGTCATATCAATACTGGAACAGCGGTCTTTGCTGGTCCGGAAAACCTTTGTTGATGAAAAGATAACACATCCCTGAGCCCCTGAAGCATAATTTTACACCTCGACAATGATCTATGAGTTGGCTACCCCCAACAATGCAATGTACCTCTACCATGACAGTAACTCCTTCGTCCGATAACTCCAAGAGAAAAAAAGAAAAAGAGAAAAAGAGAAAAAAAGGGAGAAATGGAAAAGCCAACCCTTGGATTTCTCAAAGTACACTCCCCCTATGCGATGGACCTCGGAGGGATATCACCATGCATGTCTGTCATTTTCCGGTTCCCAGTCTTCTCCCTCCCAATCCTCGTCACCGCTCTGCTCCGAATCGAGAAAGTCGCCTTCGCTGTATTGATTCTCGGTGGGACGCAAGCCGTCTATTCCGAAAGATACGACGTCACACAATCCTTGAACATAGTCGTTTGCAGATCCCGCCTTGTTTTCATCATCGCCGCTAACATCATGATCGATCTCTTCCAATTCATCATTTTCGTCGTCATCATCAACTCCTGCAAGTCTCTGCCTTGCTATGCGAGCGCTGTGCCGGTGTGAGTGCTGTTGAGACGTAGTTCCTGGAGACGCATGATCCGCTCCTAAATTCGTAGTTACGGCCACATCTTTGCGGAGGAAAGTTCGTGCAAGTTTATTACCCCAATATTTGCGGAATGAAGCCCTGTCTTGCCATTGCATCCATACGGTTGCGCTAATGTTGATTTTCCGCAAGTTAGGAAGGTCAGTAGCAGCGTCAACGAGAGAACTTAGGAATGTTGCAGTCTGAGGTTCGTCCAATTGACGTAGATGTGAAAGCTCAATCTCCTGAAGCGCTCGAGGCCAAGTTGGAATCTCACCAGGTTTGATAAGATTCTTGAAGTGAGGCGTACCATCATAGTGGGGTGGCCAGTTGTGCATAATGAAATCAGCAGAGAGCTTCTCAAGGTTCGGGCATGCATCTCTCAGAATAGTCATGAAAGACATGTTGAGATGTCGGTTGTGTTTCAGCACTAGCTGTCGTAAACAAGATCCACGATCAGTCAAGAATGCCATGAACCCTACTGTGCCCGCCTCATCACAGTTGTCGAGAGTGAGTGACCTTAAGGTCGACGGCATTGCAGCCAAAAGCACGTCGTTAACGGCTCCACAGTCAGTAAAAGACACTGCCTGTAAGTCGGGAAGTTGACACAACGCTTCGCCTAGTCCCTTTTCAATGTTTTGTTCATCGGGTTGTCCGTTCTCTCTTGGCGTGACAATTTCATCGGAATGAACGTGAAAAATGTTCAGACTGCGGATGCTCTGGAATGGAGTTTCGAGGTGGCGCGGCAACATGGTATCAATCAAATTCCGTGTCTCCATGTATCGAGTGTTCCAATCAAAGGTGTGTAAGTGAATATTGGTAGCTTTCAGTGTCTCAAACAATGCCGAAGGATAGTTCCACCGGGGAGTACGATCTGCCCACAAAGGTTGTTTGCCATCATTTGAATCCAACAGCCGAAGGGTCTTGATATGCGGCACTTTTTGTATGAGCTTGCAGAGATCAAAATAACCGTATGTTGGCCCCGCCTTGTACACCAAAGTCAAGCGGACATCAATAAAGACTTCCTGCACCTTGGTAGGATAATTCACAGAAAGATTCTCGTTAGGCTGCGACAGGAGAAATAAGATCCTATGCGCTTTCAAAGACCCCATAAGCACGAGCGTGTGATATAGGGCACTCAGTGCTGGCTCTGCAAAGGCACGGCACAGCAAAGCGATATCTAGCAGCTTCTTACTGTTTCCGGATTCGGCTTCGATACCTTGCCTAGTGTCCGCCAGCGGGGGAAACGCATACATGAAAATACTCAAAAGCACTTGATAGGGCAGAGTTGGCCAAGGAGGTGCCGACTCATTGACTTCCATTGTGGACTCCGCATGTCGACGCTTGCGAGGTGAGTGCACGGGAGTCCGCTTTCTCTTGCTTGGAGAGGCCTCCGCATGCTGCTGCCGTTGGCGCGCACTAACACGAGAGGGTCGAGGCACAGATTGCGAACCCTTGCTGGACGGGATGATCATTTCGGGGTAGCGAGCAATGACGCTGTCCAAGTCCTCATCCGAGGAGGGTTCTTGGTATGTTCTTGGCTTAGACACTGTGCGTTTAGGTCGGCTACTCGATGCAGACGCAACAGATTGGTTGCGGTTGTTACGTCGGCTAGTAGAAGAGCGTCTCCATGTAGTCTCCTCTAGGCTGTCCTGGTGGCTCTCGGATGAACTGGAATCTGGTGATGAACTTTCGTTGTATGATGTGATTTGACGTCTGCTACTGCGGACCGGACGAGATGGAGTCTCCACTACGGCAGCACTCGCAGCAACCCGCCTCGAGGAAACCATTAATGCGAGCTGCTAATTAGCCAGTCGGACTCCAGCAGGTAGTCGAAGTGGGTGGTTAAGTAACAACAAGTGGGGCAGGCTGAGCTAGCTCCTGCCGCTTGTCGTGGTTGGTGAAACTTTGCATATGACGAGGAGTGTTACATGACTGAGCGAGCGTGGGAGCAGAAGAGAGAGAGAAAGAAGACCTGAGATAGCCTCTGGAGAAGAAGCAGTGTGGAAGTTAAGGAAGGAAGAACGAAGTGAAGACCAGAGGAATGACGATGCATTATGAGAGAGAGCACTTTGGAGGGAGTGGAGTCGGAGGCAAGAGCGGCCGACAAGCTCGAAGAAGGGAGGCGCGGATCATGATTGGCTGACCGCTCACGCAACCGCCGAATGGGGAAATTCCGGCAGAATGACTCATGTGCTCTTATCTTATCTGCTTACTGATTAGATATTCGCGATAAGCAGATAAGAGGCCGATCATGTGACTGGATTCGGCGTGTGGTGTGAACGAGGAAGCTGCGACTCTGTGGGAAAGTCTGGGCGAGCAGCGGCAGGCGGCAAGCCCCGCCTCTTAAAATAGAAAAGCAGGGACTAGTCTGGTCCAAACAGAGTCCGTGCGCGTCTCCTCATCCTCATCCTGTTCATCCTCCTCTTTCTTCTCTTCCTATACCATCGGTCTATCGCCTTTGCTGCCGACCCGGCGTCGTGTTATTTTATTAGGCTGCTGTTTGTGATAGCGGCAATGTTATATTACTACTGTATTACAATAGTTTTCCTCTTTTCTCCACCTGCGTCATTCGTCATGAGCCATTGATGTCTTGCTTTCCATCACGATCACTTTGATTCGCTGCAACGATTGAACGACCTTTATCATTGACTATTACTTTGGCTATTGGACCTATTGGCTTGGGTGAATTGAACGATATTTATTCATTCGCGACAGGTTTGTGCCGGACTGGAATACAGCAACTTCTCAACTCCACATAATGGAATCTGCATTCAAGGCCTCAGTGCCACAGGCCTCTGACGCAAACAATTCAATCGTCATCCAGCAGTTTGCGAGGTATCCGCCTGCCTTTGATACCCCATTGCGCAGTGGCTCCCCAGGAAGTACAAGAAGCAGGCTTGCTGCTTCCCAATCTCCGCCATTACGACGTAAAGAGACTCCACGCAGCTTACAGTCGTCGCCCAGAGGTCCATTATCCGGCGGAGCGATGCCACCATCAGCACTACGCACAGGCATGTCCATGTCCCCTCCAATGACCGACTTGGACTCTCGCCAAACCTTTCCGAGAGACTCCGAGGGGGAGGATGCCGAGCATCGCGTTCTACCTTCCCCGGAGGTCACGGATGAAACGATCGATGACGCCTATGTAGCATTTATAATGTATTGCAACCCAAATGTGCCGGCCTCTGCGGATTCCAGCGACTTGCGAAAGACTTTTCGCGCGCCCCCTCGCAGTGATGGGAAGAACTTTAGCATATACGTTCTGTGGGAACTTATTCGAAAGCTAGACCACAAGGAACTCAAAACCTGGATCCAATTAGCCATTGAGCTGGGGGTTGAACCTCCATCAATTGAGAAGAAGCAAAGTACCCAAAAAGTGCAGCAGTATGCTGTCCGATTAAAGGCAAGTCGCGAGGCTGTGTTTATCAGGTTATGGGATGATGTACTGACTGGGTTATACAGCGTTGGATGCGTGCTATGCACGTGGATGCATTTTTTGAATATCTCCTCGGACATGATCACGTCTACTATAAACAGCTCCCTCTATCGCATGCTCCCGCTAGCGAGGACCGTGATGGGGTTCCCTTGGAAGAAGATCTAGCGTTGAGGGCATTAGTGCCAGAATGGAAACCAAAGAGAGGCAGAAAACGGGCTGAGGACAAGGACAAAGAAGACTCTCGCTTTCCAAAGCGGCCTCAACTGGACACATCAATGGCAATCCTCGACAATAATGCATTGGCTGCTCATGCGGCAAATTTC